>NW_004443975.1:3786619-3816042 GCF_000243295.1 Trichechus manatus latirostris | reverse complement strand
GTTGAGAAGTTAGAGGGTTGACATGTTGTGGGGTTGTTAACCAATGTCATTAAACAATATGTGTACTACACTATCATGAGAAACTATTTGTTCTGTAAGCTTTCACCTGAAGTACGATAAAAAAAAAAAGAGTATGTGGCCATCCTTTAGACAGAGCAGAGGTTCCTGTATGGACCCAACTGTGCTGTGATGTGGTGTGGATGTTTGAAGAGCATAACGTTCAATTGGCAACGAGCAAGAAAGGGCCCAGAATTCTCAGTGGCCATCTTACTTAATCTACCGGCATCACTTCCTTTTCTTAACTCCCATGATAGCTCACTGTCCTTGCTTTCTGACTCTCCTTTGCTAATTCCACTGTGTATTACTGATGTCTAAATAATTGAAGTGGCCAGGGCACTTCCTTTCTGTGTACTTAACTACCTTGATGAACTGATCCTTGCTGTAAATACAATCTACCTGCTGACAACTCCAACCAGCCTAAACCTAGCCCCTGAACTTCAGATTCATATCCAACTGCCTATTCATCACTCAATTTGTGTATCTAATAGGCATCTCATCCCTAACACATCCAGAACAAAACTCTTGATCTCCTCCCCAAATTAGATGCTCCTGCCTTAATTCCCATCTCATTAATGCCAACTGCATCCTTCCAACTGCTTGAGCCAAAAATTTTGAAGTTCTTCTTGACTCTGATCTTTCTCTGAGATTATAGATCCAAGTCTGTAAGCAAGTATTGCAGGGTCTGTTGTTAGTTGCTGTTGAGTCAGTTCTGACTCATGGCAGCCCAGTATCTTACAGAATAGAACTGCACCATAGGGTTTTCTTGACTGTAATCTTAACGAAGTAGACCACCAGGACTTCTTGGGATTTACCATTTTTCACCACTTCTGATACTACATCCTAGTTTAAGCTATGTTCTGTTTCTCCCCTGGGTTGTGGTAAAAGCTCTCTGTTTCTGCCCTTATCCCCACTTTATAAAGAACCACTTTATTCTCAGCACCGCAGCCCAACTGTTCTTTTGAGTGGTAACTGTGTTAGATCTTGTCACTGTTCTGCTATCTGTCTTCAGTTGTTGGTTTTCTAGCTCACTCGGAGTAAAGGTCAAGTCCTTTTAATGGCCTATAAGGTCCTTCAGGATATGGCCCCTTATTACCTCCCTAAATTGTTTTTGTACTACTCTCTCTTGCTCCACCCCTCATCCCCTCCACCTAAAAACAGCAACCTCTTAGTGATCATTTCTTGTCCATCTTTTAACATTACAATACCCTCCTCTGGTTAAACTTATAACCATATGAAATATTATGTATTTTATTTGTTTCACTTATCTTTTTTGTTATCTTTACTGTCTCCCACTAGAAAGGGGCAGAAATTTTTATCTGTTTTGTTTACTGCTGTTTATCCATGTCTGACATAAAACAGGGGATCCAATAAATGTTTATTGAATGAATGAATGAACATATGTGAGTGCTACATTGACATCAGAGTAGGCATGTGCTAGTGAGGGTGACTTTTTGGTTTAAAGAGCAAACTGTTCATGGAAGAAGTTATCGGGGAAATCTGTTAAATCAACCCCTTTGTACACAAATAGGGATTTCTCTTTTTCCATCCAGTGGAATGAGAGTTGTTTTTTTTTTTTTATAATGAATTTGTTCATGTCACTTTATTTAGCTGAAAGTATTTGTTCCAGAGCTGCCAAAGTTGTAACATATTAAGAAACCATTTAGAAATTTAATCAGAAAGGAAAGGGGATAATTATTGACTTGTTTCAAATGTTAAAGATGTAAATTACCTTATATAAATATATGCATAATTGTCTCTAGCTCAAGAATTATTTCATGGTATTAATTTTTGTAATGCAATAACATAGGCCATTAATGTAAATAAAGTAACATTTTTCAACCAATCTAACCAGGAAGGCAAGAAGTTGCTCTTTTTAGCAGAAGTTGGGATAACTATTTCCTATAGGGTAGTTCGACTCACAGCAACCCTATAGGACAGAGTAGAACTGCCCCATAGGGTCTCCAGGGAGCAGCTGGAAGATTTGAATTGCCAACTTTTTGGTTAGCAGCCGAGCTTTTAACATACAGGGTTGCTATGAGTCAAAATTGACTCAGTGGCAGTGGGTTTTGGGGTGTAGGTAATTACATTTATTTTCTCGTTTTCTGGATTCACATTGTTAACTGAATTTGGTGACTTCTTATAGTTTCAACAATACTGATTATAGACTCATAAAATGAAGACATCTTAGCCTGCCTTCATCCTTACGGAGGGTCGTATTTTTGAGTTGTGGGTTATATTGTCATGTTCTGAATCCTTTTCTTAAGACATCTATAGGAAATTACACTTCCTCCACTGGTGATCATTTCTTTGCATTTTTAAAAAACATTTTAAATTTGAAAATTTAAAACATATATGAAAGTAGATAGAAAAGTGTAATGAAACCCCCATGTATTCATAATACAGCTTCAAAGTTTATCAGCGGATGGTCAATCTCATTTCATTTGTACTCCCACCCATTTCTTCCCCATATTAGGTTGAAGCAAATCCCACAAATTTTATCATCTCATTTACAAATAGTTCAGTATGTATCTCTGAAAGATAAAGATTATTTGGAAAACATAACCACGATTTAGTATCATACAGGTAGTCCCCATCTTACTACGGATTTGAGTTATTACGAACTGCACTTACAACCATCTGCTTTTGTACATCTTATCATTAATAACATGTATACATACAACCTTGCAGTGCATAATTTGCTGATGTCATATATCTGTAAGTTTATATGTAGTATTTTCAACCCCCAAAGACAAATAAAGATCGAATTTATAAAGATACTGATAATAAAAGGCAATAATAATGAAAACTTAAAAAAAAAAGTGAGATATTCAACTTATGTAAGAACTGAGTTACAACAGAGTTGTAGGAACAGAACCCTATCTTAAGTCAGGGACTACCTGTACTTAAAAAATAAATAACAATAATTCATCAATATCATCAAATTTTTATGAGGGTTCAAATTTCCAATTGTTTCATCAGTTCAATTTTTTTCCTTTTACATTTTGTTTTTCTGAATCAGGATCCAAATAAAGTTCACACATTGCATTTGGTTGATAAGTCTCTGAAGTCTTCTTTTTAGTATATAAGCTCCACTTCATAAGTTTCTGGGGTCACTATGAGTCAGAATCGACTCGATGGTAATGGGTTTGAGTCAGTCAGAAGATTTACTTTTCTTGTAATTTATTTGCTCAAGACAACAGGCCACGTGCCCTATAGAGTGTTCCCTAGTCTGGATTTTGACTGTTTTATCTTCCTGATGTCATTTAACATGTTCCTCTATCGTTCATATTTCCTGCAAATTAGCAGTTAAACTTAGGGACTTAATAATATTTAGGATTGATTTTTTTCGGCAAAGAGTTCTTCCATTAGGAGGCACGTTAGATCTGATTGTCCCTTTTTCCAGTGTCAGCAGTCATTGATGCTCCATGCTTAGATCCATTACTTCATTGCTGTTGGGTGCCGTCGAGTCAATTTGCAACTTACAGTGACCCCTTGTGACACAGTAGAACTGCCCAATGGAGTTTTCTAGGCTATAATCTTTATGAGTTCAGATCGCCAGTCTTTCTCTTGCGGAACCTCTTGAGTAGTTCAAACCACCAACCTTTCCGTTAGCAACTGAGTGCTTAATTGTTGTGCCACCAGGGCTCCTATTACTTCATTACCAAAAACCAAACCCATTGCCATCAAGTTGATTCTGACTCATAGCAACTCTATAGGACAGAGTAGAACTGCCTCATAGAGTTTCCAGGGAGCGCCTGGTGGATTCAAACTACCAACCTTTGGTTAGCAGTTGTAGCTCTTAACCACTATGCCACCAGGGTTTCCATTATTTGTTAGGGGTTACAAATACTGGTGTTCTAATGCTATCATTCTTTCTACATTTAATTGTCATAATAAAGATAAAATTTTCTATAAAAAGACTTCTCTTTATTCAACAGTGATAGCTTGTATATGAAAGGCAGGGAAAATGCTTGATTATTTATCTTTATTACCCAATTTTCAAGATAATTTATTGGTTCATGAACATCCTCGAAAGATGGCCAATTTTTATCAGCATTTATTGGTGTCACTATAAACTCATAGACTTAAACATATTTAATGTGTTTCAATCCGTTGCATTTATTTTCCATCTTTGACCAGTGAACACACGTCTTCTAGTTATTTACTGAGTCCTTTTAACATTACATCTAGTAATGTTAGAGAACTTCCTTACTATTTCGTATAACAAAGTGTTTTAGGCTCATCTTGTGTATTTCCTATCCCAGACCTGGAATTAATTATTTCAAAGGAGCTCCAATTCCTGTTAGTGGCAAATGGTATTATTATTTGAATATTTAAGGAGCCCTGATGGTGCAGTGGTTAAGCACTCAGCTGCTAACTGAAGGAGCAAAGGTTTGAATCCACCAGCTGCTCCTTGGGAGAAAGATGTGGCAGTCTGCTTCCGTAAAGATTCCAAAAACCAAACCCACTACTATCGAGTCAATTCTGACTCATAGCAACCATATAGGACAGAGTGGAACTGCCCCATAGGGTTTCCAAGGAGCGGCTGGTGGATTCAAACTGCCAACCTTTTGGTTAACAGCCGAGTTCTTAACCACTGTGCCTTGGAAACCCTATGGGGCAGTTCTCCTCTGTCCTGTGGGGTTACTCTGAGTTGGAATCAACTCAAGGGCAATGAGTTTCCGAATACGTGAGGTCCTCATTGCTACTGGGTTGAATGCTGTTTATAGGTCTTTAAGCTGGACAGTCTTAGGAAATTTTATATATATACATATATATATATACTTCTATTCAGAGATAAAATACTTTCAAGTCAAATTCAGAACTGTGGGTTTTTCTTAATATCTCCTACTTTCTCCCATGCTGAGAATCCCAGTTCTCAACAGCACTGGGAATGATATAATTAGAATATTACATAATTGTTTGCTCTATCCCACAAATACACCCCCAACAATCTCAGAAAACAACACCAACATTGCCAGCAACAATACAATTACTGAAAGTTTATTAGTTGCAATTCATTTTGTCCTTAGGATATATCCCTCTAAGCACAGATACTGTGAGTCAGAATCTACCCACGGCACCCAATAACAACAGCAAGCATAGATACAATAGTTTAACATTTGGATTATGTAGTTCTTCTTGATGTAGTCGTAGAAGTGCATGCACATTTAGGAGTCTTTGGCTGGTGCAAACGGTGAAGCACTCAACTACTAACTGAAAGATTGGAACCCATCCAGAGGAACCTTGGAAGAAAGGCCTGGCAATCTGCTTCAGAAAGGTCATAGTCTCAAAAACCCTATGGAGTAGTTCTACTCTGAAACATATGGGGTTGCCATGAGTTGGAATTGACTCGACGGCAACTGATTTGGTTTGGTTTATGCACATTTAGGTTCATTTGTTTTTATTTAAAAATTTTAGGCATCGGTTTTTAAAATTTAATTTTGCTGTATAATTATGAAACATATTTACCTGGATCCAAAGTCAAATTCACTGAACAAGTTACTTTCTAAGAAGTCCAGCTTCTATTCCTGACCACTGTATCCTAGAACTTTCCATCCCCAGAGGTAACAGTTTTTGTTTGTTAGTTATAGTTTATTTGTCCATTGTTCATTTTTTCATTCTCTTTTTCTACAGCTGTATAATGTATGAAAGGATGAGGAGGTTAATGAGTGAGTGGTTGATAATTTTGATTAAGGGGTGGATACATCTATTGGTGAATGAATGTTCCATAAGTAAATCAGCTAGTTCTCTGCCTTTTGTCTCTCATGAATTAAGCTTCAGCAATGTCATGCCAAGCCCTGGTGTCGCAGTGGTTAAGTGCTCGGCTGCTAACCAAAAGGTCAGCGGTTTGAACCTACCAGCCACTCCTTGGGAGGAAGACGTGGCAGTCTGCTTCTGTAAAGATGTACAGCCTTAGAAACCCTATGGGGAGTTCTACTCTGTCCTATAGGGTTGCTATGAGTTGCAATCAACTCGATGGTAATTTTTTTTTTAATCTCATGTCACTTGTAGGTGATCAGATACTGCAAATTACTTCTGAATGCTTCAATACCCCACTTGTTGGTTTATGCAAGCTCCTCTGCTTGAAATGCCTACCTCTTCCTACATCCCAGTCTTCCACTGGCTCCTCCTGTTTGCTTCTCACATCTCTGCTAAGGCATCGCTTCTTCCACACATCTTCCCTTTCTCTGACATCTCCCGCCCTCCACCCCCTCTCCTCCACAAATCCAGCCTTGTCCCTATGCTGCCACATTATATTAAAATTATCTACAGATGCATTTCTTCTTCATTTTACCATCGGTCTTCTGAGTGGTAACTACATCTTCTTCCTGAATAATAAAGTTGGTCTTTGATGACCAATAGCTGTAACATTTATTGTTCCTGGTACACATTCTGTAATAACCTTTGCTATATTGTGTGCTATAGATTGCAGTTTATGTCTGTTTCTCCTACTAGACTGTGAAACTTGGAACCTCATCTTATGTGTCCCTGTATCCCCAAGCCTAGGACAGGGTCTGTCACACCTCATTGAGTCTCAAGAAATGTGAGTTGTTGAGTGAAAGAGAAAGATCATGGTGGCAAAGGGCTTGCAAAACATAATGTCGGAGAAATAATTGAAATAACTGAGAATATCAACCTCAAAAAAAGAGAGCTTTTCTGAGAAAGGGAGAAAATGGGTAGTTACAGAGAAAGGGTGTCAGACTCCAGAAAGCAGAACTTGACCAGCGAAGAGACGTTATGGAGGGGCAAATTGAAGCTTCGTACAGAATAAAAAGGCTCCCTTGGGAACTCCTGAGGCTCATATTACTGGAGATTTCAAAAAAGGTTGGGCAAATCCCACAATGAGCTATCACTACACACCCATCAGAATGGCTAAAATAAAAAGTTGTAACACAAAATGCGGCCAGGATGTGGAGAAAATGGATCACTCATACATTGCCGGGGGAGGAATATAAATGGTACAGCCCCTCTGGAAAACAGTTTGACGGTTTCCTATAAAAGTAAAAAATGCAGTCGCTATATGACCCAGCAACTGCATACTTGGGCATTTATCCCAGAGAAATGAAGACTCATGTTCCCACAGAAACCTGTACATGAGTTCCTCAAAAAGTTCCTCACGAAGTTAAACGTAGAATTACCATATAACCCAGCAGTTGCACTGCCAAGAAAGCAGAGATGCAAGCAGGTATTTGTGCAATAATGCTCACTGCAGCACTATTCACTGTAGCCAAAAGGGGGAAACATGCCAAGTGTGCATCAACAGATGAATGGCCAAACAAAATGTGGTTTATCCATACAATGGAATATTACTCAGCCATAAAGAGAAATGAAGTCCTGGTACATGCTACCAAGCGGATGAACCTTGGAAACATTATGCTAAGTGAAATAAGTCAGACACAAAAGGATAAATATTGTATGCTCCCACTTATATGAAATATCTAGAATACACAAATCGACACAGACAAAAGTTTATTATGTGCTTATGGGAGAGGGGAATGGTGAGTTACTGCTGAAGGAGTACTGACTGAGCTACTGTTTGGGGTGATGAAAAAGTTTTGGAAAGGGACAGTGGTGATGGTTGCACAAAATAGTGAATGTACTTAATGTCACTGAATTGTACACTTAAAATGGTTAAAATGGCATATATATATATGTGTGTGTGTATATATATATGTATGTATGTATAATATAACCAACAGAAGTACCACTCTACTAAGTAAACAGTTAACCTTGAAAAAAAGAAAACCTGTACATGAATGTTCATAGCAACTTCATTCATAATAGTCAAAAAGTGGACTTAGCCCAGAACAGGCAAATGGTTAAACAAACTGTGGTACGTCCATACTCTGGAATACTACTCAGCAACATAAAGGAACAAACTTGATACAAGCAACAATCTGGATGACTCTCAAGAGAACTTTGCTGAGAGAGAAAATGCCAATACCAAAAGATTACATACTGTACAATTTCATTTCTGTAATACTTTTGAAATAATTAGAAATAGGGGAGCCAGGGTTTGGGATGGAGGGAAAGGGAGGCAGAAAGGAGATGAGGTGTGGTTATAAAAGGGCAACAGAGAGATCCTTATGGCGTTGGAACTGCTCAGTATTTTGACTGCAGTGATGGACATGTGAAGCTCTGTAGAGAGGACACATATATTGGGTCAAGCTGGAGTTGCTGACCCTCAAGTGACCTTCTCTTTCTAAGAACCTATGATTTTAGGATTCTTTCTGTTAATTGTAATCCACTTCTCTAATTTATCAAAGGCAACTCGGGTCATTATTTTGTCTGCCAAAATGCTGGGCTGCCGCATTTCCATCTTGGGGTAATTTATATTCTTAAACAGCCTTTTAAAAATACTTGTTTTTTAGATTAGTGATTGACACAGCATGGGGCATACGAGGAGCTACTATGCAACACTCCAACTCTGATCCATTGGTTTCCATTCTCTCTTTATGCCTTTTTAAGTTAGTAGTGTTGGACGCCGCTAAGAGTCACACCGTAAGAGCATAGATCCTCAGCATCAAAGATGCTTTAATAGTCCTCTGGTGAATCCCCTTACCAAATATCTGCAACATTCCAGAAGGCATCTGAGTTGTGTTTTTATAGTTTACTGGTGAATTATTTGGTGGGCCTCATGTGACTCTCCTTATTTCTTCTTCTTCTTCTTTTTTTTTCGAAAGTATTTTATTGAGTTTTTGGTGAAAGTTTACAC
This sequence comes from Trichechus manatus latirostris, assembly GCF_000243295.1. NCBI lineage: Eukaryota > Metazoa > Chordata > Mammalia > Sirenia > Trichechidae > Trichechus > Trichechus manatus. The sequence continues at coordinate 3,807,263 of NW_004443975.1, read as the reverse complement.
AGAAAATTAGGTTCCCGTTTAACAACTTCTACCCATATTGTTCAGTGACATTGGTTATATTTTCCACGTTGCATCAACGTTCTCATTATTTCTATTCTGGTTGTTCTGTTTCCGTTATTCTTTCTTCTCTGCCTCCTCCCCATCCCCCATTTTCTCATCTGTGCTTTGGGGTAAATGTTGACCTTTTGGTCTCAAATAGATTATTGTTATTTTCTTTTTTTAATTTGAAGGGAGCACAGTGCTCACGGGTGATATTGTTTATTTTATAAGCCAAAGTGTTATTTAGTTGAAAGGTACCGTCCAGGAGTAGTTTCAGTTCAAAGTTTAAAGAGTATCTCAGGGCGATAGTCTTGGAGGTTCCCCAGGTCTTTGTCAGCCCAATAAATCTGGGCTTTTTTTTAAGATTTTTAAGATTTGAGTTTTGTTCTTCTATCTGAGACCATCTATTGTGGCCCTGGTCTCCTTAGTTCCTGAGTAGGGGAAAAAAATAGGAAATTGCATTTTGGAATAACATTTTTTTTTTTTTTTAATTCTCGAAGTAGTATTCTCCTAAATCCTTTCTTCCAACATTTTTTTTTCCTTTGAAATATTCAACAGTGGAGCACAAAACAATATTTCTAGAAGTTTGGAAATGATGGCATTATATTACAGATAACATATTTCAGAAAGAGAGCTGGTTTTTCACTGGAGTCTGTTCAAACAGCCCTATTTATATATTCACAGAGCCTGTTGGAGTGCGGAATCTGGGACGGTATTCATTGTATCTTGGATAACCCGCCGTTATTTGTACCTCCACTGTTGTTGTTGTTAGCTGCCATTGAGTTGGCCCCTGACTCATGGCAGCCACCTAATCGTTGCAGCCTCATGTACAACAGAATGAAATATTGCCCAGTCCTGCACCATCCCATTGTTGGGAGGGGATCAGGCTGTATGATTCATAGGGTTTTCGTTGGCCAATTTTCAGAAACAGATCACCAGGCCTTTCTTCCTAGGCCATCTTAGTCTGGAAGCTCTGCTGAAAGCTGTTCAGCATCATAGCAACATGCAAGCCTCCACTGACGGATGGCTTGTGGCTACACATGAGGTATTATTGGTCGGGGATCAAACCCAGGTCTCCCAGATGGAATGTGAGAATTGTACTGCTGAGCCACCACTGCCCCTCTTCCTCCATTAGGTACCTCAGTTAGGTGCTTACCCATGTGTTCTGGAAGTGCCCTTGTGTCTCAGCTTTGCCTGCCTCCCAGATGATTAGTATGGTTAAAGAGAAATTAAGTCCTGATGATACTACAATATGGGTGAGCCTTGAAAACATTCTGCTGAATGAAACTAGTCAGTTACAAAAGGACAAATACTGTATGATATCACTAATATGAAGTACCTAGAATAGGCAAAGGTATGGAGATCAGAGTTTAATAGTGGTTACCAGGGGTAGAAGGGATAGGGAAGGGGGGGATTATTGTTTAGGTAACAGAGTTTTTGATTATGGGGATGGAAAATTTGGCAATGGATGTTGGTTATTGTTGCACAACAAGATTGATATGATTGGTTTCATTGACTTGTACACATAAAAAATGTTGAATTGGTGTCTTAGTCATCTAGTGCTTCTGTAACAGAAATACCACAAGTGAATGGCTTTAATAAGGAAAAATTTATTTTCTCATAGTCTAGCAGGCTAGAAGTCTAAATTCAGGGTGTCAACTCCAGGGGAAGGCTTTCTGTCTCTGTCAGCTCTGGAGGAAGGTCCTTCTCATCAATCGTGCCCTGGACTAGGAGTTCTCTGCACAGGAACCCCGAGTCCAAAGGATGCTCCTTGCCCCTGGCACTGCTTTCTTGGTGGTATGAGATCCCCACTCTCTGCTTGCTTCCCTTTCCTTTTGTCTCTTGTAAGATAAAAAGTGATGCAGGCCACACTTCATGGAAACTCTCTTTAGATTTGATCAGGAAAGTGACCTTAGTAAGGGTATTACAATCCTGCCCTAATCCTGTTTAACATAAAATTACAATCACAAAATGGAGGACAACCACATAATACTGGGAATCATGGCCTAACGAAGTTGACACATACTTTTGGGGGACACAATTCAATTCATGACAATTGGCAAATATTGTGTTCTTTATATTTTTACAACAACAACAAACAAGTTGGGGGATGGGGCAGGCAATAGGGAAGCTGTGTTTTACCCAAGGTCAGTAAACTGGTGTGACAAAGCTGGGTCTAGAACCCAAGGCTGAAACTTCCCTCCATGTTGCCATAAAAGAAAGTGAGCCCTGGGCCAAAAGATACATTTTGTAAAATTTTCAAAGGACAGAAGCACCACCGTTTTCCTGACTAGTCTCTGTAGTAGTTACTCATCCATTTCTGTCTGAAATTTTTCCTGACGTCAGAACTTAATCCATCCTTCATTCCACTTTGTCTGGAGCCAGGGTGAGGACATTCCCACCAAATAATCCTCGACCAAAAAACACCACTCTTCTAGTAAAAACAGCAGGATTTTTAGCTTCCACATGATTGATGGTTTTAAATAAATTTCAAGATAAATCAGTCATTGGATAATGTTTATTTTTAAATCTGTTTTGATCTTTAAAAGAAATTGTAAACTTGAAACCAAACTGTTGCCGTTAAGTCGATTCTGACTCATAGAGACCTTATAGGACACAGTAGAACTGCCTCATAGGGTTTCCAAGGCTGTATATCTTTACAGAAGCAAGTCCACCACATCTTTCTCCCATGGAGTGGCTAGTGGGTTCGAACCACCGACCTTTTGGTTAGCAGCTGAACATTTAACCACTGCGATCCATTATATTCTGGAATACTTCTCAGCTATTAAAAGAAGAAATATTTGTGTACTGAGGTAGAAAAATCTTAAAGACTTATCAAGTAAAAAAAAAAGGTAGTAAAATAAAATGTATGGTTTGACAGGGTTAGGAAGAATTGTAATGTATATACTTTAGGTCTCTATTTAAAAATGGAAATGTATTGATACATGGAGAGATTTTAAAGGAGTTATTGTAGAATTAAAAAAAAGCAAAAAAAAAAAAAAATAAGTACCCTGCAACAGATCACACTACATCTTTTTGTTAGTTGCCATCAAGTGGGCTCCAATTCACGGCAGCTTTATGTATAACAGAACAAAATGCTGCCTGGTCCTGTACCATCTTCATGATCGTTGGTATGTTTGAGCCCATTGTTGGGCTCATTTGTTGACTTTCTACCAAACAGGATGTCCTTTTCTATTGATTGGTCTTTCCTTATAATGTGCCCAAAGTAAACAAGATGATGTCTCACCATCCTTTCTCCCAAGGAACATTCTGGTTATATTTCTTCAAAGACTAATTTGTTCATTCTTCTGGCAGTCTATGGTATTTTCAATATTCTTCGCCAACACTACAGCACAAGTGCATTAATTCTTCTTCTGTTTTCCTTTTCTTTGTCCAGCTTTTACATGCATATGAGGCAGTTGAAAAGACCGTGGCCTGAATCAGGTGCACCTTAGTCACCAAAGGGATGTCTTTGCTTTTTCAAACTTCAAAGAGGTCTTTTGCATCAGATTTGTCCAGTGAAATATGTTGCTTGATTTCTTGACTGCTGGCTGCTTCCATGGATGTTGATGTTGATCCAAATAGAATGATATCCTTGACTAATTTATTCAACATTTATTATGTGTTTATTGGTCTAGTTGTGAGGACTTTCATTTTCTTTATGTTTATCCATGTTGAAGGCTGTGGTCTCTGACCGTCAGTGCGTGTTTCAAGTTGTCTTCATTTTAGGTAAGTGAGTTTGTGTTATCTGCATATCGCTGGTTGTAAATGAGTCTTTCTCCAATCCTGATGCCGCATTCTTCTTCATATCTTCTAGCTTTTCAGATTATGTGTTCAGCGTACAGATAGAATTAAAAAAAAAAAAACCACCAAACTCTTTGCCATTGAGTCGATTCCAACTCATAGCGACCCTATGAGACAGCGTAGAACTGCCCCATAGAGTTTCCAGGGAGTGCTCAGTAGATTTGAACTGCTGGCGTCTTGGTTAGCAGCCATAGCACTTAACCATTACACCACCAGGGTTTCCACAGATTGAGTAAGTAAGGTGAAAAGATACAACCCTGCAATACCCTTTCCAATTTTGAACCATGCTATATCTCCTTGTTCTGTTTGAATGACTGCCTCTTGATCCATTTAAAGGACTGTACACATACCTTTTGTTAAATATTTTTCTAATTTGAAGCCCTCTTATAGTCCGCTAATAGCAGTGTGTATTTGTTAGCCAACCAGAAGGACCTTCTGGGTCTTATTCTAAACCTAATTCAGTCCAAAACCCAAACCCATTGCTGTTGAGTCGATTCTGACTCATAGCAACCCTGTAAGACAGAGTAAAACTTCCCCATAGGGTTTCCAAGGTTGTAATCTGTATGGAAGCTGACTGCCACATCTTTCTCCCGAAGAGCCAATGGTGGGTTCAAACCGCTGACCTTTCGATTAGCAGCAAGCACTTAAACCACTGCACCACCAGGGTTCCTTCCTAATATCAATACCTATGGTTAATTTTTACAAAATAAATATGACTTTTAAGTTACATTAAGGTCTCAATTTGGAAATGTTTTTGAACACTCTTCTGGAGGAAGTAAGTCTTTGTCAAAATATTGATGAAAGTGACCGTTTCTCTTAAAACTAATGTCAGAGCTCATTTCTCTGTACCCTTCCCAGTTTTTACTATCTATGTCAGAAAGCTTCCTTGGCAGTCAGCAAGAAACCTGCACCACAGATGGTTGGTTTTATTTTACTTAATGTATCTAGTGCTGGATCAGCATTTAAAACCAAAACCCACTCCTGTCAAGTCGATTCTGACTCATAGCGACCCCACAGGGTTTCCAAGGCTGTAAATCTCTGTGGAAGCAGACTGCCACATCTTTCTCCTGCAGTGCCACTGGTGGTTTCAAATTACCGACCTTTCGGTTAGCTGTTGGTTGCTTTGCATCAGCATTTAGGCATTCTTAAAATCACTGGTTGTCTATATAAAGTAAAATTTTCATTAGCCTTTGGGAAATGTTGATTATTTTGCTTAACTGTAATACAGTGGGAGGCATTTCTTAGTGACTGGGGAAAGCACTACTGTTAGCTCTCACTGTGGAGACATGGGAATGACTGGAAATTCACAATATATCCATTCACCTTCTTTCTAGGAGAGCTTGTTCATTTAATCATTCTTTACACTGTTACTGAAGAAATGGCTTCCAGATGCCAGACTCTGTGTTGTGCCCTGGAAATAGTTAAATAAGACATGGCACCTGGCCCCTAGTCACTTGTTGTTCAGACAAGACGTCATTCGTCCCCAGGAGAGCGTGAGATGTAAGGAGAGGAAGCCGTGGGAGCACAGAAGAGAGGCATGTACGTATGCTTGCAACTCATGGTGGAGCTATTGGGAATGTGAGACTCGGCCTAGATTTTGGAAGATGAGTAGGAGAAAGAGCAAGTGAGGAGTGCATTGTAGACAGAAGAAACGAGTTACACTCCAGGAACTACAAACGTTTCTGTTGAACCAAATAAAATTGACATTTTTAAGGTCAAAATTGTCAAATACTGGCAATTTAACATGGAGTAACATAATATTTCCTTATGGCTGAAGCAAAAGGCATTTGAGATAAAATAGCAGGAGGTGAGGTGAGATTGATGGACGTGACCAGATGCGGAAGAGCCTTCTGTGATTGGCTAATGAAGGTTTTCTCAACATTGGTACTATTGACATTTTGGGCCAGATAATTCTTTGTTGTGGAGTGTCGCCCTTCGCATTGTAGGATACTTAGCAGCATCCCTGGCTTCTACCGGCTAGATGCCAGTCAGTCTCTCCCCAGTTTATGACAAGCGGAAATGTCTCCAGATATTATCAGATGTCCCCTAAAGGGTAAAATCACCCCAGTTGGGAACTGCTGAGCTAAGGGATTTGAACATGACTATGAAAACCATTGAAGCATTTCATTGAGAACATCATATTTGCTCTGATGGAAGATGGATTAGTAGGGAACAGACAGAAAACATGGATCCATATGAGCTGTCACAATAATCAGACAAAGATGTGATGGGAGGAAAGGAGAGACATGGAAATATTAAGAAGAGTGGAGATTATGTGGGCTCAGAAATTGAATTGTGTGAGTGTATGAATGTGCTTGGTGTTGGCAGGGGGTTTGAGTAAAAGGAACAGTTCTATCATGCTATAAGAACAAAAACTGAGAGGTGAGAGAATAACTAGTGTAATGGCTGGTAGTAGTTAAGAGGATGGAAGTGTGGCATAATTGGTGACATGAGTGTCTGTCTTAGTTTTCTAGTGCCACCATAAAGAAACACTACAAGTGGATGACTTTAAAGGACAGAAATTTATTTTCTTACAGTTCTGGAGACTTGAGGTCCAAATTCAGGGCATCAACAGCCCATGTTCTCTCTCTGTCTGCTCCAAGGGAAGATCCTTACTTGTCTCCTTTAGTGTCTGGTAGCCCTGGGCGTTTCTTGGCATTCCTTGGCTTGTGGTGAGATCCTCACATGCTGTCTTACCCTTGTGTGTGACTTACTTTTTATAAGACACCACTCAGAAAGGATTAGGACCAATACCCATCCTATTCTGGTAGGACTTAACTAATGATATCTTCAGAGAAAGAGCCTATTTCCCCGAACAAGGTCACATTCACAGGTACAGGTTAAAACTTCAGCGTTTGGAGGGACACAATTCAGTCCTTAACAGAATTAATGTACTTCAAACTCTCACCAAGTAAGGGACTGAAGAGAACAAGAAAGGGAAGAAAACCAAGGCAAGAGTGTGTTATTGAGGTCAACCTGTGACAAATCAGGCTCATTTCCAGGCGGGAGCTTCTAGACATGGAAATGCCTCTCAGAATTGTCTACCCAAGGACTGATGGGAGGAAGTGTATCCCCACTGCCTCCTGTCTCCTTGGGTGGAGAATTGCCCCGGGGGTGTTAACTCCCGCTTACTTCTGGTTTATTACTGTCTAGTGTAGGGCAGGCTCTCTGGGCAGAAAGCAAAAGACACTTAGTATGCTTGAAGGGTGATGCTGCCAGTGGAAAGGAAGTCAGAGCCCACATAGGCCTGACCTCAACAGCCACAGCCAGAATAGAGGGTGAGGCTCTGGGCCAGGGCCACAGAGGCATGCAGTAAACTACCTTCGACACATCCCAGTAGAAGGCCATCTCACCTTGGAACAGTCAGGTACTGAAGTGTGTATAGCCTTATTTCCCTTAGAAGGGAATGGGGCCCTGGTGGCACAGTGGTTAAGAGCTATAGCTGCTAACCAAAAGATAGGCAGCTTGAATCCACTGCTCCTTGGAAACCCTATGGGGTAATTCTACTCTGTCCTGTAGGGCTGCTAGGAGTCAGAATCGATCCGACTGCAATGGGTTTGGTTTTGGTTTGGTTTAGAAAGGGGAACCTACTTAAGTATGTTTTCTGTTTCTCCCTTTGGTGATAAATGAGCAGGACAGGTAAAATTACAGGAAGTTTTTAAAAGATACTGCTGTAAAAATGGTGGGAAAATGGAGGTTCTAATTTTCCCTCCTGTTGTTTTTATTTATCACTTTGTAATTTATTACTAAATTAATTGCTTATAATTCCTGGCATTGTTTTTGGATCTTAAAGGAATCTACCCCCATTTGCTAATCATATTATAGCTTTATTAGTTCATACAATGGGAATTACTTTCACCTTTAATCTTTTAATCTTCTCTATATTCACTGCCTACTATATAACTTTACTTTTAAAGGAAATATCCTCTTGAATAATCTTCATATTAGAAGGAAAAAATGAGCCTGGACATTAAAAAACAAAATGTACTAGCTTATGGGGAAAAATTATCTCATGTGTAGGCACATTAAATAAAAATCTATCTTTCTCAGGCACATATTAAGTTCATATTTTATACAATTGTACTAACAAAAACCAATATATGTTTTTTTTTCTCTATAGTCAGGTAAACAATAAGGTAATACTATAAAGATTTCAATAAATTATTGTTGTTGTTAGGTATCTTTGAGTCAGTTCTGACTCATAGCGACCCTGTGTACAATAGAATGAAACATTGTCCGGTCCTGCGCTTTCCTCAAAATCACTGTTTTGTTTGAACCCATTGTTGCAGCCATTGTGTCAGTCCATCTCCTTGAGGGGCTTCCTCTTTTTCGCTGAGCCTCTACTTTACCAAGCGTGATGTCCTTCTCCAGGGACTGGTCCCTCCTGATAACATGCCCAAAGTAAGATGAAGTCATGCCATCTCCGCCTCTAAGGAACACTCTGGAAAGGCATCAGTTCTTCTTTGGTCTTCCTTATTCATTGTCCAGCTTTCACATGCTTATGAGGCAATGAAAATACCATGACTTGGGTCAGGTGCACCAGGTGCACCTCAGTCCTCAACATGACATCTTTGCTTTTTAACACTTCAAAGAGGTCTTTTTCAGAAGATTTGCCCAAAGCAAATAAATTAGTAAATGCTATATAAAGTAGGAAACCGTATAGTTTGTTTAATTCTTCACATTTAAATTTATTTACTTTTGTGTTATCTAGAGCTACTTTGACATTTATAATCATTTTTCTTGTAACTTTATTTTTCCATCTTTTTGCAATGCACAAGAAATCTTAAATAAAAATAGCACTTTGGAAAACTTTTGAATAATGCAGTGAAGGTCAATGCAGTGAAGATTTGTACAGAAATGTGTCTTATTTGTATTGTTCTGTTTTTATTACAGAAATTATAAAACTGTGAATAACCATATTTGTTCCATTTGTTCTCTAGTTTATATAAATTATATCCTACGGTTATCCTGTCACAAACATAATTGACTAACCGTGGAGCCTGAAATATATTCCATAGCATTCCCACAGCATGAATGGACTTGAAACCTCTTAGTCATTTTCTTAACAACATTTATTATAGGGACAGCTCTGAAAAATTGGAGAAGGACAGAAATACGTTAGACTTAAGCCTGTGTTTTAGTGTCTAGTCTTGGAGAGTTTTCTATGTGGAAAACAAATATTTTCTTTTCCCTTGACCTTAGAGCATGACTGCAACCTGATCCATTCATTCCTTCAAGTGATGTTTGTTGAACATATTGAACACTCCCTGTATTCTGTTCCAGTAACTGTTCTAGTCATTAGGGATTAGAGGTGGAAAGGACAGGCAGGGTGCCTGCCCTCATGGGACCTACAAGCAGGAGAGTAGGGTGAGTGAGACAAGAACATTCGAATCAGTAATAGTCACAGAGGAAATAAAGCATGTAAGGGGCAGAGAGTGTGGGAGCTTATGAGGAGTGGAATCCCTCTGCAGTAAACAATTTGTTCTTTGGTCCTGGTTCCTAAGAGCAGGACCACACCTGAGGCCAATGTGTAGGGGCTGACCCAGCCAAGAGAGAACCACCTAGGGGACTGATGCTGACTGAGCCAGTAAAGGCCTTGGAAGATGGAGGCTCAGTGAAGCTTCCTGAGTGGAGGGAGCGAACATCTGCTCTTGGGAGGGTAAGTGTGTCTCCTGGGGGCTTGAGGCTCTGTACTGAGACCCCTCCCAGAGCTCACCCTTTGGGTTTGTATTCTTTTTCTCCTAGATTAAAGCTAGCCCTTCCTTGCAGTTTGTTAGTCATTTCAAAGATTAGCAGACTTACGAAACAGAGAAAGAGCCAGCACCTGCTGAGCTAGCCCCAGGTGAATGGGGATGAGAGCGAGAAAGGGTCAGTACCTGCTGACCTAGCCCCAGGTGAGTGGGTATGAGAGAGAAGGGGCTGCATGGAGTAAGGGTCTGGTCTGCCCAGGGAAGGAAAGCTGAGATTTCCCTAGACAAGCTTGATAAAATTGGCGCAGTGAGTGAAATTAGCTGAAAAAAAACCCTGACTGCTCAGGGCTTTTTGTTTTCGGTGGGGTCCCTGGGTGTCACAAATGGTCAAACACTCGCCTAGTAACCTTACCATTCGAACCCACCCTGAGGTGCCTTGGAAGACAGGCCTGGCAGTCTGCTTCCCAAAAAATCAGCCATTGAAAATCCTATGGAGCACAGTTCTTCTGTGATACACATGGGATCATCATGAGTCAGGGTCGACTTAATGGCAACTGGTTGGTTTTTTTTTTTGCCGGTGGGGAGGTTCTTATTTTTGGGTAGGATCATCAAGTGGGGCTTCTCTGAGGAGGTGACATTTGATCAGAGACGAGAGGATGATATGCAAAGTCCTGAGAGGAGAGTGTTGCAGCCGGTTGTTGTTGTTGGGTGCCATTGAGTCAGTTCCGACTGTTAGTGACCCTGCCTACAACAGAACGAAACACTGCCCGTTCCTGCGCCATCCTCGTGATGGTTGTTATGCTTGAGCCCATTGTTGCAGCCACTGTGTCAATCTGTCTTGTTGAGAGTCTTCATCTTTTTCGCTGACTCTCTACTTTACCAAGCATGATGTCCTTCTCCAGGGACTCATCCCTCCTGATAATATGTGAGTCCAAGTCTGGCCGTCCTTACTTCTAAGGAGCATTCTGGTTGTACGTCTTCCAAGACACACTTGTTCATTCTTTTAGCAGTCTGTGATATATGTCTTGCAGCCAGAGGGCACAGGAAATGTAAAGGCCCTGAGGGAGTAGCGAGAATGTCTGGGTGGAAGCTGGATCATAGTGGACTTCACAGGTCAGAGTAAGGAATCTTGATTTTATTCCCAGTGTAATTGAAAGTCTGTGTAGTGTTTTATATGGAGAGGAGTCGACATGATCCTGTTTGTGATTACAAGAGACCACTTTGCTGCTATGTGGACAATAGATCCTCGAGGGCAAGAGTGGACCCAGAGGTTGTTACAGTATCTAGACAAGAGGTGGAATTGACGTGGACTAGGCGTCCAGTGGTGGAGGTGGAGAGATGTGGACCAAGTCTGGAACATATTTTGGAGGTATTGTTGATAGGGAGTCTTCGTGGCACAGTGGTTAAGAGCTTGGCTGCTAACCAAAAGTTACAAACCCACCAGCCACTCCTTGGAAATCCTATGGGGTAGTTCTACTCTGTCCTGTAGGGTCGCTATGAGTAAGAATCGACTCTACGGCAACTGTTTTATTGCTGAGAGGAGTTGTTAGATTGGAACATTGCATCTTCCTGGGAAGAAGGTATGGGGATATGGAAAATATTGTCAAGTTATGTGAACATACTCCAAGCATTTGAACAGGATAATATGATGGAAGAGATCAGTGGAAAAATTGCCCATATGGCAAGAACACTGAATTTAGAACCTGGTATCACTGATGTGTAATAGCTCATAGATCATGAAGAAAAGGAACTGACAGATCAGGACTTAATGGATTTTCAAGAGGAAAGAAATGCTGAATAAGATAGAAATAGTGAAGAAGAGGAAGGAGAAAAATTGTCAAAAAATTTTACGGTGAAAGATTAGCTGGAGTTTTTTCTAAAACTAAATCAGGGGCTTCAGTTGCTTGAAAACATGGACCCAAATGCTGAAAGCTTTGCTAAAGTGGATAGGCAGATTTGAGAAGCAGTGAGATGTTACTTCAAAATATATAAGAAAAAAAGAAAAGACTAGTCAGACAATTCTCACTAATTGTCTGGCTGGAGACACCATCCCCATTCCCAGGGATACTTCAGATGATCCAGAACCTTTCCACAAGTGGAGTTATTACGGCAGCTGACAAAATGACAGCATTGTCCACTCTTCTTCATCATCAGAGTAAATTTTTATGATTTGTATATTTTTTATGTATGTATGTACGTATGTGTGTATTAAAATATATCTGTAAGTTTATATGCAAAGTTTCCAACCCCCAAAGACAAATAAAGATTGGATTTATAAAGATACTGATAATAAAAGGCAATAATAATGAGGAAAAAAAGGATGTATTCGACTTTTTTAAGAACCAACTTATGACAGAGTTGTCAAAATAGAGCCCTGTCTTAAGTCGGAGACTGCCTGTATTCAGTTCATGGGATGACATGAGACTTTTTGTATATAACTTTATATGTAAATAGGCTTGGCATATAGTAGGTGTTTGATGAATGTAGTTAAAACTGAATTTTAATCTCCTTATGTAGAGTGTAGAATCCCCAGGTGGTGCAAGTACTTAACTCACTCGACTACTGACCAAAATATTGGAGATTCGAGTCCCCCCAGAGGCACCTTGGAAGAAAAATCTGGTGATCTACTTCTGAAAAATCGGTCATTGGAAACCCCGTGGAGCACAGTTCTACTGTGACACACGTAGGATCTCCATGAGTTATAGCTGACTCGGCAGCAACTGGTTTTCAATCTAGAGTATAGGGACTATTATTAGGGATTGTGCATTTACTGTTTCCATGAGTGTGGCCTTTTGAGAAGCTTTGTTTTTTGTAAGGGGTCTGTACAATGAGTTAACCTTGGCCTTCATTAAGCCTCAGTAGTTAGGCATTCAGAATATATCAGACAAACCATGATAATCAAATAATACTTTTTTTTTTTTTTTTTTTACAACTTAGCCTCCATTCCTTTCCCTTCGTAAAAACCAAAAGCAAAAACCAAAGCCATTGCCGTCAAGTTGATTCCGACTCATAATGACCCTATAGACCAGTGTAGAAGTGCTCCATAGGGTTTCCAAGGAACAGGCTGGTGGATTCAAACTGCTGACCTTTTGGTTAGCAGCCAAACGCTTAACCACTGTGCCACCAGGGCCCCTTCCCTTCCTAAAGCCCAGAGGCAATTGTTCAAACTAATCAAAAAGAAATTTTTTCTATTTTGTGATTATTAAAAAATATTTTTGAGACAAAATATAGCTTTATTTTCCAGTAGTTCTGCTTCTCCTTCTAAGAAACAATGAATAGGCTCAGCTGAATTTTACGTATCTGGCGTTTTCTTAATTGTGTCACGTGTTTTTTTTTCAGAATGCATTTAATTTGGAAGCATTTCCAAGACATGTAAAACTGAGTGCCAGCATCTTTTTCAAATACAAATTGATAATGTTTAGGTTGAATGCATGCAATTTAGCTATTTCTTTTCACATAAATTCTCTCTACTCATGCTGAGAGAACCTCCTGAACAGTGGCACTTATTATAGCTTTTCTTAGTCAATTAACAAAAAACTTACAGAGCCCCTACTATGTGTAGAATACACTGCTTAGTATGTGGGGAATGCAAATAAATATCATGTGCAGTCTAGTTCTGCAGTTTGCCAGTTAATTATTGAGACAAGGGTTAGCTATGTGATGACGGGATATTTTCACAGAAACTTAAAACTGGAAGGAGCCTGAGAATGCTATCACTCTGCCTCTTGCTCAGTCCATGTGCCCTTTCTGCTGCTTCCTGACTGGTGTAATATTCCTCTGTTTGACCCCTGCTAGTGAACGGGCTGTGAGGGCATTGGGTTCAGTAGTAGAATTCTTGCCTTCCATGCAGGAGACCTGGGTTTGATTCTCAGCCAGTGCACCTCATGTGCAGCCACCAGCTATCTGTCAGTGGAGGCTTGTGGGTTGTGATGCTAAGTAGGTTTCAGAGGAGCTTCCAGACGAAGATGGACTAGGAAGAAAGGCTTGACAATCTACTTCCAAAAATCATCCAGTGAAACTCTGTAGATCACAGTGATCCAAACCCATTGTGCATGAGGTCACCGTGAGTCAAGGGCCAGCTTGATGGCAGCTAACAACAACCATGAGGGGGCTCACCACTCCCTACACTTCCTGTTAGAATGTTGGACAACTTCAGTTTTTAAAATTATGTTCTACTATCGTGTAGAGATTTTCTCTGTGGCTTCTTTCTCATATTTCTGTTATGTGTCATGTCTATAACATTTTGAAGATTCCTAAAGAGTCTTATGTTTTAATAACTAGCATTTGTGTAATGATGAAAGTTTGCAAAGGGCTTTCACATATTTTCTCCTCACATAGTTGGAACTGACTCAAGGGCAACGGGTTTTTGGTTTTATAACCATGTGAGGTAGGTATTATTCTCCCTTTTTTAAAGATGACAGAAATGGATCTTGGAGTTAAGTGACTAAGGCCAAGATCACACAGGTGGTATAACAAGAATTTAAAACTTGAAGTCTAAACTCCAAAATCTATGTTCTTTTCACCAAACCACAGCATCTATACGCCTACTCCTCACTTATCAATTATGTCATTATCTGATGTTTCACATTTACAACAATAGTAAAAAGTCCATCTGACTATTTTGTGCATTAGTAGCGTATGTCTGATAGTAACGAATGCTGAGGTGTGAGGCAAGAGTAATGCTGGCTCTGATGGTTAAGGTTATGTGTTAGTTTGGCTGGGCTATGATTTGTCAGTTATGTTATGATGTAATTTGGCAGTTATGTAATGATGTAGTCATTCTCCATTTTGTGATCCAATGGGGTCATCCTCCATTTTCACATAATCACCTGGTCTTTGGAACCTAACTAACCATGTCAATAAGTGAGGAGTGGGTGTAATTACAGTACAATACAAGAGATTCCACAAAGCTCTTAGTGATTAATAGCCAAGTAAATTGTGTAAACAGAATTATGGAGCAAGACATCAGCATATGCTAGAGGTGACTGAAGAGGCTTTGTGGAAGAGAATAAGCACATTCTTTCTTTCCATGAACTGAATAATAACAATGGAGTTGTCTTTAACAAGATGTCAGTATCTTCAGCAGAAAAAAACTTGTACCTGTTGTCAGTAAAGTGGATGCAAAGATTGAATCTAAGAATTGATTATTTAAAAGAAAGATGAATGTTTTGGTCAAAGATCCTATAGAATAATTCTGATTGAAAGGGGGAAAGTGTAGAACAGAATTTAAAATTCTAATGGAATCCAGACTTTCTGGAACTATAGAGACAGGATTAATCATGGAAACTATTGCCCTGACATAATCTTTAAACCTTAAACCAAAAATATCCTCTGAATTCTTCTTTAAATTAAATAATAAAGATAAAGAAAGAAAAACCGGTTGCCATAGAGTCAATTCCAACTCATAGTAACCAAATAGTTTAGCTTAATTGGTAAAGAATATTTGTCTTGATCATTGTGCTCTTTTAAGGAACTATCTATATGAGATCAAATGGATAACAGCAACTTGAAAGGTTAGAGAAGAAACTTAGTAGTGAGTTTATGTTAATGGAGGAGGAATATTTTGAAAACTGAGGGTGAGAACGGGCTCACGACTTGAAGAATGTAATCAATGTCAATGAATTATACATGTATAAATTGTTGAATTGATGTATGTTTTGCTGTGTACGTTTTCAACAACAACAAAAATAAAATAAAAAGTAAAATAAAACCTAAAAAAAAAAGTTCAAGCAGGGAACAAGGGAAGAAATAAACTTTTTCAGAGTATTTGTCCTTGTTTCTTTCTGTGTAGTTCCAACTCATACACCATCACCCTAAGGTTTATTTCAGTTAATCGGGGTCTACCCTTATCAGGACAGGTTACTCTAAGCAGTACCTTTAATAATTTTTATTATTATTCCTTGGAGAATATATCATACCTTTTATACACTTTAGAAGTAGTATACAGTGGAGTCTAAGAGTATCCTGCAAAACACCAAATTTGTACTGCAGGTAAGATTGTATGGCATCCTCATTTAGCTCATAAAAAAGAAAGGTTACCTACCTAAGGATTTAGGGGATTATACATAAATCCATGCTTGCCGGCTCCATGGAGCCGTTAAGGGAATGTTTAAATATATTAGAGGCACATCATTTATCTTAATCTCCCATGAAACATAACTCTGATCACTCTTAAGACAGACTGCAAGAATGGATGTCCATTGTTCCAAGCCAATCTGGCCCTTCTTAGATCATTTTCTATTCCCAAGGAAGGGCATGGAGAATAAAAGTAGCATATTTATTTCTCAGTCTTCCGTTTAGATACAGCTCAGAAAACCTTAAACAGATATTTCTTCCCTCAGAGTATTTGAGAGATTTTGTTTCTACCATAGTGAGATATTCATGACTCTTTGGGGATTTTATTAGACATTGTTTTAGACACCATGTGTTACCGTAATAGCATCATAAATAATATATAAACAGAGTCCTTTGGAAGAGGTATACAGACTTGTTAAATTGATGGTCCAGCTTATGTAAGCTGTTGGTGAAGATAATGAAACCTATTGAGAGTGTAAGCGATTACAAGATGTGTATTAAATTTCAAGTGTTCTTTTTATTAATTAGAAAAGAAGCTACAATTGAACATGTATGCCAGGGGTCTACAATTTAAAATTTGTGAATGATTGTATTTTCACACTGTAGAAAAGGTATTTATTTACTTATAAGCTTAGACATCCGTTACTACTACTAATTGTGGCTTACAGTTTCACAGCATTTCCTCTTTTTCCAGGATCAACTCGCGACCTTAACATCAATTTGCAGGCCCCATCCTTGCTTCTCAGTGACTTTTAATGTCATTTTCTCCACCCCATCTCAGTCACCCATTCCCATAATTGCGACTTCAATTTTATCGTTAGCAGGAACAACATCACCTATGATACCCTGGTTTCAAGCTTCACATTCTATATACTCTCCTCTAGCTTTTCAGCTCCTTTATCCTACTGCAGCACCTCAGTACTTTCCAGATCTCATGTGGACCTCCATCCATTACTTGCCTTAACTATCCATTGCCCCTTTAGTCTTCTCTTTCCACCTTCTCCAACATGGATTCCATGGTCCATTCTTATGTTTGCATCCTGGACTGAGTCCCAAACTTTGCGGGAGCCACCTACACCTCTCCTGAAGTGGAAGTTGCTGGAGAAAATGTCACAGCTATGCTGACCCATTTCATACTGAGTTAACAATCACACGTTTTAAATAGGCACTCACCACAGCACAGTGAACCAACTGCATTTTCCTAAAGCATTCACTTCCTACTCCCTGAAAAAGGCTTTACTGTCTTCTTCTCTTAAATCCCCCACTCCCTCCCGTTTTGCAACCACTCCACTTCCTCAGTTAGTGGCTTTGTCAGGTATGTGATTGAGGATAGAGAAGCCATCAGATCAGACCTGTTCTCTTTCCCACATCAAGTCTACAGCTCTTTCTGCCTCTGTGACCACAGTGTCTGTTGTACCTTCTGAAACGTCCCTGGTCTGATCAAAGGCAACCCCTAGGTTTGGGCTCTGGCTTTCATCCTTTCTAGTCTTTGCGAGAACTTTGCTCTTGTAACCATTGCCTTTTTCTCCTGCTTTATCTATATTTACCTTTCTGCAGAGTATTTTCTGACGGTATAAAAACGCACGAGCACACAAGAAAACCCTCTCAGCCTTTGTTAACTATAGTCCTAATACTTTGTTTTTTTTACAATGAAAAAATTTTGAAGAATTTTGTATTCTTTTTATCTCCTCCTCCTACCTCCCACTAACTTTTTTTTTTTTTGCCACTGTATTCCATATATTTTCTTTGGTTTATTGTAATATATATCATACACAAAAGAGTATAAATACTATGTGTGTACTGTTTAAAGAATCATAAACATTTATGTACACATCACCCAGCTTACGGAAAAGAATTCTAGTACTTCTGAAGCCCTTGTAAACCTTTCTCCAATTATCTCTTCACTCTATCCCCTCCCCTAGAATGTATCCTCTCTTCTGAATCTGTGCTTCTGTGCTTTCTATTCTATTCTATTGGCATATTTGCCTCTCCTGCAACAATACCTACTGTCTTCTTCTTCATCTTCTTCTTCTTCTCATTGTGCTGAAAACATACATAACAAAATATACGCCATCTTGACACTTTCTACATGTACAGATCAGTGATGCTGATTAGATTCTTCAAGTTGTGCAACCATTCTCGCTATCCTTTCCCAAATTGTTCCACCACCATTAACATAAACTCAGTGTCTTCTAGGCAAAAACTACCCCTTCTTCCTCCCTCCCACCCCTGGTAGTCACTACAAATATTTGGTTTCTGTATATTTGCTTATTTCATGTAAGTGAGATCATACAGTATTGTCCTTTTGTAACTGACTTATTTTGCTCAGCAGGCTGTTTTCAAGGCTCATCCATGTCATGACATGCATCAGGACTTCATTTCTCTTTATGACCTGGTAGTATTCCTTTATGAGTATATACTACATTTTGTTTATCCATTCATCTGTTGATGGAAATTTTGGTTGTTTCCACTTTTTGACTATTGTGCAAAGTGCTGCTATGAACATTGGCGTACAGGTTTGCATTCTTGCCTTCACTCCATCTGGGCAATTACCTAGGATTGGAATTGCTAGGTCATATGGTAGTTCTGTGTTCAGCAGTTTGAGGAACAGCCTGTTTTCCCTGGTGGCTGTACCATTTTGTATTCCCACTGCGATGAATGAGGGAATACCTACGTCTTAGGCTTGTAAGAAGTCTTTGTATCTAGTAGGGAAGATTACACATTATCAATCTCCTTCATGGGAATCTTGGCTATTCCGGGCCCTTTAAAAAACTTACACATAAAATTTAAAATTAATTTATCAAATTACACATATGTGTGCACAAGCACACGTACACACACACACAACCCTGCTAGGATTTTGACTGCAATTTTACTGACTATATAAGACAATTTGGGGAGAATAATATTGAGTCCCCCTGTCCATGAACATGTATATCTCTCTGTTTAATTTGGTCTTTTTTCTCCCAATTTTTTATTGAAAAGATTTTTCAAACATAGGGCAAGTTGAAAAAGCAATAAAATGATCACTCATATCCACCATTAATAACTGTTAAAATGTGCCTCATCTGCTACGAGTCTATTTTAGTTTCCTAGTGCTGCCGTAACAGAAACATCACAATGGGTGTCTAAAAAGAACATAAATATATTTTCTCACATTTTGGAGGCTAGAAGTCTGAATTAAGGGCATGGCTCTAGGCAGGAAGTTCTTTCTTGTCTATTTCAACTTCTAGTAGCTGCCAGCAATCATTGGTGTCCCTGAGCTTGTAGATGCATCTGTGGGCATCATCTTTCTTCCTCTTTCTGCTATGTGTGTCTCTGTGTCTAGTCTACTCTTTTTATAACTCAGAAGTGATAGGGTTTAGGACCCACCCTCCTCTGGTATGATCTTATTACAATAACAAAAGAAAACTCCTGTTTCCAAACAGGGTCATATTTATAGGTACAGGGGGTAGGATTTTGACACATATTTTGGGGGGGGCACAATTCAATCCGTAACAGAGTCTAATTGTCCCTCATAAAAAGTTAAGGCAAATTCTTAGTTCTTTCCCTTTGACCATCAATTTTCAGACTAAGGAATTGGTGTAACAATCTCTTCCAGTAATGACAGATTGGTTTAGCTGAACCCGTTTGAAAATATATTGCAGACATCAGTATATAATATAAGGACATTCTCCATACAATATAATACTATGCCTATTAACTCTGATAAAGAAGTGCATATACTCAGTACTTCCCTAATATCACCCAATATTCAGCCTATATTCAGATTTCTTCATCTGGCCAAAGACAAAATGTTCTTGATTTAGTTAAATGTTTTCTCTTACTTTTAACATCCTCCTTTCCCCCAGCATCATCCTCTTCTCCACTTCTAATTCCAAAAAATGTTTTAGATCCTTCCACTTATTTTATCTTCACAAGTCATTCATCTCCTGTCTGAATTGGCTTCCTACCAGTTTTCCCTGACTCCGCCCTTGCCCTCTTAAAATCTATTCTCTGCAAACAGCCAGAGTAATTGTTTTGAAAGCTTTGTTTTTAGCACCAGGCTTGGTGCTAAGTGGGGAAGCTGGCTGAGTGAGGTGATGGCCCAACAGGATTGGGAGATTGGCTGCATACAGGAGAATTGAACAAATAAGTAAATATATTGAAGATAAACAGAGCCAGGTTTCTCACTGCCAGTGAATGGAGTTACAAATAGAGAAGGGGGAAATGAGAATGATTCCGGGATGTGTATTGAAATTTGAGATATTGGAGTAAACTCAGGGTTTTTAACATAAGAGATAGATGTTGAAATAAATGTAGGTGTTTGTATGTGTATGTTTCCTAGTTTTGTCCACGAGAGGATGTGGGAACAATAACACCCCAGTAACAATGAGCACACCTAGTACTTAGATCTTAGTTTCTAAATACTATTCTCCACTAAAAGAAAGCAGGAATTCTCAGGCGAAAGACTGATTCCAGTGTTGAGGCAGAGATAGTATGAGATGGGCCTGGAACATCTTGTTTCGCCATAAAATAAGGGAGATCTGAAATAGTAGTAAGGACATGCCAAGAAGACAAAGAAGCCAGCTTGGAGCCAGCTTGAAGCCACCATTGCCATATCTTGTGCAATTTGTACATCCAAAAAATTATGAAAGTAATGGATTATAACACATTAAATCACTTAAGAAACCATGTTGGTGGAGGTGTTGTTAGGTGCCATCAAGTCATTTCCGACTCATAGCAACCCTATGTACAATAGAATGAAACACTGCCTGGTCCTGCACCATCCTCATGATCATTGCTATGCTTGAGCCCATTCTTGCAGCCACTGTGACAGTCCATCTTCTTGAGGGTCTTCCTCTTTTTTTCTGACCCTCCGCTTTACCAAGCATGACGTCCTTCTCCAGGGACTAGTTCCTGCTGATAACATATCTAAAATATGTGAGATGAACTCTCGCCATCCTCACTTGTAAGGAGTATTCTGGCTGTACTTCTTCCAAGACAGATTTGTTCATTCTTTTGGCAGTCCATGGTATATTCAATATTCTTCACCA
>NW_004443975.1:3719093-3786519 GCF_000243295.1 Trichechus manatus latirostris | reverse complement strand
TAAGGAGTATTCTGGCTGTACTTCTTCCAAGACAGATTTGTTCATTCTTTTGGCAGTCCATGGTATATTCAATATTCTTCACCAACACCACAAGTCAAAGGCATCAGTTCTTCTTCAGTCTTCCTTATTCACTATCCAGCTTTCCCATGCATATGAGGTGATTGAAAGCACCATGGCTTGGATCAGGAGCACCTTAGTCCTCAAAGTGACATCTTTGCATTTTAACACTTGAAAGAGGTCTTTTACAGCAGATTTGCTAGATGCAATGCGTCTTTTGATTTCTTGACTGCTGCTTCCAGGGGTGTTGATTGTGGATCCAAGTAAAATGAAAGCCTTGACAACGTCAATATTTTCTCCGTTTATCTAATATAAATATATAAATCCATACTAATTTTTAAATGTATAAATGAATAAATAAATGAGGAAGAGAACACTCTTTCTTACAGTACAATGTCAGCTAATAAATGCAGAAGGACTGATGAGAGTTAAAAAAAAACAAAAAACCACCATTTGACAACCATCATATTAGTAGTAGATTCAGGCAAGAGTTACCAATGGGTGCTAAAACTGAAAGGTGAAAGTTTGATGAGGAGCAGGATATTTGCATTTTCTCAAAATATATCCCTGCTTTAAATACTTCTTAGTTACCACAGGAAATTACGACTTTATAGTAGAGAAACATGATGGATACCATCTTGATCAAGTGATCGAAGTAAACATCATTAGTAATGGGACAAACAAAAATGATTACCTCCTAATAAGATACAATGAGAAGAACTCAACATCACTACTGTGATACTCCTTCCAACATGCATAAACTGAAGCTAATCATGAGCAAACAGTCAAGCCCATTTTGAGGAACGTTCTGTTAAATAACTGGCCTCTAATGCTCAAAAATAACGAGGTTTTGAAGGTCAAGGAAGGACTGAAGAATTGTTCCAGAATGAAGCACTTAGGAGACATGACAGCTAGTGACAGCACATAATTCCGGATTGGACCTATTACTATGAACTGGTGAAATTTCAATGGGGTCTGTGGATCGTATCCTAGTGTTAGATCGTGTTAATTTCCTAATTTTGATGGTTGTACTGTGGTTATATACTATGGTTATGTAGGAGTTTTCTTGTTTTGGAAAATATGCACTAAAGCATTCAAGGACAGTGGGACATCATTCTGCAACCTAATCTCAAATGGTTCCTAATAAAAACAAGTTTAATTACATCATGCCAATTTATTGCTTTAAATCCTTGAATGTTTTCTATTTTGTTAAGAATAAAATGCCCTTTTGATCTGTCCCTGCTGCCTCTCTTATCTCCTGGATTCCAGCTGAATGCATTCCACCTTTGCACATGCTTCTCCCGCTCTCTGGGATCCTTCTCCTTCTGACTTCACGTGGGTAAGAAAAACGTCACGTCTTCAAGGAGGCCTTCCATAAGCACCCCACCCAAAGTACCCAATAGCCTAATCACTATCATAACAGCCTGTTTTCTACATAGCCTTTTTCAACACCTGATATTATTTGTTTATTTATTTGTTTGTTTACTCCTTGGAAACCCTATGGGGCAGTTCTTCTCTGTCCTATAGGGTCACTATGAGTTGGAATCGACTCAATGGCAATGGGTTTTTTGTTTGGTCCCTTGGTATATGTGTGCAGAAGGGGAAGAGGGTGCTGTGGGTCCCATAAACAATGGGACTGTGGAATAACAGGTTGATTCATTTCTGAATCTTTGGTTTATACTGTTTCTGGGTTGAAATTGGTAGATGAGCTATTGCATTGTAGCAGCACAGAAAAAAATGTGCTTTCCAGCCAATCTTCAGAAACCCCAAGGACATCTGATTTTATTGTTTGACGCCTTTGGCAGCAGACAAAAACCTTCTCTCTCTTGTTTTTTTTTCTTTTGTGCAAATTTGTATAGAGCAGTGAGCTTTGGCTGGAGGTAAGACTGGTTGTACTCTAGCCTCCAGAGGAATGCTTATTCTTTATTTCCCACGTACCTGGAGTTCAACAGAGAAGGACAGCGTTTGCACACGGGCAAGCACTTGACTCATATCACAAGGTCAGAGCTTATACTTTGCGCTGGAAACAAAGCCAAGCCACAGAGGTACAGAAAGCACCTCTGCCCAAAGCAGCAGGAATGCAGGCCCTGGTGTAGCTGTGGCGATGGAAAGTGGGTTGTCACAAAGATTTACTTGAAAGCTTTGACTGAAAAATGTGGAGTATCAGAAAGCAGAAAGGGGTTATAAAATTGGATTGTAATATTTCCCAGATGATGGTCCCCCAGGTTTTTTAAACACCAAGCCAAGTCAAACGAGTTGCCATCGAGTGGATTCCGACCCATAGCAACCCTATAGGACAGAGTAGGACTGCCTCATAGGGTTTCCAGGGAGAGGCTAGTGGATTCAAACTGCCAACCTTTTGGTTAGCAGCCATAGCACTTAACCACTGTGCCACCAGGGCTCCATTTTAAACACAGACATAATAAAGTTTGAAAAAGAATTAACTCTGCTGCAGGTATGAAGAGCTAGAGATCAATATTGTTTAAAAGTTATCTGGGATTTAATGAACAGTTTAGAACTTGAATGAAA
The DNA here is from genome assembly GCF_000243295.1 of Trichechus manatus latirostris. Classification (NCBI taxonomy): domain Eukaryota; kingdom Metazoa; phylum Chordata; class Mammalia; order Sirenia; family Trichechidae; genus Trichechus; species Trichechus manatus. Next base: position 3,783,933 of record NW_004443975.1, on the reverse strand, counting down.
AACATGCAGGCGGGAGTGGGCACTGAGGTGGTGGGACAAGGCAAGGAAGGAGAATTCAAGGAACTCAAGATGAGAGAGAACGCCCTGGAGCCCTGGGGTGTTTATTATCAGAGAGTATTGCTGCTTGGTCGATAGTTCAGGGAGCTTGCTTTGGTGAGTTTGAGTTCATGTTTTGCCACTTACCAGATGCTTACTCTCAGGGTTTCTCCAGTCTCTGTCAGACAAGTAAGTCTGGTCTTTTTTGTGTGTGTATGTGAGTTAGAAGTTTGTTCTACATTTCTCTCCGGCTCTGTCCAGGACCCTCTGTTGTGATCCCTGTCAGAGCAGTTGGTGGTGGTAGCTGGGCACCAGCAAGTTGTGCTGGACTCAGTCTGATGGAGGCTGTGATAGTTGTGGTCCATTAGCCCTTTGGACTAATCTTTCCCTTGTGTCTTTGGTTTTCTTCATTCTCCCTTGCTCCAGATGGGATGAGACCAGTGGAGTATTTTAGAAGGCCGCTCACAAGTTTTAGGACACTAGATGCTACTCACCAAAGTAGAATATAGAAGATTTTCTTTATAAACTATGTTATGCCAGTTGAGCTAGATACTCCCTGAGACCATGGTCCCCACAGCCCTCAGCCCAGTGATTTGGTCCCTCAGGGAGCTGGGATGTGTCTATGAAGCTTCCCTGACCTTGCCCTGGACAAGGTATGCTGGCTTCCCCAGTATTGTGTACTGTCTTACCCTTCACCAAAGTTACCACTTATCTATTGTCTATTTAGTGCTTTTCCCTCTCACCCCTCCCCTCCCTAGTAACCATCAAACATTATTTCTTATTGTGTGTAAACCTTTTCATGAGCTTTTATAGTAGTGGTCTTATGCAATATTTGTCCTTTTGTGATTGACTAATTTCACTCAGCATAATGCCCTCCAGATTCATCCATGTTGTAAGATGTTTTGGTGATTCATCATTGTTCTTTATTGTTTCATAGTGTTCTATTGTGTGTATGTACCATAGTTTGTTTATCTGTTCATCTGTTGATAGACAACTAGGTTGTTTCCATCTTTTTGCTATTGTGAACAATGCTGCAGTGAACATGGGTGTGTATATGTCTGTTCATGTGGTGGCTCTTAGTTCTCTAGGATATATTCCTAGGAGTGGGATTGCTGGATCCTATGGTATTTCTATTTCTAGCTTTTTAAGGAAGGTTGTACCATTTTGCATTCCCACCAGCAGTGCATAAGAATTCCAATCTCCCTGCAGCCTCTCCAACATTTGTTATTTTCTGTTTTGTTGATTCTTGCCAGTAATGCCAGGGTGAGATGGTATCTCATTGTGATTTTGATTTGCATTTCTCTAATGGCTAGTGATAGCAAGCATTTCCTCATGTGTCTATTAGCTGCTTGGTGAAGTGTCTGTTCATATCCTTTGCCCATTTTTTAACTGGATTATTTGTCTTTTTGTTGTAGAGGTGTTGGCTTTTCCTGTAGATTTTAGAGATTAGACTTTTTTCACATTTGTCATAGCCAAAATTTTTATCCCAGTCTGTAGGTTCCCCTTTTACTCTTTTGATGAAGTCTTTTGATGGGCTTACGTGTTTAATTTTTAGAAGATCCCAGTTATCTAGCTTATCTTCTGGTGTTTGTGTATTGTTAGTTATGGTTTGTATCCTGTTAATGCTGTGTATTAGGGCTTCCAGAGTTGACCCTCTTCTTTCTTCTGTGATCTTTATAGCTTTTGGTTTTATATTTAGGTCTTTGATCCATTTTGAGTTAGTTTTTGTGTCTGGTGTGAGGTATGGGTCCTGTTTCATTTTTTTGCAGATGGACATCCAGTTTTGTCAGCACTACTTGTTAGAAAGACTGACTTTTCTTCATTTGATGGACTTTGGGCCCTTGTCAAAGATCAGGTGACCATAGGTGAATGGATTTACATTTAGGTTCTCAATTATTTTCCATTGGTCAATGTGTCTGTCATTGTACCAGCATCAGGCTGTTTTTACTTCTGTAGCTGTATAGTAGGTTCTGAGGTCAGGTAATGCGAGTCCTCCTACTTTATTCTTCTTCAATAGTGCTTTAATTATCCAGGGCCTCTTCCCTTTCCATATGAAGTGGATGATTGGTTTTTCCATCTCTTTAAAGAATGCTGTTGGTATTTGGGTTGGAATTGCATTGTATCTGTAGATTACTTTGGGCTGAAATGACATTTTCACAATGCTAAGTCTACCTATCCATGAGCATGATATGTTTTTCCATTTATGTAGGTCTTTTTTGATTTCTTGCAGTAGTGTTTTGTAGTTTTCTTTGTATAGATCTTTTACATCCCTGGTTAGATTTATTCCTAAGTATTTTATGTTTTTAGGAGCTATTATAAATGGTATTGTTTTCCTGATTTCCTTTTTGTAGTTCTCTTTATTGGTGTTTAGGAACCCAATTGATTTTTTTGTATGTTTCTCTTGTATCCTGCAACTTTGCTGAATCTTTCTATTAGTTCCAGTAGTTTTCTCGTGGAGTCTTTTGGGTTTTCTGTGTATAGTATTGTATCATCTGCAAACAGGGACAGTTTTACTTCTTTCTTACCAATTTGGATGCCCTTTATTTATTTATTTTCTTGCCTTATTGCTCTAGCTAGGACTTCCAGCACAATGTTAAATAGGAGTGGTGATAAAGGGTGTCCTTGTCTTGTTCCTGTTCTCAAGGGAAATTTTATCAGCCTCTCTCCATTAGGAATGATGTTGGCTGTTGGTTTTGTATAGATGCCCTTTATTATGTTGAGGAATTTCCTTTCTATACCTATTTTATTGAGTGTTTTTAGCAGGAATGGGTGTTGGACTTTGTAGAATGCCTTTTCTGTGTCGATTGAGATGATCATGTGATTCTTTTATTTTATTTATGTGGTGGATTACGTTGATTGATTTTCTAATGTTTAACCATCCTTGCATACCGAATATGAATCCCACTTGGTCGTGGTGTATTATTTTTTTGACATGATGCTGAATTCTATTGGCTAGAATTTTGTTCAGAATTTTTGCATCTATATTCGTGAGAGATACTGGTCTGTAATTATTTTTGTGATGTCATTGCCTGGTTTTGTTATCAGGGTTATCCTGGCTTCATATAATTAATTCAGAAGTAACCCTTCCATTTCTGTGTTCTGAAATAGTTTGAGTAGTACTGGTGTAAGCCCTTCTCTGAATATTTGGTAGAATTCTCCAATGAAGCCATCTGGGCCAGGGCTATTTTTTGGTTGGGAATTTTTATTATTATTATTATTATTCCCTCCTCTTAGAACTCTAAGCTTTCTAAATGCACTGTTTTATAAATGTGTGTGTGTTTGTTCCTTTTTGAAATAAAGGGAAATTTGAACATTGGGGGTACAAAGGCCAATTTTGATTTTTGCTCATCTCACTTTTATACCTAAAGTGAACCTTGACTTCTTTGCTTTTTAATTAGCTTAAATATTCTTGAGTTTTGGTGGCAATGATTTTTTTTTTCTCTCTAACTGGATGACATATCAATCTTTGCAGTGATCCGAAAGCAAATAATTAAGAAAAGAAACATAAAACAATCTTAACTTACTTCAGAAACAATCTTGTATCACAGTAGGTTCAAGGACTTGTACTTATTTTGAGAGATTGAAAGAGTTAAAGCTTTTTTCAGCTTGTTAAATCAGAGTGTAGAATGTTGTTGTTGTTGTGTGCCATCAAGTCAATTCCGACTCATAGCGACCCTATAGGACAGAGTAGAACTGCCCCATAGAGTTTCCTAGGCTTTAGTCTTTACAGGAGCAGATCACCAGGTCTTCTCTCCTGTGGAGCCGCCGGTGGGTTTGAACTACCAGCCTTTCGGTTAGCGGCAGAATGCTTAACCAGTGCACTACCAGGGTCCTGGGTATAGAATACAGGTTGTCAAAATAGCCAGCCCTCTTTTTATCAAAGACCAAACGGCAATTTGTTGTCATTGTTTTGTTTACCTCTACCTATAATGGAGAGGAGGTGGACAAGGAACATGAAAGTACAGCATTTTAGCTGTTAAATATTAGCTGCTTCGTATCAACACTGACAAAGCGTTTATTATTGATTCACTTATATTCACAATAACTCGTTTTGCATTATGGCCAGTACAGAGGAAATCCCTATTTCCCTATTCTATGAATTAGGTATTAATGGAAGAAGGGAGCTGGGTGGCACCAGAATTGGCCTGATCAAATGGAACTCTTGGGAAATGGGTTCCAATCATATGCCCCTCCAGCTCTCTATTCATATTACTGGAATGGCACACATCACACTGGATTATACTTCATTAACTCTCCCCCTTTGCAACACACACACATACATACACACACACCTAAAATGTGAGGTCCTTAAGGGCAGAGATTTTCTTAAGAAGGCGGGGAAGGCTATGTTTTTGAAACATCAGTGTTAGCGTAAAGCATAGCACTTGTTAAATGTTCCCTAAGTATTTTTTGGAGTGTCTAGGTGATGCAAACGGTAAACGCACTCAGCTGCTGACTGAAAGGGTGGAGGTTTGAGTCTACCCAGAAGTGCATCAGAAGTAAGGCCTAGTGGTCTACTTCTGGGAAAAAAAGACTAGACGCTGAAAGCCCTATGGAGCATAGTTCTACTCTGACACACATGGAGTCACCATGAGTTGGAGTCGACTGGACAGCAGCTGGTTTAAGTATTTTTAAATTGAATTAAACAGTTTTTTTTTTTTTGGCCTCCCTAATGCTACCAGAGGCTGTAGGTAGAAAGCAAGAAATTTATTTACTTCTCTGTTGGTGATTCGGGGGTCTTCCCCACCGCCATACCCACTGAAGCATGCTAGGGATGCCAGCCCTTGGGTCACAGAGTATGACTGCCATCTGACAGTGCCTCTTTTGTGTCATTTGTCTTTTGCAAACTGTAATGTTCTTTTTGCTTGCTGGCTTGTTATTTCATTAATCAAACATTGGCAGAGAAAAGAGTATACAACTGGAACACCAGTGTTCTACTTCCGGCAGTTTTCCTACTCAGATAATGAGAAAAGGGAGCGTTGAACTAGATAATCTCTAGATGTTCTTTTTGTTCAAAATTTCTGAGATTCTCCAGTTGTCCTCCGTAGTTTGTGAAACTTGGTATAGTATATGTTATGGATTGAATTGTGTCCCCCAGAAATGTGTATCACTTTGGTTAGGCCATGATTCCCAGTGTTGTATGATTGTCCACCATTTTGTCATCTGATGTGATTTTCATGTGTTGTAAATCCTACCTCTATGATGTTCATGAAGCAGGATTAGAGGCAGTTATGTTAATAAGGCAATCTACAAGATTCGATTGTATTTTGAGACAATTTCTTCTGATATATAATAGAGAGAATCAAGCAGAGAGGCAGTGGGACCTCACTACCACCAAGTAAGAAGAGCCAAGAGCACACATACTTTGGACCCGGGATCCCTGTGCTGAAAAGCTCCTAAACTAGGGAAAGACTGATGACAAGAACCATCCCCCAGAGCCAACAGAGAGAAAGCCTTCCCCTGGAGCTGGCACCTTGAGTTCAGACTTCTAGCCTGTAGACTGTGAGAGAATAAATTTCTCTTTGTTAAAGCTATCTACTTGTGGTATTTCTGTTACAGCATCATAAGGTAACTAAGACAGTATATCTCCTCCAACTAATAATTTGGAAGCTTTAAACAAATACAGACAACTCAGGGGTATTGGCTGATGATGCTCTGTTGTGTCTTAGGAAAGCTGAGCTGTAGATAAATAACTTGCCTAGGAATGGAAGTAGTCCAAAAATTGACAGCTCTTTTCCTTATTACTGTAAGAGATGACTTAGACTCCAGTGATAATGCAACATATTCAGTTGATAAAGAAAAATACAGAAACTGCCCAACACTACAACCCATCTGACCTCTCAAAACCTCTTCCTTTCTGATGGATAACCACCGTCAGCAGTTTTGTGTGAATCCATTGAGTCTTTACTGTGCATTTACAAACATATGCACATGTTAATGACTATATGATATTCCAGAAAATGATTGTATTACACTCTATTTGTCAGTTTCTCTACTTACAGATAATTTCCCTCAATTTCTTCCTTTTTACAAATAATACTACATTGGATGTTCTTGTTCTTATATCTTAGTGTACACGAATAAACACATATGTGAAATTAAATCCTGGAAGGGGATTTTAGGAGTCACGGTATATGCACATTTAACATTGTGATAAAGTCTAGGATAAAAATGACCAAATTGCCATCCAAAAAGGCCTGCCATTTTGCATTTTCACCATCACTTATTTCCCCAACCTGCATCAATTTTGTTATCAGTCTTTTTGAATTGTTGCCAAACTCATGGCCAAAAAAATGTACTTACTTGGAAGGCACACATTTTTAGCTGTTAAAGTTTTTCCTCCTGTATTTCTTTGATTATTTACAGGCTATGTTCTCACTGTTCTTTTTTTAAGGAACACCTGTCTGCTGGAGATTGGCTTTCCTAGACTGATTTCTGTTTCTCTTGGGTTTTCTCCCATACATGTTGGGAATTTGTGCTTTTGCCTTGCATTCTGGGAAAATCCCTTGACTCAGTCAGGCACATTAATTTGCTTTTAACTTGTATCCATTTTTATATTCAGCCCGAGGTTTATAATTTCTAAGAGCTCTAGTTAGTTATCTTTTCACAATAATCTCTCTTTGTTTCATGGATGCATCATCTCTCATATTGATGAGAACTTGAGTTACTCTTATTTTTTAGGTCTGTTTAAACCTGTGTGCTGTTTGCTTTGTTTCTTTCAGAGTTTGTTCTCTGTGTTGGGTTGAGTACCTCTTCCATGGTTTTAGTTTTCCTCAGTCATTTGGAGATTTTTAGTTGCCTGCCCATCTGTCTATTTGACAGTATGGAAACCCTGGGCAGTTCTACTCTGTCCTATAGGGTTGCTATGAGTTGGAATTGACTCGGTGGCAACAGGTTTTGTTTTGTTTTGTTTTTTATTTGCATACATGGAGCCCTTGTGGTCCAGTGGTTAAGAGTTCAGCTACTAACCAAAAGGTGGGCAGTTCGAATATACCAGCTGCTGCTTGGAAACCCTATGAGGCAGTTCTACTCTGTCCAGTAGGGTCGCTATGAGTCAGGATCGACTCAACGGCAATGACTTTTTATTTGCAAGTATATGGACAATGGTTGACCGCAGGAGTTTGTCTCCAGATTTTATAGGGAAGGGGATAAATATGCTGCCCAGCTGCATGGCGTACATGTGCGAGGAGTTTCTTCCTGGGGATTTTTAGCTTTCTGAGGGAAATTGCCCTCTTCACAGGTTAACTTGTTGAGTCACACTTCTGGTATGTGCTGCTCAGCATAAGAGGGTAGGAGGAGGGCGTAGGGAGGAAGGATAGACTGTCCAGCCTGCTCCACGTTCAGTTCCCCAACTAGTTACTGTGTCGGTCATCCCAAAACCTCTTCTTGTTTCTTCCAGATATTACCTCCATACTTCCAGCTCTCCTGTATAGCAGTTTGTGTTTTCTATGAATTTCTTGGGCTTTGATCTCCTTGGTCAATTTAGAATATGGGAAGTCTTCAAAAGTGCTTGTCCCCAGATGGTACTCTTTGTAATTCTCAAACACTATCATAGGGTTATTATTATTATTATGGTAGGATATATGTTCTTAATTTCTAAGGATTTTCGTATAGGATAAGAAGTAGGTTAAGAGTTCCTGGGCAGTGAAAATGATTAATGCTCTTGGCTGCTAATTGAAAGGTTGGAGGTTGGAGTCCACCCAGAGGCACCTCTGAAGAAAGACCTGGCGATCTACTTCCAAAAAAATCAGCCATTGAAAATCCTGTAGCACATAGTCCTACTCTGACACACATGGGATCACCATGAGTTGGAATTGACTTGACAGTGTCTGGTTTGGTTTAGGGAATAGACTGACGAGTAGGTCCCTGTGTTCAGTTGACATTTTGATTAAAACTTGCATTTTTATTTTCTGCCCTGATTTTTTGGAAAAGATGCTCTCTCTACTATATGTTATCCCTTTGTTAGACTAATTTGCGTAGACTGGTCTCATAGTGTTTAATTTTTTGTATATTTACAAATAAATGTCCTTCTGTGAAAGGAATCAATGGCAAAGTTTATAAATAGTAAGTAACTAGGGTTATAAAACACAAAAATTACCATTTTGATCTATTAGTCCATGTCATTTTTTTTCATTTATATTTATCACTCACTGAGCAAACACTTCATTGACTATTTCGCCAGGCATTATGCTGGAATAACTGGTCAAGAACCTAGAACTCAAGGAACTCGATTCAGTGAAGGAGACTGAAAGGTGAATAACTGCAGCATGATGAATAGTCACACTGCATAGTCAAACAATTCGTTTGCATCTCTTTGAAAGGAAAGAATAATTTCAGTTACTGTAGAAAACATTTTCTATTATTATTGGTTTTGTAAAAATAGTGATATTTTCCTAAAACAGGGATGCTCTTTTAGTGTCATTGGGAGAACTCCAGTAAGCATGAAAATTATGCACACTATAGATTTAATGGTTCATCTTTCAATTAAAGGCAGGCCGAAGTAGATAGAAGAAGATTTGAAGAAAATTGAGAAATTGTGAACCCTGTTGAGGTTATGACCATTGCAGACTATTGCAGTCTCCTTTCCACAGAGTAAGCATCAAATAAATGCCCATTAAATAAAGCAACATAGCGCCTTGGTTTTCTGGATAGCCTGTTATTAAACAGTAGGACCAAAAAAAAATTTAATTGTTGAAAGTTTTGTTTGTAAGATTTTCCTTCTAATGAAAAAGTAGTTTTTAATTTAACTTGGGGTTATTAAAATGCAACTCCTCTGTTTAACTTCAGATAAAAATTAAGAAAAAAATATACCTTTTTTTAATAATCTCAAAGCCATATTAAAAAATTCATTCGTCTCCTGTTGAAAACCCACAGAAAAAGATTGATCCTTAGCATTAGACACTTAAATTATTTTATTCAAAACCAAGACATTTTTCTTAATTATAAAAAAAATTGAAATGAATGGGAATTTGCCTAGGTTGTGTGTTTATTAAATGCTATCTTGGTATTTATCAAACAGGCTAAACTTCAGATATTCGTTTTCATTGGTTTTACAAATTGCTTATGAACAAGGACTGCAAATGCAATTTGAGAACCTGACAATCAGACAGACACTAGTCTTGCTCTTCAGTGTGATTGCTATTATCACACTGTTTCTCTGACTAAATCACAATAATACGCAGTCTCCTGCAATCTCCACTAAAAAGGGGTGGTGTTTTTCCTGTGGTTTTCAATAAAAATACCACCTAGTCAGAATTCAGAAGTAGCCACTGTATTCAGGGTCCCAAGAGGCGGAGGTTTCCATCTTTTGGCTTAGATTCTTTCTGAATTATTCATTCCCTGAATAGTTTAGTTTTACTCATGGCAGGTGAGGAGAGCTTAAGCCAACCTTACATTCCTGGGATAAACCATACTTGGTTATGGCATTTTATCCTTTATATATACTGTGGGTTTGATTTGCTAATATTTGTTAAGAATTTTTTATCTGTGTTCATTAGGGATATTGGTAGTAGTTTTTGTATGTGTATGCGTGTCTGTGTGTTTTCTTGTAAAGTCTTTGTCTAGTTTTGGTATCAGAGTAATGCTGACCTCATAGAGTGAATTGGGAAAATTGCCCCTCTCTTCTATTTTCTGGAAGACTTTGTGTATAATTGGTATTACTTGTGTCTCAGAAGTTTGGTAGAATTCACCAACGAAGTCACCTGAGCCAAGAGTTTTCTTTGTAGGAAGATTTTTAAATAAAAGCTTATTTTCTTTAATTGCTACAAGGGTATTCAGGTTATCTATTTCTTCTTGATTGAGCTTTGGTAACTTGTATCTTGCCATAAGTTCATCCATTTCATCTATATTGTCAAATTTCTTGACATAAATTTGTTCATAATATTCTTTTATTATCCTTTTATATTCTGTAGTATCTGTAGTGATGTCCCATCTCTCATACTAGGTATTTGCAATATCAATAAATACCAGATATCTTTTTTCCTTTTTTTCATAGCTAAAAGTTTATCAATTTTATCCATCTTCTCACAGAACCAGACTTTGATTTCATTGATTTTTGTTTTGTTTTTCTGTTTTCTCTTTCTTTGAGTCCTGCTTTTTATTTTCATTCTTCTGCCTATTTTGAGTTTAACTTGCTCTTTTTACTTTCTAGTTTCTTAAGATGGAAGTTTAGATCATTGTAGACTTTTTTTTTTCCCCTGATAAAGTCATTTGGTGCTATAAAGTGCCCTGTATTTCTTTTGCTCCATCACATACATTTTCATATATTATGTTTCATTTTCATTCTGTTCAAAATTCTTTCTAATTTTCCTTTGATTTCTGCTTTGAATCAAAGGTTATGTAAAGTTTTTTATTTACTTTCTAAATATTTAAGAATTTTTCCAGAGGTCTTTATGTTATTAGTTTCTAATTTAATTCGATTTTGGTCAGAGAGCATAGTTTGTGTGAATCAGATTCTTTTAACCTTGTTGGTCCTTGTTGTATGGCCCAAAATATGGTCTGTTTTAGTAAGTGTTCCATGTACACTCAAATAAAGGTGTGTTTTCCTACTTTTTTTAATGGAGTGTTTTATAAATGTCAGTTAGGTCAAGTTGTTTGATAGTGTTATTTAAGTCTTCTATATACATATTAATTTTCTGTTGATTTGTTCTACCCATTAATGAGGGAGTTTTGAAATCTCTGAATAATTGTAGTTTTGCCTATTTCTCCTTGCAATTCTGTTAGCTTTTTCGTTATATGTATTTTGAAGTTCTCCTATTAGGAGCATGATTATTATGTCATCCTAATAAATTTATTATTTTGTTAGTATGAAATGACCCTGTTTATCTCTGGTAATATTTTTTATTTGAAATATACTTTGTCTAATATTAATATTACCATTCCATCTTTCTTTTCATTAAAATTAGCATGATACATCTTTCTCTATTCTTTTACTTTTGTTTTATTTATGCCTTTATATTTCAAGCAGGTTCCAGAATGTAGCCATTATCCAGGGCTTGATAAGTCACCAGCTAAGATTTCTCTGGGTCTTCTGGGTGACCTGTTCTCCCTGGCCTGGGAACATGTCTAGGAACACAGGCCTGGGAACATGTCTAGAAACTTAAATGGGAACACATCTAGGGTCATGGGGAAATCCTGTTGTTGTTAGGTACCAAGTTGATTTTCAACTCCTGGTGACCCCATGTGACAGAGTAGAACTGGCCCCATAGGATTTTCTAGGTTATAATCTTTATGGAAGCAGATTGCCAGGTCTTTCTACTGTAGAGTTACTAGGTAGGCTCAAACTGCCAACCTTTCTGTTAACAGCTAAGTGCTTAACTGTTGCGCTACCAGGGCTCCTTTAGGGAAGTCCCATAGGCCCAAAAATGCCATGTCTCCACATGTTAGGGCCAAGTGTTCAACCTTCATATCCACATGAATGGACTGATATGCAATTTTGTGAACAAAATTATAGTAATAATAATAACAATAATAATAAATCCATAGTTAAAATTAGGTAGAAATGAAGTCAAGAAAAGAAAACCAAAAAGGAAGAAATTTGGATCCGTCAAACAGATTCAGAGATTTCATATTTAGAGACCTGAATAAATCTGACTTCCCCAACTAGTCATGTCACCTTGGGCAGCTTGATAACCAAATGTCTCAGTTCTTGTTTACACATTGTTAACATGGAGAATAATTGTACTAGAACTTCACACTTTGTATGTATTAAGTGCTACGCACATAAACATAGTTACTTCAGACCTCGCTGTGAATTTGTTTTAAAAGCTTGGCAAGGTAAATAAATGAAAAACAATACAAATAATTTTAATTTTTGTTTAATTTTTGTACATTTACATGCAAAAAATAGGCACATGGGTGAAAATTGCTTTTAAGAGCTTATCAAATGGTATAAAAGACCAACTTGGAAGTATACAGTACTTCTGTTTTCAAAGTTTAATACTATTTCCCTATTTAGAGGCCATCTATCTCTATTTGAGGTGAAATGTATGCGATAAGGTTATGATATTTAAGTATTTTTAATGTTAGCATAATTAGATTTATTTCTTTATGAACTAAGCAATTTAAACTGCAGTAAGAAGTACAAATTGGACTGACATTAGCCAAAAACATTTCAGATTTTGTTTTCTCTTAATAGATGAAATCATCAGTGAATTTTAGGTTAGAATCATGTTTATGGGCTCTCCTTGAAATGGTGCTTCCCTCAGTTCAATTAAATAAAAAACAAAAAAGTGTTTTAAATTGATTTCTGAGTATCTGAAATGACCTTTAAGGAGTCAAAATACATAAACCCCTTGGTAACCTAGAGTTTGGTTTCATTCATGATGCTCTTTTGCTATCATTTGAACAGAATCTTTCATTTTTGATGAAGGGAAAATATATGAAACTAAGGAAAGTAATGGTATGATCTTATATTGTTATACTTCATTGTTCGAAGGAGACATTTTAAAATGAATATCAGAATCTGAATTCCTCCTCTTTGGAAAATTAAAACAAAAATACAGAGCTTAATTATTTATTTTAATAGATTTATAAATAGAATGAAATTAATGAAAGTTAATAGAAATCTGTGAGGGTTATTACATCAAAGTAGTTACAATAGTATCCAGATTAGCTAGGGTTCTTTATTTACTGTTTTATCATAACATTCAGAATAAAGGGAAACAAATCGTTGTTGTAGATTAAAGGTTTAGTGTTAACTGGATCCCTGGGTGGTGCAAACGATTAATGTGCTTCCTACTAACCAAAGGTTGGAGTTTCAAGTCCAAACCCAGAGGTGCCTCAAACAGAAGGCCTGGCGATCTACTTCCAAAAAATCAGCCATCGAAAACATTATAGAGCACAGTTCTATTCTGACACACATGGGTTGCCATGAGTCAGAGTCAACTCAACAGCAACGAGTTTTTGGTGTATTAACTTCAGCAGGAGCCATTCATACATTGAGTACCCATTATGGGCTTGACACTGTTCAAGGAAATAAGATGTATCCATGGTTGCTCTCCTCTGGATTGTTTTTGAGTTGAAGTTTAATCATATTGTCCTGGGTTGGAGTCTGGTCTAGACTAAATTACTGTGAATGTCTTTAAATCTTCCTAAAAGCTTTTTTGTTTTTGTTGACATATTCTAGAGTAAATAGATAAAGTGAAAAGAGATATTTAATCATTTTTTTCTCTTGTAAAGTGTTTTTTAAAAAAAAACTTTTTAAAGGAAGTAATGTCTGTATAATGAACTATTATGCAAAAGTTTAAAATGATGCTTTAAAAGAATATTTAATGCCATTATAACATGATCATGTGCAAAAAGCAGAATGTAAAACTTTATATAGAGCATGATACCAATTTTATCAGATTCTTAAGTAGGTAGATGTAGTGTTGGAAAGAACTAGAACAAAATCAATGATGAGTATGTCTGAGTGGGATTATGAGTGATTTATTTTCTATTTTTATATTACATGTTTTCCAAAAGAGTTAACATCAAACATTTTCTAATTATACAAATGGTGTATATCATTAAAATAAATGAAAAGTAAAGGCCAGAAGAAAACAATTTCAAAATGGGGGGTGGGGTTGGTGGGGAAGCTGTTTAAAATTATTTCTAAACCTAAAAAAAGGAAAATAAATAACAAGATTTACATTTAAATTATTAGAATGTATTTATCATGATGCTTTTAATATTTGAAATTTAATTACTCACGGCAAGTGAGAACATGCATTAAGCAGAGTTTAGGACAGATGATATTCTGGGCACTGGTCCTCAAAGTGTAGCCCCTGGACCAACAGTAGCAGCATCACCTGGAAACTTGTTGCAAATAGAAATATATTAACAATGGCAGTCATTCATTTAGTGGGATCTATTTTTCAGGAACTGTCCTAAGTACATTATATATAGTATCTTGTTTAATTCTGTAATAGCCCTGTGAGATAGTTGCTATTATTATCCCCATTTTATAGGCAAGGAAACTGAGGCACAAAGGCTAAATAGCTTGCCAAAGGGCATACAACCAGTGAATAGCGTAATCTAGCACTTTGGCTCCAAAGCCTGAGCCCTCAACCACTTCACTGTGTTGCTTCCTAAAAATAAAATTAGTGAGGAATTGGGGATGAATGGAAAATCAATGGGCATGATGAGTGCATAATCCGTTCTACAGAGTTTATATAGCGGCTGAACATGCCCCATGAAAATGCTTCTAGCTCCAGCAGAGAGTACAAAAGGATGAATTATAAATTTATAATCACCAAACCATGGCAACAAACCAATTATTAGGAAAGTCACAACCGAGTCTTAAGAGAAACTTCTTGTGTCACTCCTCATAAGGGCTGTGCCTCCTGGAGGTATGCCGTTTGATTTTCATTCCATTCATTCATTTTTTATTTGTTTAAACAACAGTTATTTATTGAACACCTTTTATTTGTTAGGCATTGTGCTGGTTGCTTGGGGATAGAAAGAATGAGTCATAATCCCTGTGTTAAAGTTAACCAAAGTCTAGCTAACTGCTAACAGAACAACAACGGTTGCATCTTCCTTTGCCTTTACTTGCTTCATCTTTGAGTACGTAGTAAAAGAAGGCAGAAATGGACTTGGAACAAGGTTTTCACGGGACATGAGTCCTGAGGAAGTATTAGAAAACACGAAAAGGAAGCAGCCATTTGGTAACAGAAACATCATTGATTCCTTTGACTTGACTGCACCTTTCTCTGTAATCCATAACCTGAGGCCACTTCTGGGTAAACTGGGTTCTGAGCTCTGGGAAGTCTGCTGAGTTCTACGGAGATCATGTGGCTGTAGTGATAAACGGCAAGAGAGTGGTAGGAGGAGGCAGAGATAGCTGGTTTCAACAAAGCCCACAAATGTATGTATGTTTGTATTTGTGTATGAGTGTGTATATAAACATATATGTAAATAAAACCAGTTGCAGTCGAATTGATTCCGAATCATGGCAACCCCGTGTATGTCAGAGTAGAACTGTGCTCCATGGGGTTTTCAATGGCTGATTTTTTTTCAGAAGCAGATCACCAGGTTTTTCTTCTGAGGTGCTTCTGGGTGGACTCAAAACTCCAACTTTTTGGTTAGCCACAGACATATATATATACATGGAGCCCTGGTGGCTCAGTGGCTATGGCTGCTAACCAAAAGGTTGGCAGTCTGAATACACCAGGTGCTCCTTGGAAATCCTATGGGGCAGTTCTCCTTTGTCCTGTAGGGTCACTATGAGTCAGGGTCGACTCGATGGCAACGGGTTTGGTTTTGGGTTTATATATATACGTGCATGCATATATATATATATATATATATGTGTGTATATATATGTGTGTGTGTATATATATATGTATGTGTATATATATATGTATATATATATATGAACTTTAGTAATGGGAGATATATATATATATCTCCCATCACTAAAGTGTAAGCCTGTCTGCTTGGTCGAAGATTACCCTTCCCCCTCTGTAAATAACCCCTGAAAGCTGCATTTAGACATTTTGTAATGGCTCTTTCTCTGCTTTTCCCCATGAGATTTATCTACTAGAGAGAAAGCAAGCAAAAGTATTTGTCTCAGTACCCATGGCTCCTGCCTAAGAATCATGGCTTTGTCTTCTGCCACCTTTGGCCATGAGCCCCTAGAGATAGGGATGCCCCAAATTATAATACGTGGGCCTAAAGATAAGGACTTGAGTGACTGACCATCTAGAACTTAGGCGTTTATTTCTAACTGTAAGTCATATCAAGAGCATGAATGTTGGTTATGTTTGTGTTCAGTGTTTTGAAATGAACTGTGTCAGTTAAATAGCTCATGATGCTAGCATCTTAAATGCATCTCTCTGCTGGCTCTGAAAACCCTAGAAAAGCTGATCGAAGTACAGAACTCATGTTGAAGACCCAGGAGCATCTCCTCAGAAGCCATCACCATATAAATCTTAGAGTAAGATGAGAGACGAAATGCAAGAGGATATAGAGTTTGAGTACAATTTGCATCGAGCTTGGAAGGTGGTGGCAATAATAAGGGACAGAGCACAATTATTGAGCCACCTGTATTTCATTTTTAATTTGAAATAATGGGTGTTGTAGTGATCTTTTCTGAACCTAGTTTAGAAGTCTTGGTACTGCTCTTGAATTATTTAACAGGTTCCACCATATTTAGTGGGAATATGAAGGCTGTGTTGAAGAATAAGCTTAAAGATCTTGTACATTTTCACCCAGAGAGCAGTCTTCTCCAGCGGTGATAAAAGTAATTGTATCCCAAAGGATACAAACCTTGAGTTTCCTTGATGAAAGCTGCCCCACTGACTTTTCTTTATCTTCTTTGTCTCTTCCAGTCTCAGCAGAAGTGCATCGTGATCTTTGCACTGGTGTGCTGCTTTGCCATTCTTGTTGCGTTGATATTTTCAGCTGTGGACATCGTGGGAGAGGATGAGGATGGACTCTCAGAAAAAAATTGTCAAAATAAATGTCGGTAAGAGGTAACAAACAAAAATTCTCTTTCAAGGGGTGGGCAAGAAAATCCAAAGGGGGCCCTCACTAGTTGGGAGAAAAATATCATAAACACATGATCACCTAGCTCCCCCTTGGGTTCAGCTGACCCGTGACTATCTGCCCAGGAATGCTCCTAATTTCAAACCAAGAGAATAAAAATAAGTAATGAGTTAATTTACTTTACAATTTGGGCATTTTCTTTA
Organism: Trichechus manatus latirostris; assembly: GCF_000243295.1. NCBI lineage: Eukaryota > Metazoa > Chordata > Mammalia > Sirenia > Trichechidae > Trichechus > Trichechus manatus. The sequence goes on along the minus strand of NW_004443975.1, from coordinate 3,767,224 downwards.
CAGAGGGGTGGTAGACAAGATGAAATTTCATATCAGTTTGCATTTCTGGAGTCCTCTGTGTATGAGATGTTCATTTCCTGATGAGCCTGCCAAAAACGAGTGTCCCAGTGGACAAAGAACACTGTGCTAGTAGCTGTGTCAAATGGTCATTAAATGTACATCTCAGGAGAAATTCCGAAGTAAGATTAGGAATTAAATGAATGAAATAAGCACATGTGTAAGAAGACATGGATCACCCAAATATGCCCCAATTTAACCCACAGTTTGTTTTTCATCTAGAAATTACAACAGCTTTGCTATTAAGTTTCTCTAGTATGTCTCTTTGGTTACATTAAATTCCATTTCTCTGATGCCATTCCTGAGTGGTTTAGCCATCCCGGCATGGTTTTAACCTCTTAAATCTCCTCATCCAACTCTTCCCTGTGCTACCTCTTCTTTTTCTGTGTGTGTGTGTGTTTGTGTGTGTAAAAGTACCAAGAGGGGTCACAGATAAGAGGTCTATTTTTACATATGTATTGCTTGCAAAGCTGAAGCGAGGCCACACAATTAAATAGCAATTATGAATTAGAGCTTATAATGGGTTTAAATTGTAATTTTTTTTCCTGTAAAAAGCCTTAGTATAAGTGCTCCTCTTTTTCAGCTTAAAATCAACAACTACCTGGTAAAATGTATGTGAGTTTTTATCCTGGATATGTTACCTTGAAAGTGAATGTCCTAGCACAGAAAATATCCAGGAAAGACAGTTGACTTTGTTTGTCTTTTTTGTTTTGTTTTTTTTTCTTTTAACCCAGGATACATTATATTCCAGTTACCAGGCAAGAGTATTATACAGAACAGAGCATACAAGAGAGAAATCAGTATTTACTTTAAATTTTATCCCTTCACGTTAGGAAAGTCCTTCATAAATGTATTTACTTCCCGGACTGAAATTGGGAGGAAAATTGTGTGTGGTTTATAGGGAAAGCAATAGAACAACAGTAGATTGTTATCATCTCTCCCCTAATATTCCATCTGCACCTTGTACTAATCCTTTCACATGTCAAATATAAACACTCTGTGGTTGAGGGGCCAATGACCCGGATTTATTGAGTGGGAATGCTCTGCCTCTCTCACCTCACCTGATACTGAAGACTGCTGGGTACTTTGTATGTCAAACCGCAGCACCTAGAAAGCAATTTTGTAGAGGTCAAAATGATAGCAACTTTCTCAAGACAAAATACTCAGGATATTTCAGCACAGATTACCAGGTGTTGGTGGTTTTTAACAAAAACGAGACAGCCTTAGAATTATGCCTCTTTTCACTTGGAGGAAAATATGATTCGATCTCATTTTTACTTTTAACTCCTACAGCTGGAATTTGGATGTAGCTATTTCTTCCATTTCAATCAGTAACTAAATTCTGATGATTCAACCCTGCCTCCTCCTCCATCTAGAAGATTACCAACTCTTCTACTTCCTTTTCCCTGGGTAGTTAGAATCAATACCCTGGTTACTAGATGCCACCCCTATATCCAACCATCTATTCTAGAACTTTCAGCCTTCTCTGAATCTTCTTTCTCTTCTGCAGCCTCTTCCCCTATCTTCTGCATTTCTGTTTTCCTACATTTTCACCCATTCCAATAAGTGCTTCTTGTATGTCTGTCCTGTAACCGGTATCTGGCTTTAGCTTAATCTCGTCCAAAGGAAGCTTCTGCTGCTTCTCCTCTCCCCATCTCACAGGAATACGATTCCTTATACCCCAATCCATTTCTCAGACCATTGTTCTACCATCATCTCTGGATCATTCTTATTTTAATTTGATGACTTTTTTTTTTTTGTCATTCACAACCCCCTCCCCCCTTATCATCATAGACAACATCATCTTCTAAATTCCAGGACTCTGTCCCATCTCCTTCTGTGCTGGCTACAGAAGTCTCAGCCTTCGGTCCTATCCCTTGCCATCATCCTTGGTGACTCCAAATTTACTTCCCAATACCCTAGGCTCACTATTTTCAACCACCTCAAATCAACAGATCTGATGCCCACTCTACCTGTGTCACCGGCCAACAAACTACTCCATTTCCAAGTTAGCCTAATGCAGTGAAAAACCATGGACTTTGAAATCAGAAAGATCTGGATTCAACCCTCCATTCTACCACTTACTAACTCTGTAAACTTGAGCAAGATATTAATTTAATGAGTTCATTTGCCGCCTATTTGCTGAGCACCAAGGGACTGAACAGGAGTTGAAACAAACAAACAAACACACAGAACCAGTTGTCACCAAGTCAGCTCAGACTCATGGAGATCGCATGTGTGTCCAAGTAGAACTGTGGTCCATAGGGTTTTCATTGTCTGATTTTTCAGAAGTAGATCTCTAGGACTTTCTTTCAAGGTGCCTTTGGGTAGATTCGAACTTCTGACCTTTCAGTTAGCAGCTGAGGGCATTTACCATTTGTACCATTCAGGGACATCGAACAAGGAGTTACAGTGCAGTTAATGAGCGAGGCCATGGCAATACACTGTGGTTAGAACCTCAACGAGAATGGCAGAGGGGGTTTGGGGAGCAGCCTGACATAGTGATAAGGGCAAACCTGGCCTGGACTCCACTCCACCCTGATGGGTTACTAAGGCTATTTTAGTTTCATTTCCCTTTAAAATGGCAGATTAAAAAAAAAAAATCTATCTCACAGAGTTTTATGAGGATTCAGTAAGTTGTATAAATCTCTAGCAAAGTATCAGGAAACTCATAACAAACAATACATAAATGTTAATTCTCTTTCTTTCTGAAGAGCCCCAGAATCCCCCTTTTCTATTCACAACTTCCTATTCGTCCTCGTCCTCAAATCTTAATTTAAGCCTTCAATTCTCTAAACCTCTTGCTGTATTATCAGACACTTCTGTTTTAATTTTCTTCTTATACACTTGCTATATACCATGATCTTTTGCCTCAACTACACTGCCAGTTCTTAAATTGGTTGATTCTGGTTTCCACCCATCCTTGCCCTCAGGCCAGCTTCAGCAATCATTGCAATCCTTCAACACCCTGCATAGGAAAGTGAGCTTCAGTATTTTTCAGTCCTAAATTCCGCCTTGGAAACCCTGGTGGCATGGTAGTTAGGTGCTACGGCTGCTAACCAAAAAAGGTCAGCAGTTTGAATCCACCAGGCGCCCCTTGGAAACTCTATGGGGCAGTCCTATCCTGTCCTATAGGGTTACTATGAGTTGGAATCCACTCGATGGCAACGGGTTTGGTTTGTTTTTTGTTTTTTATTTAAGTTCTCCCTGGTGGTAATAACTCCTGGTAAGAGAGATGAGGTGATTTGGAAATGCACCTGTACCCACTGAGTATACTGGTGCTGATTTAGACCAGTGGGAAAAACCACAGGTCTGCAGAAGCTCTCCAGCATGCCAGTCTCGATTTAACCCTTCTATACAAAATGGAGCTTTGGTGGCGCAGTGGTTAAGCACTTGGTTGCTAATTGAAAGGTCAGCGGTTTGAACCCACCAGCTGCTCCTTGAGAGAAGGATGTGGCAGTCTGCTTCCATAAGGATTACAGCCTAGGAAACCCCATGGGAGAGTTCTACTCTGTCCTATACAGTCGCTGTAAGTCGGAATTGACTCGACAGCATCAGGTTTGGTTTTTCAGTTTTATACAAAATGCAAATTCTTCACCTCATGACCTCATCCTTTTTCTGGCATTAACCTACCCAGGGAGTCCTTGGGTGATGAAAATGGTGAACAAGCCCAGGTAATAACCAGAGATTCCTTGGAAGAAAAGCCTGGTGATCTACTTCTGAAAAATCAGCCTTTGAAAACCCTGTGGAGCACGGTTCTATCTGACACACATGGGGTTGCCATGAGTCTGAGCCCACTTGATGGAACTAGAACTGGAAACCTACCCAGACTCCCCCGTAGACTTTGCCTCTAAGTGGCGCTAACTAGATCATATGATTTTTTTTAAAGTATGATGCCCAGCTTCTAATTGCTGTTTATATTTACATGGCTTACATATAGTTTTCTCGTTATGCTTTTCTCCTTATAGTATCATTATCATAAAGAATGCTGCTTACTCAGTTCAACTTTTGCTGAGATCTTATTACTTTGTAATTAGACTCTCTGTGTTTGTAGCTCTCCTCACTCCTGAAGCTGACAGAATACAAAAGATTCTACCGTCTGTCACTGTCTTCTCACTGTTTTGACAGTCTCCCCCCAGTATCTCATCCTGTACACACTCTTTTCTAAATGTGTTACTTTAATTCATCTTATATCTACTAACTATCCTACCTACCTTTCCACCGTCCTGTAGAGTCATTCCACCTCTGAATCATACTTCACACTCAGTTTTCCCAGCTTATACATGTATCTTTCTAAACACTTTGTCTCCCTAGAAAGATGTTCTATTTATGATTTTTCCCCTGACTTCTTGTTTTGATTCTTTTCACCCTTGTATTACTTTGCTGCTATAATACCATTATAAGAGTAGAATAATGATACTCTCGATTGTCATAATTTCCATGTGAATATGTATAAAACATCAACTGCCCTGCACCCATCTTCCTCAGCACCTTTTAACCAGCCTCAACTGTTATGACCAGAAACAAGATCTTTTTACCTCAGTAAATGACATTGACCTATGTCTTTATCTCTTTGTCCTCTCTCCATCATTTCCCAGTGTGTTTTTAATTGCTGATTCAGTTCCTATTAGATTTAAACTTCCATGTCATTTGGCTAACTCAAGGGGTAGAAGGTGAGTTCCCTAGTTCCTATTACGTTTCAGGAGGTACTGAGGCAGCACTGGACAATTAGATTACTCAAATCCTATGGTTTGGCTATTTTGTAATTCACTAGCACTACTAATTATAATTCTGTTGCATTCTCGCAAGTGTGAAGTTTCTTTTTTTTGTTGTTGAGTAAAGCAGGTTTTAATAAAGCATGTTTTGGGGAGAAGATAGCAAGGTCATACAATTGGAAGATAGTGGATTCATGTCAAACCCCAAAGTTAGGTGTTTACATACCCGAAGGGAGATCCCTGTCTCTTGCTTTTAGAGTTCTGTCACTTTTCCAGTCTGTACCCTCATCACTGGATTCTTTATTTTGCCATTCATTCTTTTTTTTTTTTTATTTGTGCTTTATATGAAGGTTTACAGAGCAAATTAGTTTCTCATTAAACAATTAATACACATATTGTTTTGTGACATTGGCTGTCAACCCCACGACGTGTGAACACTCCAGTTCTTGACCTTAGATTCCCCATTTCCATTCATCCAGTTTTCCTGTCCCCTCATGCCTTTTCGTCCTTGCCCCTGGGCTGGTGTGTCCATTTAGTCTCCTATACATGGTTGAGCTATGTGTATTATTGTTTGCTTTATGGGCCTGTATAATTTTTGGCTGAAGGGTGAACCTCAGGAGTGACTTCAGTAGTAAGTTAAAAGGGTGTCCGGGGGGCCATAGTCCCAGGGTTTCTCCAGTCTCTGTCAGACTAGTAAGCCTGGTCTTTTTTTGTGAGTTAGAATTTTGTTCTACATTTTTCTCTAGCTCTGTCCGGGACCCACTGTTGTGATCCCTGTCGCAACAGTTGGTGGTGGTAGCCAGCCACCATCTAGTTGTTCCGCGCTCAGTCTGGTGGAGGCTGTGGTAGTTGTGGTTGATCAGTCCTTTGAACTCATCTTTTCTTTGTGTCTTTGGTTTTCTTCATTCTCTCTTGCTCCAGATGAGTATCTTAGGTGACTGCTCACAAGCTTTTACGACCCCAGATGCTACTCACCAAAATAAGATGTAGAATATTTTGTTTATAAACAGTGTTATGCCAGCTGAGCCAGATGTCCCCCGAGAACATGGTCCCCAGCCCAGTAATTTGATCCCTCAGGGAGTCTGGATGTGTCTATGAAGCTTCTGTGACTTCGCCTTGATCACATTCTGCTGACTTAGTATTGTGTACTGTCCTATCCTTCACCAAAGTTACCACTTATCTATTGTCTAGTTAGTGTTTTCTCCTCCCCACCCCTTCCCTCCCTTGTAACCATCAAAGATTGTTTCTTTCTATGTGTAAGCCTTTTCATGAGTTTTTATAATAGTGTTCTCATACACTATTTGTCCTTTGGTGACTGACTTATTTGACTTGGCATAACGCCCTCCAGATTCCTCCATGTTGTGAGATGCTTTGCAGATTCATCATTGTTCTTTATCTTTACATAGTATTCCATTGTGTTTTTGCTTCCATCTTTAATTTCTTCTATTACCCAGTGGTTTTTAAGCCAGGTATTATTCAGTTTCCATGTATTGGATTTTTTTCCTTGCTCTTTCTGTTATTAATTCCTACTTTTATCGTATTATGATCAGAGAAGGTGTTTTGTTTTATCTCAGTGTTTTGGATTTTATTGAAGGTTGCTTTGTGGCCTAAGATGTGGTCTGTTCTGGAGAACGTTCCATGTTGATTGGAAAAGAATGTGTATTTGGCTGCTGTTGGGTTGAGTGTTTTGTATATGTCTATGAGGTCAAGTTGGTTGATTGTGGCCTTTAGATGTTCTGTATCTTTGTTGAGTTTCTTTCTAGATGTTCTGTCCTTTACTGAGAGTGGTGTGTTGAAGTCTTCTACTATTATTGTGGAACTGTCAATTTTTCTTTTCAGTGCTGTTAGAGTTTGTTTTATGTATTTTGGAGCCCTGTCATTGGGTGTGTAGATATTTATTATGGTTATGTCCTCATGATAGATTGTCCTTTTAATTATATAATGTCCTTCCTTGTCATGTATGGTGAATTTTGTTTTAAAGTCGATTTTATCTGAGATTAGTATTGCCACTCCTGCTCTTTTTTGGTTGGTGTTTGCTTGATACATTTTTTTTCCATCCTTTGATTTTTAATGTATTTATACCTTTGTTTCTAATGTGTGTCTCTTGTAGACAGCATATTGATGGGTCCTGGTTTTTTTAATCCATTTTTTATCCATTCTGGGTGCATTTAAGCCATTTATTTATGTTCAGTGTGATGATCGATAGGTCCGAGTTTATTGCCGTCATTTTGTAGTGCTTTTTTTTTTTTTTTTGTGGTGCTGATGTTTTCTTTGTTCCTCTTACTCTCCTATGCTGAATTCCTTTTGTTTGTGGGTTTTTTTTTTCCATTACTTTCATTTTTGTAGATTTTGTGTTTATTGAGACCTTATGTTTTTCTTCTTTATTTTGATGAGTAGGTATGTTAACTTTTTTTGTGGTTACCTTGAAATTTACTCCTATCTTCCTAAATCTAAACCAGTCTTTTATTACTTTATGTTGCCTTAACTTTCTTTTCCATTTGAAAGTTCTATACCTTAACCGTTTATTCCCTCTTTTATTGCTGTCACGTTGTTGTCATTTACAGATTGACCTCTCTGGTTCCCTGTTGTAAATCTTTTAGTTTTGTTTTATCCTTGAGAGTTCATTACCTAGGTTGGTATCTGTCTGATGCGGTCTTGCATCCTTGATTCAGATTGTTCTCTGATGTTGGTTCTCTAACTGAAGGTCTCCCTTTAATAGTTCTTGTAAGTTTGGTTTGGTTTTTACATATTCCCTTAATTTCAATTTATCTGGAAATGTCCTAGTTTTGCCATCATATTTGAGTGAGAGTTTTGCAGGATATATTATTCTTGGTTGGCAATGTTTTTCTTTCGAGATTTTATATATGTCATCCTGTTACCTTCTTGCCTTCATGGTTTCTGCCAAGCAGTCAGAGCTTAGTCTTCTTGTTTCCCCTTTGTATGTGACTTTTCATTTTTCTCAAGCTAATCTCAGGATTCTTTGTCTTTGCTTTTGGCGAGTATGATTATATGTCTTGGTGACTTTCTTTTGGGATCTTTCCTATATAAGGTTTGTTGAGCTCCTTGGATGGTCAGTTTTTCATTTTTCATAATATTAGGGAAGTTTTCTGTCAGCGAATCTTCGATGATCCTCTCTGTGTTTTCTGTTTGATCCCTCGTTCTGGAACTCCAGTCATATGCACGTTTTTGCTCTTGATTGCATCCCTTATTGTTCTCAGGTTTTCTTCATTTTTCTTCATTCTTTTCTCTGAGTTTTCCTTAAAGTAGTATCCAGGGATTTGTCTTCAATTTCACTGATCATGTCTTCTGTTGTTTCAAATTTGCTCCTAAAACTTTCTATTGCACTGTCCATTTCTGAAATCTTGTTGTTTATCTTTTGGATTTCTAATTACTGTTTTTGTATGATTTTTAGTTGTTAATTTATTTTGACATTTTGTTCCTGTATTATTTTCCTGAATTCTTCCATTGTTTTGTCTGTGTTTTCCGTGATTTTGCCTGTATTTTCCTTGATTTGTCTATTTTTTCTTTATTTTTGTCTGTGTTTTCCTTCATCTCTTTTCTAATTTCTTGGAGAGCCCTGAATATTAGAGTTTTGAATTCCCTCTCAAGTGGTTCCTGTGCCTTTTCTTCTATCAGAAGATCATCTGGTGTTTTATTTTGGTTGTTTACTGTTCGCCATCCTGTCCTGTTTTCTTTTTTTTTTTTAATATGTTTTAATATTGTCTGCTGTCTCTGGGACATTCAGGAATTATTTTCTTCGTTTATTGATTGTAGATATGTTTTTTTCTTTCTGCTTTTTTGTTTATTTGGTTATGTCTGGGCAAGTGGGCTGGATGTGCTTTTTCACTTTCTTGCCTGTGGGCACAATATTTCTCACCACTTTGTCCAGGTGGGCAGGGCTGGTCACTCAGTTATGGTGCAGCAGGGCATGTCCAATGGAGTGGAAGATGAAGGATGGGGATAGGTCATTTGAGGCACGAACTGGGGCCAGCAGGGCAAGGCCATGGCGGCAGTGCAGGGTGGGATCCAGGGTCTGTGCTGGTGCCACTTGGGGGCACGGCACTTGGTGGACAATGCAGATAGGCAGGAGGGAAGGGAGAGAATGTGATATGCAGAGCTAAGCAGTTGAAAGAAGAGAGAGAAACAGAAGTAAAAAAAAGAAGGAAAAAAGTAAATAAAATGGCAGTGTGGTGGGAATTAGTGAGTGGGTGCAGGGCAGACTCTGAGAGGCTGTGTGCTGGTGGCTCTCTAGTTGAACTATGCAGCTCGGCCTGTTGAGGATGGGCATGGGTGGCACACAGGGGTAGGTGGACAGCAGAAAAGAAAGGAAAGAAGGGAAAGAGAGAAAAGAAACAAAAAACAAAAACAACAACAGAAAATAAATATGGTGTTGAGGGAGCCAGCCACTGGGGGTAGGGCAGACTTGGGGGCATGGCAAGCTTGTGTTGCTCTTGCCAGGTAGTGTGGCACAGCCCCTCAGGAAGGGGAGGAGGCAATGCAAGGCCTAGGTAGGAGGGAGAAGGAAAAGGAAAAAGGGGAACAATAAAGAAAAATAAAAAATACAGTGCTGAGGGAGTCTGCCTGTGGGGGCAACGCAGACCTGGGGAGGCGGTGTGCCAGTGGCACTCTAGTCAAGCAGTGTAGCATGACACGTTGAGAAGGGGGAGGGTGGCACATGGGGCTAAGTGGTGGGGAGAAAGGAAAGGAAGGAAAGGAGAGAGAGAGAAGAAACAAACAAAAAAAAACATGGCTCTGAGGGAGCCACCCAATGGGGGCAGTGCAGACTTGGGGAGGCCATGTGCTGGTGGCTGTCTAACCAAGTGATGTGGCACAGCCCTTTGAGAAGGGACAGGGACGGCACATGGGGCTAGGTGGCTGGGAGACAGGAAAGGAAGGAAGGGAGAGAGAGAGAAGAAACAAACAAACAACAACAACAAACATATGGTGCTGAGGGAGCTGGCCGGTAGGTGCAACACTGAACTGGGGAAGCCATGCTGGTGGCTCGCTAACCAACCCATGTGCCACAGCCCATCAAGAAGGGGCTGGGACAGCGCATGGGGCTAGCTGGGTGGGAGAAAGGAAAGGAAGGAAAGGAGAGAGAGAGAAGAAACAAAGACAAATAAAAATTTAAAAAAATATGGTACTGGAGGAACTGGCTATTGGGGATGGGGCAGAACTGGGTGGCTGTGAGCTGGTGTCTTTCCAGTTGAGCAACCATGGCCCGTTGGAAAGTGGCCAAGGCTGCACAGAAGGAAGAAGGGTTGGGGGTGGGAAAGTGTGTATCCCTGGTTACTGGGTGCTCTGTCTCCTGTTGGGAGCTCCATAAAATTGCCTTGCCATACTCCCTGTCCGTGGTCCTTGGAGGCTGTAGTCCAAGATGAGGACTCTGTGCCGTGTTAGCTGGTAGGGGATCTCCACTCCATAGATCTCCTTGTTCTCTGTTCTGTGTCAGTTTCTTATTCCATTTGGTGCTTGATTGAGTTCTTTATTCCTTCATTTGATGCTTAGGATTCCAGAATTGATGTTTGTATATTTTACTTAGTTTTTGGGTCTTTGCTGCAGAGGGATGGCATAGTGCTTCTGTCTATAGCGCCATATTGGCCTGAAGTTTCTTGAGTAATGAGAAATTCCCCACATTTCACATCCTCAGGGACCAGTGGGGACATTAGAACATACCTCCAGGCATACTAGAACTTGCTGCTTACATGGGGAACATCTGCTTATTCGTAAAACACTCACCCTTTCAGATGAAAGGCCTCCATTTTGTATTTTGAAGTTACATCTCTCTCAGCCCCTCTGGAGTGATCTTGCATTAGTTGTTAGGGTTAGTACTCCACCACTCATTAGAGACACTATTGGACACCTAGAAGGGGACTTTTCTTTACCACACATTCCAGATAAAAATACATAGAAACCTATCAATATCCTGCTCTTCTTCCACCTCAGGCATAGTTCCCATAACAATGTGGGAAATATTTTCTGTAAAATACTGTTGAACAAGTTGATTAAACATAAACACAAAATTTTGGGTGAGTTAACATTGCCTTAAATCATATTCATGGTCATTTTGCCACCTCTTCAGCCCAGGTAATTATGGCAGCCCCTGTCTCTAGAACTCTTCGCACTTGTCCTCCAGCCTCCTGATTCAGCCCCCATGCCTGACATGGCTGCTGGTCTAGTTTTGCTCCCTCTTGCTCACAAATCCACGTATCTATTTTAGCTTGGGCTCACTTGGTCTGAAAACTTGAAGGAAATGGACCAGCTCAGTCTACATATATAATCCTCACTATTCCTGAATCCAAGAGTTTTCTTTCATCTTAAAGCAAATGGGCTTGTGTCTGTACAAAATGGGTCCCATGTAGTATTTTAGGCTTGGTGACTATAGCATAAGTTATCACAGCAGTTCACCAATAGAGAGTGGCCTAAGCCTTGAAGGTTTGGTTACACAGAGTACAGCAAGGGCCAAACTCACTTTATAATGTGCGGTCCACCTCCACTTATTATATATATCATTTTTAATTTACAAATTTTCTATTAAAAAGCTGACTTTTATATTTTTCATGTTCTTTCTTTTTTCTGAATCTTTTCTTCTGACCCATCCTTTTCTAACTTCATAAGCTCTAGCTATAGGCATATGTATATTGATAACTCAGTGGCAGCTCCAATATGTTATTGTTGTTAGTTGTCAGCCAGTCGGCTCTGACTTGTGGTGACTCTGTGTATAACAGAATGAAACATTGCTGGATCCTGTGCTATCTTCATGATCGTTGGTATATTTGAGTCCATTATTGTGGCAATTGTGTCAGTCCACCTCACTGAAGGTTTCCTTTGTTTTTGCTGATCCTCTGCTTTACCAAACATGATGATTTTTCTAGCGATTGGTCTTTCCTGATGACATGTCCAAAGTAAGTAAATCGAAGTTTCACCATCCTTGCTTCTAAGGCACATTCTAGCTACATTTCTTCTAAGATTGATTTGTTCTTTCTTCTGGCAGTCCGTGGTATATTCAATATTCTTTACCAACACCACTGTTTGAATGCAACAATTCTTCTTCTGTCTTGTCTTCCTTTTTCATTATTCAGCTTTCACGTGTATATGAGACAATTGGAAATACCATGGCTTGGGTCAGGTACACGTTAGTCCTCAAAGTGACGTCTTTACTTTTTAGAACTTTAAGGAGGTCTTCTGCAGCAGAGGACCCTGTGGATCACAACAGTATAGGCCCTACATAATTTGTCTCAATATATACCATTTCTAGAAGACAGTATTGAGAGACTTATTCATACATTGACAATTGCCTCAGTATTTTGTTTCTTATTTTGTAACATAACCTTAGAGCTGTCTTAATAAACTCAATTTGCTCATTCGTAAAACACTCACCCTTTCAGATGAAAGGCCTCCATTTTGTATTTTGAATTTACATCTCTCTCAGCCCCTCTGGAGTGATCTTGCATTAGTTGTTAATCATTGTTTTCCCTTTTAATACTCAAATTGTCACTACTTGTCCAATAGCAGTCTTCTTTTGTCCTTTTTGATGCTATTGCAGATATCTCTGAGAGCAGCCTTGCTTTTGGGCAACAACAAGCTATTCTAGTCCATTTTGAATTTTCTTGCTGTCAGTATTGTCTGCTCACCAGTGAGCCTGGCTCCTTTTTGTGGAGAATTCTATTAAAGACCAAAATCTAAGATCTAGGGGTATCATTATGTTGTCTCCCAAGGGTATTGGAGATAAACCCAATGACACCAGAGGAAAGGTCCCTTAAATTGCTTTTGGGACTGAGCAATATTCCTCCCTCCTTCCCTCGCTTCCTTTCATATCATAGACGGAAGAACATGGACCATAGTGCCAACTTGCCTAGATTTGCATCTGGCTATACCACTTTGAGGCAGTTCTACTCTGTCCTATAACGTTGCTATGAGTTGGAATTGACTCGACAGCAACAGGTTTGGTTTTTATACCACTTAGGAGCTTTACAATTTTGAGCAAGTTTCTTACCACCTTTTTCTCATCTGTACAATAAAGACAATGATTGTATTTTCCTTGGAAGGTTTTTGTAAGGACTAAATGTGTTAGTGCAAGTATATTTCACAGAACAGCATCTGACGTATAGTAGATGCTTAATAAATGTTGACTACTATTCTTTGTGTTCTGTGTAGGTGTTTGCAGTTTCCTTTTAAGTTTCATCTTATGTTACTCCAAAATGAGGAGTAATGTAAGATGAGCCTCATGTTTCATCCTTCTTTTAAAAACTATGAATTTTTCTCTTTATCTACCCTAACTTTTAGCTACCGTGCTCTGTATTGACAAACCCAACTGTGTTTTAAAATTACAGTGTTGCTTCCAATTTAGAACACTGCATGCGATGGTTAGGATTATGTGTTAGCTTGGCTGGGCCATGATTCTCAGCGTTTGTATGTTATGTGATCACCCCCATGATTGAATTTGCTGTGAGTAGCCAATCAAATGAAAGGGAGTTTCCTTGGGGGTGTGGCCTGCATCTGAATATAAGCAGACGTTCTGGCTTTTTGCTCACTCTGGATCTGGATCCTGTGGCTGCCTCCTGTCATCTCACCTCCAGTTCTTGGGACTTGAGCTGTCAGCTTATCTGCCGAACTTGGGATTCATCGACCTTCACAGCCTGTGAGCAGGAGCCCTGCTCTCCGACCTGCTGATCTTGGGCTCACCAGCTTCTGTTGCTGCATGAATTGGGAGAGGCCTCTACCCTGATCCATGGACTTGGGATGTTCTAGCCTCTACAATTGCGTGAGCTGTTTCCTTGATATAAATCTCTCTCTGTATATATTTATATGCTTTACTGGTTTTGCTTCTCTAGAGAACCCAGCCTAAGACACTACATTTTAGTTTTGGGCTTGATGTTTAGCATCTGAGCACATTTTTGACTGTCTAAAGATAAAGGAAAGTTCTAGTCTAACCCCCCTCACCTCACACACACAGACATACCAAGTGAACACCAAAGAATTGAAAACCCTAGAGAACATGCTGCTAGAAATAGATTTTCAGTGCACTAAATGAACAATAATAATGACAGAATAAAGGCAAAAACTGTCTCTAAAGCTTTTCTGTTATATCCTCTCCCAGCTTCTCCATTTGAACACCACAATTTGAACCTATTTCCTTTCTAATTGTCTTCATTCATTTTTCCTTTTATCAGTGCCAGAGTCCATTTCTTCTGGAATTTTCTAAGATCTCAACAAAGAGAGGAGATAAGCACTGGTGTTTAATCCACCATTGTGAACAGAAGTGAGCCATTTCGTCTGTTTCGTATTGGCTTCCTCTTGTCTTTCCTTGGTTCTAACTCCTCCCGCTTTCCTACAGCCCTAACCTTACTTCCCCTAAGTTTAGAGGTTATTTTAATGAGAGGATGACATAGCTCCTCCAGCTCTTTTTCCAATTCAGAAACCCAGAGTGTCTTCACTTGTCCTTCCCTCCTCCTGTTTTATCTTAGAATAAGAAATTTTTGCTTCTCCTTTCCAAAGATTCAGGTGCTCTGGTGGCACTCAGCTGCTAACCAACAAGGTCGGTGGTTTGAACCTACCAGCTGCTCCAAGGGAGAAAGATGTGGCAGTCTACTTCTATAAGGATTTACAGCCTTGGAAACCCCATGATACAATTCTTCTCTGTCCTGTAGAGTTTCTATGAGCCGGAATCGGCTTGACAGCAGTGGGTTTTGGGTTTCCAAAGCCAACCCTTCCTATGAATACATTTAATTCTGACTCGGTTACCTTGTCCAGGATGGTGTTTTATTAGTAATTTCACCTTTTCTTGCATCTTCAAGCTGCACCACTTGATTCTACTTGCACAAATGCTTGTTGTTGTTGTTGGTTGCCATTGAGTTAATTCTGACTCATGGCGACCCCATGTGTGCAGAGTAAAACTGCTCCATAGGATTTTCAGGGTTGTGACCTTTTAGAAACAGATCACCAGGCCTCTCTTCCGGGGCACTTCTAGTTGGGTTCGATCCACCAACCTTTCAGCTAGTAGTCAAGTGCTTAACCATTTGCACCGCTCAGAGACTCCTACAAATGCCTAAGCTCCTTTATCCTGAAGATACCATCCTTTAAGACTAAGATCCTTGCAAGCTGACATCCTTGTATTCCTCCTTTCATAGCAAAAGCTTCCCAAGCCCATTGCCTCCGTTTCCTCAGCATTTGGTCACTGCTTAGATGACCCCTTTCCCGACTTTCCTGAGAAGACTTTCTCTGGAGTTGTTTATTTGCTTTTTCTAGTCCTCATTTTATTGGCTTCTGCAGAATTTGAGACCGATCATCTCTCCTTCTTAAACTGTCTCTTTGCCATCTCTGGCAATATTCTTTCTTATTTTCACTCTTAACCTCCCTGATATCTCCTCCTTGGCTGCCTTTGTTGACACCTCTTCCACTGTCCACCTCCAAAGTCAAGCAATGATTCAAATCGGTTGTTCATATTCTCCACTTTCACTTTCTCCACTCTCTGCTGTAGCAATTTCTTTTTTGTTCTTTTTATTATGCATAACTTGTTTTTGTTTTGGTGGCAATATACACAACAAATCATTCACCAGTTCAACATTTTCTACGTATGCAATTCACTGACATTGATTACATTCTTCACATTGTGCAACCATTTTCTCTATCTTTTTCCAAATTATTCTACCAGCATTAACAACAGCTCAGTGCCCCCTAAGCAAAAACTCCCTTTCCCTCTCCTTCCCACTCCTAGTAACCACTAATAATGTTTGGTTTCTATATGTTAGCTTAATTCTTGTAAGTGACATAATACAGTATTTGTCCTTTTATGACTAACTTATTTCACTCAGCTTGATGTTTTCAAGGTTTGTCCATGTGGTGGCATCTATCAAGACTTCATTTCTCTTTATGATTGATTAGTAATCCATTGTGTGTATATATCACATTTGGTTTATCCATCCGTTAATGGACACTTAGGTTGTTTCTACCTTTTGCTGTTATGAAAAGTGCCACAGTGAACATTGGTGTAAAGCTTTCTGTTTGTGTTCTGGCTTTCATTTCTTCTGGGTATATAACTAGGATTTGGATTCCTGGATCATATGGTAGTTCTGTGTTCAGCTTATTGAGGAACTGTCTGCTTTGGCAATTTCCGACTCATTCCTATGACTTCAACTCTACCTCTTGTCAAGTGATGCCAAAATCCCTAGTATAAGCCGTGATTTCTAATTTTTGATCTTCTCTTCTTTTGCACCAACTAGTCTGGCTCTTTCTCCCAATGTGCTGTTAATGCACAGCACCTAGAACATTGCCTGATGTAAGTTAGTTGGTTCCTTTCTACTCTGAGCCTCTACTCATTATCCAGGAGTCCCTGGGTGGTGCAGACAGCACACTCAGCTCTTAATCCAAAGGTTAGAGTTTTGAATCTACCAAGAGGCACCTGGGAAGAAAGGCCTGACAATCTACTTCTGAAAAATCAACCAGTGAAAACCCTGTGGAGCACAGTCCTACTCTGACAGCACATGGGGTCTCCAGGAATTGGAATTGACTCCATGGCAACTGGTAAACTGGTACTCATTATAAGGGCATCATTCTTGCAGGGACCTGGGCTAAGGTTTTCTTACTCCTTTGTCCTTTCCAAAAATAAAAGGCATTTCATTCCCATAATGTCAACTTTGACCTTCTATTGGTGTTATCAGTATTTCTATTTTTCTGTTGTCTCCCCTACCACATCAAAAACCCCTTGAGAACCAGGGACTCCATTTGTTTTTCTCTCTGTCTTATATGGATTCTCACATCAGGACTTAACAACTGAACAGCTTTTATTGCTTTTTTTTTTTTTAATATACAATAATTTCCATGTTAAAATAGGTATAAATTATAGCAATAATACTATTCATTGAGATAATATGTGTTAATTAGATCAGTTTATTATTTCTTCATGGCATAACTCACTCTTCGGGAATAACTGAGGATTACAAGGGGAGAGGCTAAAGTTTATAGATTATATATTTAAGGCCTATCATATTTAAATGAGTTTGGAAAAGAATCCTGCTCAGGAATTGTTAAATTGAAATAGGATAATCTAACACCATAATTTTTTTTAACTAGCACTGAATAAATAACTTTTAATAGTAATATGGGAGTAGAAGATAAAAAAAAAAAACTTCATTTTAAATGAAGGAAGAGAGAAATCCCCGAACACATTTAAATACAGAGTTTTTAATGCTTCTGAACTCTACTCATATAGGAAATGACACATATTAACATTTTAATTTCACCATTGAGTCCAGTAAAATTCAAATTTCCTGAATTATGAGAGATTTGATTAGCCTAGAAAGTATTGTTTATATTTTCGCAGGTAAAAATCCCAAAGGTACAAGGCTGAGAAGGGGAGAGTGTTGACACATCGTGGGGTTGGCAACCAATGTCACAAAACAATATGTTTATTAATTGTTTAACGAGAAGCTAACTTGCTCTGTAAAGCTTCATCTAAAGTGCAGTAAAAGAATAATAATAATAAAAGAAAAAATATCGCAAAGGTTATTTTAAAAATATGTTATCTTCAGCATTTAATATTTAAAGGAGAAAATTTGAGAGTGCAGCACTTGCTGATGGTCTACAATTACTATTTTGGGAAGCAGCAGAAGCTAATTATTTCAAAGTTTTAACTTTAATGAAACATAATATATGATTAATGATGTTGACATTTCCTGTTGCCAGGTTTGTTCTCTAAAAAGATTATTTGAATGTGGTATATATTTTGCAAAAAGTTCATTGAACCCTTAGAGGCACAGCCATATATAATAATCATGAAGTGTTGGGAGCAGAAAGCACAGCTGTTTTTTGGGAAGACAGCCTACCTCAGCCCCTTGTGCATAGTCATTCTCATAGTGACAGTAGAGACCCCAGCCTTTAGCTGAGGCAGTAGGAGCCTAGATCAAGGGGGTGCAGTGGGGAGAAAAGTAAAAAGAAAACATAGCTTGATGGGCTTGATGGATGCTCATAAATGTTTTGTTTGTAGACCTGTGATTAGAGAATGCTTCCTAATCAGAACTTTCAGTTAAAGTAATTGCTGGAAAAATTCTTTAAAGAATCCACTGGAATCCAAGTTCAAAAACTATTGGACTTTGAAATTTAAAATGGCTTGTAGGTTTGGAATGTGGCATTTAAGAATGGGGTCATGTTTCAGAGTAGAAACTTTGAACTATGAGTCCAAAAGATTCAATTCTGCAAATAAACCTCAGCTGCAAATCTGAAGCCAGTTTTCAGGTATTATTCACTCTTGTTGTAGTGAAGTATTTGGAACACTAAACTTGGGTTCAGAAGACCTAAGGTCAGTCCCATTTCTGCCCCTTAAAGCTGAGCAAGTCAACAAAATTCAGCCTCAGTAGTCTCATTTGTAAATTTCTGGTAACGTTCCTTCCATGTTGCTGTGAGAAGAAAAGATAATGCACATGTTATTGTTAGTTAACCTTGAGTCAGCCCTGACATAGGGCGGCCCCATGTACACAGAATGAAATGCTGCCTGATCCCATGCCATCCTCATGATCTTGGAATGCTTGAGCCCTTTGTTGCCTTCCAACCTAGGGGGCTTATCTTCCAGCACTATATAGGACAATATTCTGTTGTAATTCATAGGATTTTCATTGGCTGGTTTTTGGAAGTATATTGCCAGGCTTTTCTTCCTAGTGTGTTTTAGTCTGGAAGCTCTGCTGAAGCCTGTCCACCATGGGTGACCCTGCTGGTATTTGAAATACTGGAGTCATAGCTTCTAGCATCATAGCAACACACAGGCCACCACAGTACAACAAATGGACAGATGGTGGAATGCACATGTAGAAGATTACAAAGTGCCTTACAACGTGAGATATTACACCTTTCACTTAAAGGCAACACCCAGCTCCAGAAATGTCATTTTTTTTAATACAAACCACATTCTTGTGAGACTAAGACTTTTACAAAAACAGAAGTTGCAGTTTACCAGAGCCATCAAGAGGTGTCGGTGCCCATTTGGGGCTGAGCAACACAGGTCGGGGTAGGAGAGAACGGGCAGGTGTCCAGGAGACCTGAGCTTGAGTCTCAGCTCGGCCACTTACTATGTGAACTTGTCACTTAATCCGCCTGGGTTCAGCTGTAAAATGATGATGACAGTAATAGTCCATAGTCCATAGAGTTCTCAGAAAAAAAAATAAATGAATTAAAATATGTAGCTTGTTTGACTGAAAGGGAGAAACATGTAACAGGTGGAAAATCTCTTCCCTCCAGATGAAGCTACAAAACTCATCATTTTTGATTTACCTTATTCAACCTGCAGAAAGCCAGAATGACCTTGAAGGTAGATTTATGGAGTCTTCACCCTGGAAGTCCCTTGGAGCCATGGTGGCGCAGTGGTTAAGAGCTACAGCTGTTAACCCAAAGGTCAGCAGTTCAAATCTATCAGCTGCTCCTTGGAAACCCTACAGGGCAGTTCTACTCTGTCCTATAGGGTCGCTATGGGTCGGAATCGACTCGACGGCAACAATGGGACAGGTGACCCTGGAAGAAACCTTAGATACCATGTGGTCTAAGAACCTTATTTTACAAATGTGATAAGGCCTGTTAAAGGCCAGTGACCTGCTAAGATCCCAGAGATCATCAGTGGCATCCCTAGAATTAGGACCCAGGTCTCTCAATTCTTAAAGTAGTGATATTTCCTCTATACAACACTGCCTGATTTAGGGGGCAAATATAAAAAGGGGATAACCAGCAGTTACCATTGATTTGACTCAGACTCGTAGAGATCTCATATACGTCAGAGTAGACTGCTCCGTAGGGCTTTCAGTGGCTGACTTTTTCGGAAGCAGATCACCAAGCCTTTCTTTGAAGGTGCCTCTGGGTGGACTGGAACTGCCAACCTTTTTTTAGCAGCGGAGCATGTTAACTGTTTGCACTACCGAGGGACTCTGAAGAAGGTGATTTTTAAATCAAATAGTATTTTTTATGGATGGTAGCAAGAACTTCGTTCTCAGTCTCACGGTGTCATTTGCTGAAGAAGTACAAAAACTAATCCTGAATGGCTGCTCTGAAGATTTCTAGCATATATTTTTTATTCAATAAAATTTATTACAGTTAACTCAAGATCATCAATAATCGGGTTGTTACTCCATCCCTGCTTTCTGCAGATGCCAATTTTTCTCTACCTAGACCCCTTCTACCAATTTTCCTAATATTCCCTGAGATATATAGCTTGCCTTTGTCATTTTGTAATGCACAGTAGTGAGTTGTTGATCAGATCTATTCAGCTCTCTTTATATCATGTGATGTTTTCATGAATTTTTGTCTTTGTATTTAGGTGATTGGTACTATGAGCGTGCATTTATGCGCAGTTACTTTGTGTGACAAAGGTCATTTTCAGGACCATAAAAATTCTACCTAAAAGAAGAAGTGACTTTTATCTGTTGACTTTTTCAAGGTCAATGCAATCAATTTCTGACATAGCTGGTGTCCTTGCTTCCTGGGGCTGCCAGAACAAAATACCACAAAGCAGGTGGCTTTAAAGAACAGAAATTAATTTTCTCACTGTTCTGGAGGCTGCAAGTCTGAATTCAGGGTCTTGACTGTATGGCTTCCTTTTCTGAGCCCCTTTCCCAGTTTTGGGTGACTCTTGACAATCCTTAGCATTCCTGGGGTTGTCGATGGATCTGCCTCTGTTGTCCCATGGCATCTCCTCCCGTGTGTCTGTCTCCCTGTGTCTGTACTTCCCTTTACAAGGTTTAGGACCCACCCCACTCTGATATGACCTCATTAACATAACGAAAGAAACCCCTTGTTTCCAAACAGGCTCACACCCACAGGTGCAGCCGTTAGGACTTCAGCAGATGTTTTAGAGGGACACAATTTAATTTATCACAGGAGGAGCTAGAATACTTTCTTCACGGTGTCTGACAGCCATAGCAAAGCTTTTTGTGTGTCTAGGCGATTGAGTTATGGACCAAGCTGGTTTGTGGATAGACTGCCTGCAAGTACAGTACCATATGTGTGTCAGGTGAAACAGCCTTTCTACTCACAGCCGACCTTCATTTTTTGTTCCTCTACTTTCACTCTCATTCAGCCTTTTGCTTGGCCTGCCTCTAACCTGTGTGGGGCCTGGAGCGAACTCTGGCCCTTCCTTTCCCAGCCTGGCTTCATCGCACACCACTGCATACTTGCGTGGACACCCAGGGACAGATTAACCACGGACATACAGTAAGCAAGGTACACACAAGCTTAATTGTGTTTACTTACTCATCTGTAGTGCACAGTTTCACACTGCTGTGGCCACATCTTTGATGTGGTGAAAAACAGGTGAAATTGTGCACTACAGCTTAGTAAGTAAGCGCAAGTAAGCCCGTGCACACCTTACTTATTGGGTAATCTGTCCCTGTTACCCCAGCCCATACACATCCTAGCATAGTTCATCCTGGGGAGGGAAGGTGGGGAGAAGCCATGGAAACCAGCTGAGCCATTTGGACAGGGAAGGCTGGGCTCTCAGACCAGAGGAGCATCTCTAGAAAGTGGCCTGTGGCTCTGGGTGGGCACATGCCTCGGGGTTGGAGTGTGTCAGAGGAAGGCCAGAGGGTCCCTCTAAATCTTGGGGACCAGAGAAGGGACTCTGATTTCCAGGGTCTAAGACTCTAGGGCTCCTTTTACTGTCTCTCCCTGGCCTCCTTCACTAGCGTTCCAACTTTCTGTTTATTTCCATCAACTTGGCAAAGTTAATCCTCTCCTATTCAGTTCCAGTCATCCTCACTCCTGGTTTTAGAATGCTTTAAAGTTTATAAAGAGTTTCAACATTTATTATATTAACATTTTTTATAACAAACACCACATTAAATATAATCCTAGTATTTCAAGGCTGGTCACAACCCAGCTGTATGTCCAATCTGTTGACCATCCCCTTTCCATATCCTCTGTGTCTGAGAGCCAAGCAGACTTCCCTGTTTGGACGCCTTTGCTCTTACCTTGTCCTCCATTTGAATACAATTCCTCTTTACCACCGCCCCAACCCCTAGAATTTTTACCCGTAGACGTACCGAGTTCTACAGTCCAGGTTAGATGCCACTTTTGTTGTTGTCATTGTTGTTAGCTGCCATTGAGACGGCCTCTGACTCATGGTAACCCCAAGCACAGCAGAACAAAATGCTGCCCAGTCCTTTGCCATCCCCATGATCGGTTGCGGATCAAACCACTGTGATCCATACGGTTGTCATTGGCTGATTTTTAGAAGTAGATCACCAGGCTTCTTCTCCTAGTCTGTCATATTCTGGAAGCTCCACTGAAACCTGTTCAGCATCACGGCAACACACGTCTCCACTGACAGACAGGTGGTAACTACACATGAGGTACATTGACTGGAATTTGAACCCAGGTCTCACACATAAACCAAAAACCAAACCTGTTGTAGTTGAGTTGATTCCAAGTCCTAGCGACCCCATAGGACAGAGTAAAACTGCCCCATAGAGTTTCCAAGGAGCAGATGGTGGATTCCAACTCTCAGCATTTTTGTTAACAGTCTGAGCTCTTAACCACTGTGCAACCAGGACCTCGTCTCCCACATGGAATGCAAGAATTCTACCACTGAACCACCACTGCCCCCTAGTTCATGGAAAATTTCTTTATTCCTCCAGAGGAGAAGTAATATTTTCATCTTAAATCCTTTTAGGAACTAAACAAAGCATAAGTAAACACTTCTCTTCCATTTTGAATTCCAATAGTGTTTCATATCTACTTTATAATGAGGCTTTCTATTTTACATTCTGGTCATGTATACATGTGTGTTGGCTGCCAGGTAATCTCCTGGCACATTGTCACAGAAAGCTCTCCCTTCCCTCTAATGGCAACTTGCACTCTTTGTTACCTGATAAACATTTATCAACTGGTCATTAAATAACTATGTGTCTTTCCCTGTATGTATAAGGCACTCCCATAAATTCAGAGTAGCAGTGGTAGAATTCCCACCTTCCCTGCAGGAAACCCGGGCAATGCACCTCATATGCAGCCACCACCCCTCTGTCAGTGGAGGCTTGCATGTTGCTTTAATGCTGAACAGGTTTCAGAGGAACTACAGACAAAGATGAACTAGGGAAAAAGGCCTGGCAATCTACTTTAGAAAACTGGCCAATGAAAACCCTGTGGATCACAAAGGCCTGATCCACAACCGACGATGGATGGTTCAGGACAGGGCCATCAACAATAAACACAACTGCCATGTATTTTCTACTGACTTGGCTCTCTCTGTGAATCTGTGAGAACCGCCTTTTCTTTTCCAATCCTTCTCCCTCTGTCACCCTGGATTCCAGCGGAAGCTCAGGGTCACCTGACTTCATCTGACTCGTAGAAGCATAAAGACACCGAATGTAACCAAAGGGACCTGAGAGATGACCCAGTCATGCCACTTCTTTGTAGAGATCAGGTCCAGAGGTGTGAAGTGACTTATCCACTTAGTGTCTGAGCAGACAAAACTCACATTTTCTAACTGCCAGTATAGAATATT
This sequence comes from Trichechus manatus latirostris, assembly GCF_000243295.1. Taxonomy (NCBI): domain Eukaryota; kingdom Metazoa; phylum Chordata; class Mammalia; order Sirenia; family Trichechidae; genus Trichechus; species Trichechus manatus. The sequence goes on along the minus strand of NW_004443975.1, from coordinate 3,743,977 downwards.
TTATTTGTTTATTTTATTATATCTGTATTTCCAAGTTATTTCATTAGACCATTGACTTTTTCTTTTTTTTTTTTTAATTGCACTTTAGATGAAGGTTTACAGAGCAAACGAGTTTCTCATTAAACAATTAACACACATTTTGAGACATTGGTTGACAAACCCATGACGTGTCAACATAGACCACTGAGTTGTTAAACAATTAACAGTGTATGTAATTTTAAACTAACATGTACAGATGACAAAAATTAAATAATGCAGAAGTTTTACAATGAAACATAGTCTCTTGTCTACTGTACACCCTGAGTCCCCGTGCCCAGAGGAAAACTTGCTGACAGATTTTTGTATGTCCTCCAAGGAATATATTATTTGTGTGTGTGTGTATGTATGTGTGTGTGTGTGCGTGTGTGTGTGTGTGCATAGAGGGAGGGTTTACATGTGGTTAAGTTTATGTATGTGAATTTTTCTCAGAAATGGAAGTGTATAGCCATGGTTTTGCACCTTGTTTTTTTGTGCCCTGAACTACTTTTTTCGGACATCTTGAAATACTAAGATCTGTAGACCCATGGCTCCCTGTAATGGATGTACTATAATTTATGTAACCACTCCTTTATTGATTTGAGGTGCCTGGGTGACACAAGCACTTTATGCTTGACTACTAACCTAAAGATTGGTGGTTCAAATCCACCCAGCACCACCATGAAAGAAAGACCTCTTGATCTGCTTCTGTAAAGATTACAGCCAAAGAAGTCCTATGGAGGAGTTCTGCTCTGAAACACGTGGGGTTGCCATGAGTTGGGGGCCGACTCAATGGCAACAGGTTTGAGTTTTTGTTTTATTGATTTAAAGGACACTTAAGTTCTTTGGCATCGTGGTTAAGAGCTCGTCTGCTAACCAAAAGGTCGGCAGTTTGAATCCACCAGTCACTTCTTGGAAACTCTATGGGACAGTTCTACTCTGTCCTCTAGGGTCACTATGAGTTGGAATCAGCTCAACAGCAATGGGTTTGGTTTTTTGGGTAAGGGCTTTGTTGTTGCTGTTTGGTTGTTGTTATTATAATAAGCATTGCTGCAGTGAATACTCTTATATATATGTCTTTAGGCATATGTGGCTTAGTAGTTGAGAGCTCATCTGCTAACCAAAAGGTCGGCAGTTCGAATCCACCAGAGGCTCCTTGGAAACCCTGCGGCACAGTTCTACTCTGTTCTATAGGGTTGCCATGAGTTGCAATCAACTCGACAGCAATGGGTTTGGGTCTTTTTTTTTTTTTTGGTTTAGGCATATGTAGGTGAATATCTTCAAATTCCTAGAAATAGAATTGCTAGGTCAAAGAGTATATGCATTAAAAAAAAATTTGTTGAGGTGAAATTCACATTACACAAAATGAACCACTTTAAAGTGTACGGTTCAGTGGCATTTAGTACATTCACCATGTTGTGTAGCTACCACCTCTGTCTACTTCCAGAACATTCTTATCACCCCAAAAGGCAGTCATTCCCAATCTCCTGCTCTGCTCCTGGCAACCACCAGTCTGCATTGTCTCTATGGGTTTACCTATTCTGAATATTTCATATGAATGGAATCATACTATATTTGTCCTTTTGTGTCTGACTTCTTTCACTCAGCATAATGTTTTCAAGGTTCATCTGTGTTGTGGCACGGATCAGTCCGTCATTCCTTTTTATGGCTGAATAACGTTCCGTTGTATGGTTGGATCATGTTTTGTTTATCCGTTCATCAGTTGATGGACACCTGGGTTGTTGCCACCCTTTCTTTGGCCATTGTGAGCAGTGCTGCCATGAACATTATTGTGCACATGTACTTGTTTGAGTACCTGCTGTCAGTTCGTTGGGGTGTATACCTGCCTCATGCTGTTTTAAGTGATTGATGTATAGTGTGACTACCTTGTCCCTGTTTACCCAAGACTTTCTGGTTTAAAAACTTAATCCTGTGTCTCAGGAACCCTCTGAGTCCCAGTTCATGTGTGTTAACTCCTTTGGTCCTCTCAACTCCCCTCCCAAGGCATTTATTATTATTATGCCCCTTTTAGAGGTGAGAAAACTGAGATGTGAATTCGAACCCAGGAAACCCAATGTCTGCACCCAGGCTGCCACCATTATTCATCCGGCCTCACCAGACTTTCTACCCTATCTCTACCCAGGACTGACAGAGAGGCAGGAGCCCCCAGCCCCAGGCTCCCTCCTGGCCTCTAGCTGCAGTGGGGGCCCCAGGCCAGGGCGGAGCTGCAGACACCAGAGGAGGTGGCTCCCAGCCCTGATCCTAGGAGGTGAGTCTCAGCGTACTCCATCCCACAGCCCTCCAGCCACACCGTAGGTATTCAGCCCTCTCTTCTGAGCCTCTGGGGCTGGTCAGAGGCTGGGGTCTCCCTAACTAGGCAGAGGGCTTTCTGGGGGTTGGACTGGGTCCTGAGGATGGCAGGGGGACTGTCTGACTGAGCTCCATGCCTCCAGACTCTGAGGTTAGTCTGAGATGGGGGATTTGTACCTCTTGTACAAAAGAGGAAACTGCCTTTAGGAATCTACCAAAAGACTTGAAAGCAGGGACTCAAACAGATACTTGTGCACCAAAGCTCACTGCAGCATCATTCACAACAGTGAAAATGTGGAAACAACCCAGAAGTCCACCAAGAGACAAATGGATAAACCAAATGTCGCGTATACATACAACGGAATAAAAAAAAAAAAAACCCAACAAAGAACAGTTGCCTTTGAGTGATACAATTCTGACTCATGGCCACCCCATGTGTGTCAGAGTAGAGCTGTGCTGATAAGGTTTTCTTTTTTCTTAATTTTATTTATTTTGTTGTTGCTGAGAATATACACAACAAAACATACACCAATTCAACAGATTCTATATTTACAATTTAGTTACATTGATTATATTCAAGCTGTGCAACCATCCTTACTCTCCTTTTCTGAGTTGTTCCTCCCTCATTAAGATAAACTCACTGCCCCTTAAGGTTCCTGTCTAATCTTCTGAGTTGCTATTGTCAGTTTGATTCCATATAGACAGATCTTAAAAGAGCATAATGCTCAAGGCAGATCTTTTTCACTAGTTATGCTCAACTATTGTTCCGTGTTAAGATGAATTGAGGGGATATTTTTGGTTTAAGGTTGAAGGAATATCTCAGGGCAATAGTTTCAAGGGTTCATTCACCCTGCATGGCTCCAAGAAGTCTAAAGTTCATGAGAATTTGAAATTCTGTTCTACATTTTCCCCCTTTTGATCAGGATTCTTCTATGGAATCTTTGATCAAAATGTTCAGTAATGGTAGCTGTGCACCATCCAGTTCTGGTCACATGGCAAAGGAGGCAGTTGTTCATGGAGGCAATTAGCCACATATTCCATATCCTTCTCCTATACCTGACTCTCCTTTTTTCTTTGTTGTGCCAGGTGAATAGAGACCAGTTGTTGTGCCTTGGATAGCCACTTGGAAGCTCTTAAGACCCCAGGCACTATGCAACAAACTAGGAGGTAGAAGAGAAGCGCTAAACACATTAGTAGGCCAGTTAACTGAGATGTCCCATGAAACCATGACCCTAAACCTCCAAACCAAGGAACCAAATCCCATGAGGTGTTTGGTTGTACATAAGCAGCCTCAGCAGCTATTTTTTTTGTCATTATTATAAATATATCTGTCACACAATTTTTGCCATTCAGCTTTTACAGGTGTACAACTTATTGACAGCAATTACAATAATTGGCTATGCAACCCTACCATTAATCAATGTGATTTTTCCATCACCGTTAACTCCACTCTTTTCCCCCCTCCCTCCCACCCCTGCTAACCACTAATAAACTTTCGTCTCTATACATTCGCCTTTTCTTATCTTTTTATATAAATGAGGTCATACAGTATTTGTCTTTTTGTGATTGACTTATTTAGCTTAGCGTATCTTCAAGCTCCATCCATACTGTAGCATATATCAAGACTTCATTTCTCCTAATTGCTGAGTAGTATTCCATTGTATGTATGTACCACATTTTATTTATCCATTCATCTGTTGATGGACATTTAGGTTGTTTCTACCTTTTGGCTATTGTGAATAGTGCTGCAAGGAACATTGGTGTACAAGACTCTCTTTGAGTCTCTGCTTTCATGTCTTTTGAATATATACCTAGGAGTGGAATTGCTAGTTATATGGTAGTTCTATTTTTAGTTTTTTTGAGGAACTGCCGCACTGTTTTCTACAACAGCTATACCATTTTGCATTCCCACCAGCAATGGATAAGTGTTCCAATTTCTCCACATCCCCACCAACATTGGTTATTTTCTGGGTTTTTTTTTTTCAAATCTTAGCCATCTTAGTGGGAGTGAAATTTTATCCCATTGTGGTTTCGATTTGAATCTCTGAAGCTAATGATGCTGAGCATCTTTTCCTGTGTTTAGTGGTCATTTGAATGCCCTCTTTGGTGAAATTTCTATTCAAGTCCTTTGTCCATTTTATGATTGAGTTATTTGTCTTTTTGTTGTTGTTGAACTTTTATATATATTTTGGTTATTAGATTCTTGTCAGATATATGGTTTCTGAAGATATTCTCCCAGTCAGTAGTTTGTCTTTTCACTTTTTTGGTAATGTCTTTTGATGAGCAAACGTTTGTAATTTTTATGAGGTCCCATTTCTTTATTTTGTCTTTTGCTGTTTGTGCTTTTGTTACTATATTAGATAATCCATTGTTGAAAGCTAAGCCGGGCATATACATTTTAAATTCGGATAGATAGAGCAAAATTGTATTTCAGAGTCTATGTTATTAATATGAAGGATTATCTGTTTTCCCCACTCTTGTCAACAGTGTATATTATCAAATTCTCTACTTTGCCAAGCTGATAAAAGAAAAAATGGTATTCACATTTTGTTTGTTTTGTTGTGTTTTAATTATGAAAGTGAGGTAAAGAATTTGGCTTTGATCAAAGACAGGTCTACCTTAGCTTCTGGGAGATAATTTGTGTCATACCTGACAAGAGTGTTTTTGTTTCTGGTGGGAGCTGGCCACACCTGACAGCCTTAGAGTGGGTTCTGGCTACACAAGAAAGACCAACCGTGTGATTTACGCCATGATTTACAGCCATGTGATCTACTCTGTATCACTCATCAGTTTATCTGGAGACAGAAATCAGCCAGGTGGGCACTCAGTCAGCCATGCCTACTTAATGGAGTGCCAGTAGAACCCCTCAACACTGAGGTTCCGGTGAGCTCCTTTGGCTGGCAATGCTCTGTGCATGTTGTCACTCATTAATTCTAGCAGAGTAACATGAACTGACTCCACGGGGAGAGATCAACAGAAGCTTCACATCCGGAACCCTCCGGGATTCTGTCCTATCCATCTCTTTCTTTGGCTGATTTTAATCTGTATCCTTTCCCTGTAATAAACCTTGTGTAGAACAGCCTTCAGCGAGTTCTGTGGGTTCTAGTGAATTATTGAACCTGAGGATGGCTTTGGGAGTCCCTAAACTTGCAGTTGGTATAAAAAGCTTGAGAACTGTGCCCTCAAGCACTGTAGTCTGGCCAACTCTGGGCAATGAGTAAGGCTGAAAAATCTTTACAAATGCTTACAAGCCATGTTATTTTGCTTGTTCATGTCTGTCTTAGTTTCTTAGTGCTGCTATAACAGAAATACCAAAACTGAGTGCCTTTAATGAACAGAAATTTATTTTCTCACAGTTTAGGAGGCTAGAAGTTCAAATTCAGGATGCTGGTTCTAGGGGAAAGTTTTCTTTCTCTCTGTCAGCTCTGGGGAGAGGGTCCTTGTCCTTTTCAGCTTCTATTCCTCGGTTCTTTGGTGATCTTCATGTGGCGTGGTGTCTTTCTTCTCACGTCTGTGCTTCCTTGCTTCTGTGCCTGATCAGCCCTTTTGTATCTCAAACATGATTAGCTTAACACACACCCTACACTGATATGGCAACATTAACGTAACAAAGAAAACCATATTCCCAAATGTGATCACATCCACAGGTCTGGGGTTTAGGATTTAGAGCATATATTTTGGGGGGACACAATTCAATTAATAAAAATGTCCTTTGCATAATATTGTTAGGAGAAGTATGGCTTAATAGAGCATCAGATAGAACATAGCAAAATATATGAGACTAAAATAAGAATAACAGTAACAATTACAATAAAATAAGTGTTGTCACACAGAAAATGTAATTTACTACAGAGATAAAATGAGACTTTTGAGCTTTTTATTTCCATTAAATTAGAAATATTTAAATGTAAGAGATATCACAAGTAATTATTAATGTGTTTGACTTTCACAGACTTTGAGAATTGATCATATGTGCATCAATAAGGTCAACTCTCGGTATGATTTTTGTCCTTCGATAATGTGACATTTACTATGTCATTTGAGCCTGGCCTTTCCCTTATTGTAAATAAAGTACGTTATTCTGAGTGCCCTTTTACAAAGATTGGAGGCTGTAATATTTAGTTATCTAGCTGTATATTCACTTGCTTTCTTGTCTTTAGCATTCAGTTTCAATGAAGTCATTTAGTAATAACTGAGGGTATAGTCATTTTTTATATTTTCATTTGATTATCATATTGATAATCACCATGCATATCTGGTAGTCAGCTCTTTTTATTTTTTAATTTTATTTAATTTTTTAATTTTATTAAATTTATTATTTATTTTTAATTTTAAATAAATTTTATTTAAATTTATTTTTAATTTTAGGTGAAAGTTTACAGCTCAAGTTAGTTTCTCATGCAAAAATTTATACCCATATTATTTTGTAACATCAGTTGCAATCCCTGCAATGTCACAGCACTCTCTACCTTTCCACCCCAGATTCCCTATGTCCCTTCATCCAATTTTCCTGCCCCTTTCTGCCTTCTTGTCTTGCTTTTGGGCAGGAGTTGCCCATTTGGTCTTGTATATTTGATTGAACTAAAAAGCACAGTCCTCACATGTGTTATTGTTTATTTTATAGGCCTGCCTTATTTTTGGCTGAAAAGTGGCTTTGGTAGTGGCTTCAGTTCTGAGTTAGCAGGGTGTCCGGGGGCCATAGTCTTGGTGGTTCCTTCAGTCTGTGTCAGACCAGTAAGTCTGGTCTTTTTTTGTGTGTGTGAATTTGAATTTTGTTCTACATTTTTGTCCTGCTCTGTCTGGAAATCTGTATTGTGATTCCTGTCAGAGTGGTCAGTGGTGGTAGCCAGGCACCATCTAGTTCTTCTGGGCACAGGCTGATGGAGGCTGGGGTTCATGTGGTTCTGTAGTCCTTCAGGCTAATATTTCCTTATGTCTTTGGTTTTCTTCATTCTCCTTTGCTCCAGATGGGATGTGACCAATAGATGTATCTTAGATGGCCGCTTACAAGCTTTTAAGACCCCAGACGCTACTGACCAAAGTAGGATGTACACCATTTTCTTTATGACCTATGTTATACCAGTTGACCTAGATGTCCCCTGAGGCTATGGTCCCTAGCCCTCAGCCCTAGCAACTCAGTCCTTCAAGGTGTTTGGATGTGTCTAGGAAACTTCTATGACTGCCTTGGTCAAGTGTGCTGACTTCTTCTATACTGAGTGTTATCTTTCCCTTCACCAAAGCTAACACTTGTCTACTATGCAGTTAGTGATTTCCCCTCCCCCTCCCTCTCCACCTTCATAACCATCAAAGAATGTTTTCTTCTGTGTGTAAACCTTTTCTTGGGTTCTTATAGTAGTGGTCTCATACAATATTTGCCCTTTTGTGATTGACTTATTTTACTCAGCATAATGCCCTCCAGATTCATCCATGTTGTGAGATGTTTCATGGATTAATCGTTCTGTATTGTTGCATAGTATTCCAGTGTATGTACCATAATTTGTTTATCCATTCATCTGTTGATGGACACTTGGGTTGTTTCCATCTGTTTGCTTTGTGAATAATGCTGCAGTGAACATGGGTGTGCATATGTCCACTTGTGTGATGGCTCTTATTTCTCTAAGATATATTCGTAGGAGATTGCTGGATCATATGGTATTTCTATTTTTAGCTTTTTAAGGAGGCTCCATGTCATTTTCCATAGTGATTGTACCATTTTATATTCCCACCAGCAGTGCATGAGAGTTCCAATCTCCCCCTAACCTCTGCAACATGTATTATTTTCTCTTTTTTGATTAGTGCCAGTATTGTTGGGGTGAGATGGTATCTCTTTGTAGTTTTGATCTGCATTTTCTAATGGCTAATGATTTCAAGCATTTCTTTTTGTGTCTGCTAGCCTCCTGAATGTCTTCTTTGGTGGAGTGTCTGTTCATATCCTTTGCCCATTTTTTAATTGGATTATTTGTCTTTTTGTTGCTGAGGTCTGGTAGTCAGTTCTTACCACAGAAAGGATCTGGAACTAGGTCTCTAGGTGGTGGTGGTCTATAACCCACCACAAATAACCACTTTTTGGATATTATTTGATATTATTGTGTGTATCTATAATATGCTAGCTACTATATAAGATAGCTAGTGTTACCTCATTGATTCTTACAAGAAGGCAGATATTATTATCCTTATTTTACAGATGAAGTGATAGGTCTAAAAGTATTAAATAGCCTGTCCAGTAAGTTGGATCACCTAGTAAGTGGTCAAGCTAGATTCAAAACCAAGTCTGACTGGCTCCCTAGCTGTGCTCTTTCCTGATTATTCTCCTTCGCAGTTGAAGCCATGACTGTTGTTATGAGGGCTGCCCATGGGGATGGGAGTGAGCAGTGCTGTGAAGGTCGTATACCTTGTCCACTGTAGGGGTGAGCTTGTATCACCGTGCTCCCTCCAGTGCACATTTTGCTTTTGTTTTATCCAGCCCCATGAGCAACATGTATCACTAGTCTTCAGCTGTTGATGCAGACCACCTTCATTTCCTGAACCTGTTGGGATGGGCAGAAATGTGTAGTAGGTGGCGTTTAGATGAAAATGTTTTAACATACACCCAGTATCTTGTGTCCCAGAAATGAAACCCAAAAATACATGTGGTTTCTGGATCACTGCAGTCCCTCCCAAAGCCTCCCTGGATAATACTTTGTCCCAGTCCACACTGTTGTTGTTGTTAGTTGCCATCAAGCTGTAGCACTCTTGACTTCCCCCCTTAGAAACACTCTCCCTAACCACACACTGGTCTTCTCCTGTCCTCTTCCTCCATGTGACCATGATGCTGCGATCTTAGCTTGCTTCCCCCAGAAGTTGCCACAGCCATCAAACAGAGAGGCACTTTTTCAGTGGATGTATTGCTGACTGTTGAAACTGCTCCATTGATTTCACTACCCACCCCACCCAAAAAAAAATCTGTTTCTGAATTTTGCAAATCTTTAAGATATAAATCCTTACATTTCAGGTTTTGGTCAAAATTCATCTGAAGGCTTGGGTCAGGAGATTTTGTTTTTTTAATACATATATAAAGTAGAGGCTAAATTTCTTTGAGATCCTGAGGGAGTTCTGCTTTGCTATGCATAAAGTTCTAATACACATGAAATTCAAGGCCTTCACCATCTCTTCCCTGCCTACCTGAACTATTTAATCTCTTGACACACCCCTCTCCCAACAACTTCCATTCTATGCTCTAGACATGTATTTATATAGATAGATAGGCAGCTGCCGTGGAGTTGACTTCGACTCATGGTCACCTTATGTACAACAGAACTAAAGGTAGCCCAGTTCTGTGTCATCTTCACAACTGCCAGCATATTTGAATCCATCATTTTGGCCACTGTGCCAATCCATCTCACTAAGGGTCTCCCTCACCCTCTCTGGCTCTCTACCTCACCAGATATGATGTCCTCCTCCAGTGATTGATTCCTCCTGATGGCTTGTCCAAAGTGAGTGGGACAGTGTTCTGTGTAATCCACAAGATTTTCACTGGCTAATTTTCGGAAGTAGATCACCAGTCCTTCCTAGTCCGTCTTAGTCTGGAAGCTCTGTTGAAGCCTGTCCACTGTGGGTGACCCTGATGGTATTTGAAATACTGGTGGTATAGCTTCCAGCATCATAGCAACCTGCAAGCCACCACAGTACAACAAACTGACGGATGGTGGTGGTCCTATGTCCTAGTTGGTCCAGATTTCTTCCTGAGCCCTAAAAGTGCCAAACTGTCCCAGCCTCTGTGCCTTCATATCTATTGCTTACTCTGATAGGCACACCCTTCCTTCTTGTCTTCATCTCGAGTTTCATCTGAGGCAATCCCTCCTGCAGGAGGTTTTCCCTGGCCACCATGGTCCCTGTCTTGGGTGCAGGGTCCAGAGCTTTCCTCTGTCATGGTACTTGTTACCTACTGTTGAACACCAGGTATTAGTTTTTCTAGTAGCTTAACCAATTTCTGCAGGAGGCTTATTTGACAATATTCTGAAGTAGTTGAAAATTCTCATTAGAAATGTGAAATATAAATGCTTCTAAGTTTAGCTCAGTCCATAATATTAAACTGAAATGTTGTTGTTAGTTGCCGTTGAGTTGACTCCAACTCATGGTGACCTTATGTACAACAAAATGAAATATTGCCCTGTTCTGTTCCACTTTCGTGATTGTTGGTATGTTTGAGTCCATTGTTGTGGCTATTGTGTCTGTCTGTCTCACTGAGGGTTTCCCTCATTTTGCTTATCCTCTGCTTTACCAACCATGATGTCCTTTTCTAGCGATCAGTCCTTCCTGATGACATGCCCAAAGTAAGCAAGTAGAAGCCTTGTCATCCTTGATTCTAAGGAACATTCTAACTGCATTTCTTCTAAGACTGATTTTTTCAATATTCTTTGCCAACAACACAGTTCAAATGCATCAATTCTTCTTCTGTCTTCTTTTTATTAAGCTGAGATATTTTATGTAAAGGCTCATTTTTAGTTAGGATGTCTTTCCTTTTGTATTGTTATTATAAAAAGGTAGTTAGGAGCCATTGCTAACAGAATTACTTTCCTTTCCCCTAGTTTGACCTTATTGGGAATATTGGTCACAGGGCAATCTAGAGTTACAGCAGGATTAACATGAAATGTCATGTATCTATCAAAATATTCTTAGATGAATGAGTATTGAGTTTAGACTTGGTTTGAGATAGGGAATTAATAGAAGTTGAGTCAGGGATATTTTAAATAATCTAAGACAGACTCATAAGAAAGTCTGAAGAAGAACTAATGCCTTTGAATTATGATGTTGGTGAAGAATATTGAAGAACAAACAAATCTGTCTTGGAAGAAGTATAACCATAATGGTTTTTAGAAGCAATGATGGTGAGACATTGTCTCACATTCTTTGGACATGTTGTCAAGAAGAAACAGTCCCTGGAGAAGAGACATAATGCTTGGTAAAGTAGAGGGTCGGTGAAAAAGAGAAAGACCCTCGACGAGATGCATTGACATAGTGGCTGCAACAATGGGCTCAAGCATAACAATGATTGTGAGGAGGGCGCAGGACTGGGCAGTGTTTTGTTCTGTTGTACATAGGCTCTCTATGAGTTGGAACCAACTCAATGGCACCTAACAAGACAGACTTAATTTTTGTGTGAATCAACTTAGCCCAGAAATGTGACATTAAATGTTGATTACATGGTTTCGTGTCTGCTGTGCCTTTTCTTCATGTTCAGGCATTAATAATTACGTTCTGTAAAGGACTCAATTTTCATTCTTCTGTGGGAGTCAGAGGACATTAAAAAGTTCCCTTCAGAGGGCACATTGTTTGCATGTTTCCATGACAGGTGACATAGGAAAAGCCTTCTCAAGTGTGTGCTTTATTGTTATTTTTTTCCCAGTTGACATGTTGGTCCTTATCACAATTTTGGCAAAGAAAGGAGCAATGATAGTTGCCCTTTGTACATATTATCACGAAATGTTCATTCCATGTTTAGTCCCAAGGATGTCACGGAGTACAGGGTCTTTTACTGATGTCAAAGGGTTCCCATTTGGTTTGGCTGATAATGCAAACACTTGAAACACTGTGTTTTAATCACTGTACACTTATCTGTCTTTTCCTCTAGACTCTTAAGCTTGTTGGGGTCAGGAACCCTGTCTTAATATTTGCATTTCTGTAGCTGGCACAGTGCTTGGTGCATACTGAGTGCTCAAGTGCTGATGACAGAAGGAATGAAGAAATGCAATGCTGAGATAACACATGTGGCCCAGGACCTCAGACAAGAGGTGCCCAAATAAATATTAATTCTTGATAAACTAAGGAATAAAAAGAAGAAAAAAGAAGCAGTATGGAGTAGGGAAAGGAGAACTGGGCCAAGGAAACAAAGGCTTTCAGTCTCTACTGAACTAGCTGAGTAAACTTGGGAAAGTCACTTAATTCCTTCAAGTTTATATCTTCCGTTTGTACAATGAGATCATATAAGATGACCTCTACAGTCCTTTCTTCCTCTAAGAATTATATGTGAGTCTATGAAATGCCAGAAGATTGAGATAGTTGATTATATACTTTGTTAATTTGGATAAAAGTTGTTCGTATAAATCTACAGCATTTTTAAGCTTTTAGGATTATTCATCAAAGTTCAATTGACTGATTCAATCCTTCAGTCAGTCAACATTTAGTAGGAGGCTATTTTGTGTAAAGACTGTGCTGAAGACTGAAGATATGAAGAGGAATTATCACCAGCTTCTACCACCAAGAATATGTGAGTGATGGATGCGTGACAAAACAAGTGCACTACAGCATGCTGTTTTAAGAACTATCTGTATGGGATCAAATTGACAACAGCAACTCAAAAGATTAGATAGGAACTTTAGGGGCAGTGGATTTATATTAATGGGGGAGGAACAATTCAGAAAAGGAGGGTGAGAATCGTTGCACAACTCAAAGAATGTAATCAATGACACTGAATTATACATGTAGAAATGGTTGAATTGGCGTGTGTTTTGCTGTGTATATTTTCAATAACAACAACAAAATAAATAGACTTTTCAAAAATCCTAAGATGGAGAGAAGTCTTTAGTGCTAAAGAATCACAGGAGAGAGTAGCAGACTTGGAGGATGGACAGAGCAGGTAACTGGACTTAAACAGATCCAGGCTTTCTGGATAAGGGCCGCAGCACATGCAAAGATGAAGATATGAAAAAGCATGGCTTTGTCAAAGAAGAGCAAGCGTTTGGTTCAGTAGGACTGGAGTGTACTGTAGATGGTAAGTGAGGGAGGGGCAGGAGATGAGGTGAATCAGACTGTAACCTCAACCTGAAGGTCCTAAACATGGGGCTCAGGAAACAGAATTTCATTTTGTAAGTAACTGGGAGCCATTAAAGGCTTAATAAGAAAATGGACATGATTCTATTTGCATTTCAGGGGAAAATGTTAATAATAATATGGATCATTAAGTAAGTAGTTTTTATTTTCTCAAAGCATAGTCTTTAGATTCTTGTTAAAATGCAGATTCCTAGATGTGACTCTCAGCCTGTAGAATCAGAATTTCTGTGGGTTTAGCTCAGAAACATGCGTTAAATAAAACTCCTCTCTTATAATTTATGCAGGTTAGAGTGTGGGAACCACTGGGCAAGTGGGTGGATAGTTAGAGACTGGGAACTCAGGTTGAGGGGGTTAGCTTTAAGAGATGACTTGGGCATGATGTAGAGAGCACAGATTTGGATTCAGATAAACTTTGAATCTCAGCTCCATCATGTAGTCATTAGTTTCCTAGTGCTGCTGCAACAGAAATACCACAAGTGGGTGGCTTTAAAGACCAGAAATGTATTTTCTCATAATTCTGGAGGCTAATAGTCCAAATCAGGATCTCGTCCATGTCAATTTCTTCCTTTTCTGTAGCCCTAGGCATTCCTTGGCTCTTGGTGATCCTCACATGGCATCTGTTTTCCCCAGTATGTGTTTGTCTATGTGTCTGTTGTTGTTGGGCTGGTGTGCTTTCCAGTCAATTCCAACTCAGGGTGACCCTGTAGGATGGAGTAGAACTGCCCTATAGTATTCCCTGGGTTGTAATCTTTACGAGAGCAGATCAACAGATCTTTTCTCCTGCAGAGTGGCTAGTGGGTTTGAACGGCCAACCTTTTAATTAGCAACTGTGGTGCAGTAAATTGCTTTTATATGGTCCTTCTAGCCATGGTCTTGTATCTCCCACAAAATGATTGGGTAGGACAATATAAATAAGGTGTGTAGAACTCTTGCCAGGATTGCCTGGGATATGCAAAAAAGGTGCTTGTGACCTACAAAGGGGATTGATCAAAATCTTAAAAAAATGTCAAATGCCAGAGGTTTAGGGGAGGACCTCAAGACCATCAAAAAGAAGAGCCAGGAGTGCAATGTGACCTTTGGACCTAGGGTACCTGCACTGAGGACCTCTTAGACCCAGGAGACAGAGCTGAAACACTGGAGAGTTGTAACACTGGAGACAGCAGTGGCAGGAGACAGCAGTGACACAGGACCTGCAGACAACTGCAGCTGGCTCGCTAACCCACAGAGGAAGAGAGCTGGGAGCTTTTGGGCAGGAGGTTTCCTGGGGAGCAAGTTGCCTCCAGGTGTTTATCGGGGGAGCTAATGAACTTTGTAACACTTGCCCAAGCAGGGTAGAAGCCAGGCCTGAGCAGAAGTTGAGGCCGAGAGCTAGGGCCAGAGGCAGGCGCAACCAAGAAGGAGCTAAGAGGTTGGAAGCTGTCCTGACTGACGAACTGTATCCTGTCTCCTGAGTTGTTCCCTGTTACTTCCAAGTTGATCCTGATCCTGAATTATAACCTGTTACTTCCCTAATAAGCCCCATAATTGTGAGTATGATCTGTGAGTTCCGTGTAGCTGTTGCAACAAATTTTCGAAACCAGCAGAGAAGCAGAGAGTGCCATGGGAGGGATGGCTGGTGTCAGAATTGGTAAAAAAGTTGGAGAGTGGAGGTATGTCTGACTTCCACCTCATAGGAATCAGCTTTGGACTGATGCTAATGATTTTGATTCTCTCTGTTTCCCCTGAAATTAGATGAAGTTTGACATCACCATATTTTTACAGCAGCCAAGTTCTTGACCATTTTGCCACTGGGGCTCCTCTTCTGTGTCTCTTCTACTATTTTTATTACTTAGAAGTGTTTAGTTTTAGGACACACTCTACACTAATTTGGCCTCATTAACATAACTAAGAAAACCCTATTCCCAAACAAAATTACATCCACAGGCATAGGGGTTAGGATTCCAACACATATTTTGGGACGACACAATTCAGTTATATAACAGTAGCTATTTAATCTTAGCCAAATTACTTAGCATCTCTGAGTCTGGATTTTTTCTTCTGTAAATGAGTATAAAGTATCTGCCTCATAGGATTTCTATCAGGATTAATTGAGATAACATAGTTAAAGCACCTAATGTGGTACGTACCAGCTTTGGGGCCATATTAGAATCACCTGGGGAAATTACTCAAACTCTGCGTGCCCCCAAGTTCTGGTATGGGGTATAGAGTCTTCAAGAAGTTCTCCAGATGAGTTTAGCTAGGACCTGATAAGAATCGCACAGTATACGTTAGCTCTCTTTCCCCTAAGGCAACGACATTGAAGGTATAAAAGAGGGGATAAATTTAAGAGCTTTTTAGAAGGGAGACTATCCAGGACCTAGAAGAGTTGCCTGGTTTTAGGTGGCTGGTGGTGCCATAACATAGCAGGAGAATGCAGTTCTGTTTTGAACATGCTAAGCTAATGGTGTCTACGGGCATCTAAGCTTGTGCTACATAATGGACGAAGGGTCTCAGGAAGAAGCTTGGGTGGTAATAAAGAGCTGGCTGTCACAGTGGTGGCTGTAAAGGGCATAATTGCCCAGAGAAAGGATAAGAGCTAAGAGGCCTCATGACTCACCTCCATGTCAACACTACATTTTAAAGTTTTCAGAAAAAAAAAAAAATCCTTGAAGGAAATTGAGAAGAAATGAGTAGGAAGGGAGGAGAACCAGGAGAGGGTTTTATTTCAGAGGCCACGAAAGAGAGACTGTCGAATGCCACAGTGAAATCGAGGAAGACTGTAAGTTTCTTTGAAGTGGGTATCCTGTCTTACCAGGTGGTGGATGCTGAGGCCGTGGTGGTTGAGTGGTTGATCAATTTTGGAGAAACCTTGATATCCTTAGCTTTACTCTTACCTAAAATACCCATAAAAACAGTGCAAATTTTCCAGTACAGAATAAACTGTGGTTTTTTAGGTCTCCCCCCCACCCCCTACCCCGGCCCAAGCCAGGAAAAAGTATAGGGGAGGAATCTAGCATTTATCTAACATCTGTGAATGTCAAGCAGTTTAAATAAGCAGTATCTTTTCACACTTCATTGCATCTTAGAGAGGCTAAGTAACTTAGCCAAAGACTCACAGGGGTTAGCTGCTGAGCCAGGAATTCTGTCCCCAGTTCATAGGATGCCAGCACCACAGCACCACCCTGATGGTCCCAGCCAAGGAAAGAACAATTAGAGCTACCTCACTCTTATCTCTGTGTAGCAGATAGTTTTGGGTTTCAGAAAGTAAAAGTCATTGCAAGTAAATACTTTTGAAAAAGCAACGCATGAACAATATGGGTAGTTTTATTCCTCATCAGACATGCTATGTGACTATAAAGTGTTAAGACTTTGTGGCTTATAACTGGCTCTTGAGATAATCTCAAGAGTTCCTGGAATGTTCCGGGAGCTGCAGAGTTGGCAGGGAAGGTGGACAGCCACCCACAGTGTGGGCGTGGATGTGTGCACTGATGGATTGGCATCCACATTGCTCTAGTTACTACAGAACACAAAGGCTTTCAACGTCCAGGCATAAGGAAACATATACGACCTATGAGCAGTGGTGGGGTTTGTGGTGGACCAGAGTCCAGGCTTGCCAGCATGAAACCCGTTGCCACTGAGTTGATTCCGACTCGTAGTGGTCCTAAACGACAGAGTAGAACTGTCCCATAGGATTTCCAAGACTGTAAATCTTTACAGAAGGAGCCTGCCAGATCTTTCTCGCTCAGAGTGGCTGATGGGTTCGAACCGCAAGCCTTTCAGTTAGTAGCCGAATGCATAACCACTTTGCCACCAGGGCAGCATGAAATCATCCAAATTCAGTTTCTTTTTTTAAACATCGTGCAGCCAAACAGTCCTCATCTCTGGAGTCAGCCCACAGGCCACCAGTTAAAGATCACTTTTTGCAGTTAGAGCAAGTTAGTGTGTAAATGAAGGAAATTCAGAAAGTAGAGAAGCTTGGAAAATCCTAAACTAGATAAGAGTCTGTGCTTATTTGTATGGTGCACGAAGGATTTAGGAGGGCTTTCTAGAGGTGTAACATGCTTTCTTGCTTTATGCTCAGTAAACATCTCATTAGCCCTGAGTATGTACTCTACAAATTCACTTTGTTTTTAGCAAAGAGTGATTTGAATGGCTTTTGCTTAGCATGCAAATTAGATTTTTAGTGGAAATGCAGTTCTGCCTTTGATCATTATAATTAAACCAGCTTGCTTTTAACTCACCTGATTTGACATTATCTAGATTTATTCCCCTTCCTTGGATTTGGGCTGAGAGTTCCTTTTCCATTTTAACTGGCTCTCCTTTTCCTAATAATGGTGGGGAGGGCAGCCTCTTCAAATGTATTTACAGCACATTGCTGTGGTGTGAAGGGAGAGGTGTAACTGAAATTGTGTTTCCTTCTCGGTCAAAATTTTATTTCCCATTTTATGCATCTGGTGAAGATAAAGATTTTAATGCTTGACTGAAAAGACCTGACTCTGCAGGCATATACTTAACTCTCTCTGTTGAAAATATCATGATGGCATAGGATTCTGCCTTGAGTGCAATACAATTGTCGGCTTCTTTTTTATCAAGTCATCTATGGCTTTTCTGCTTCCTTATCGCCTGTCACAATCATCTTCTGACCATCTGGGAAATCTCTGATCCTATGTGCAGACTCCATTTAAACATTTTAGTGCTGGAAGAGTGGAAACCTTGTAAAAGTGTAAATGTTTTTCCTGCTGTTACACTGGGAGCAAAAATAAACATTTTAAGTAACTGGGAGCAAAAATAAATCTTTTAATGCGCTTTCCTGCTGAGTAAAGATTTTGGAGTTTACAGGCATCCATGCGAAATTCTAAATGGGGACAGCGGTTCCTAACTACCCAGAGGAATTCAGAAAAGGCTGCAGGCATTGTCAGCAAAAGGGACTGGAGTGATCTGTTGTATTCTCCTCATTATTGAAATAATCCCTGGTGCGTGTCAGGGAGGCTTCGTAACTCCTCAAGGCAGTGGAGCCCTACTGAGTTCATTTTTCTGACAAGACTGGGGACGGGTTCCTGTTTTATAGAAATCCCATTAGCCTTTGAGATGATCAGTTGAGGGAGATGACTATCAGGCATCAACTTTGGAAACTATAAGTGAACACTAAATTGACAAGAGGGAAAGGAAGATACCTGAAGATATAAAAATCAGCCAGCTTCAGCTGTGCCAGCCACCTATATGGGCTTTGTATTTCTGGGAAGTAAAAAGCCCGTAATTTTGTGATGACACCAAATTTATCAACAGCCACCTATAGTTTTCATTTCTTCTCCCTATTCTCCTCCTCTTCTTCCTTCATCTATCCTGTTTTCTGTTTAATAAACAAAGAAAAAAGCATTAATTTTTAGAACAAAAATATTTATTAAAAATAATGAGAAGCCCTTATGGACAGGAGCCAGAAAAAGTGGCTTCTCCCCACTAATCCAGTATTAGTTAACAATAATGCTTCACTCATTCAACGAACATTTACTGAGTACTTATTAAATGCCAGGCATGGTGAGCATTGTTCAGTGTGAGATCAAGCAAGAGAGAAGACAGACAGACAAAAATCCCTGTCCTTGTGTAGTTTACAATAATCTAGATAGATAGATAGGTAGGTGGATAGGCAGGTAGGCAGGTAGGTAGGTAGAAGTAGGTAGGTGGATACATAAATGTCAACCAGTTGCCACTGAGTCAAGTTGGACTCATGGCAACCCCATATGTATCAGAGTAGAACTGTGCTCCACAGGGTTTTCAATGGCTTTTTTTTTTAAAAATAGATTGCCAGGCCTTTCTTCTGAGGTGCCTCTGGGTAGACTCAAGCTACCAACTTTTCAGTTAACAGCCAAAGGCTTTAACCCTTTATACCACCCAGGGACTCCAGATAAATTTTAGAAAGTGGTAAATGCTGTGGAAAGAAGAAAACATAACCAAGAAGGAGGGGCTGGTGGCAATTTGAAATAAGGCACCCGGGCAGCCTCACTGAGGGGCGAATGCTGAGCAAAGACTTGAAGAAGATGGATGTCTGGGGGAAGAAGATTGCAGATAGAGGGAGAAATGTGGGAGCATGCCTGGCATGTTCAAGAAGTAGGACAGTGTCACCCAAGTGGAGTGAACAAACCTGTCCATTAAATGAAATAATTTATATCGAAGTGTGTAATCATGTACACAGTGCCTGGCATATCATCAAGGCTCCGAAGCTATGAAACCTCCCCTCTGCCTTCTGTCGGCCTTCACCCCTGCTCCCACCTCCATCATAAGTGAAGACACTTTCTAAAGTAATCCAGCTGCTCTGGTGGTCTTCTAGGGAGTCTGTGGGATTTCAGGGACCTTGACATTTGTCATGATAATGTCTGTGTTCTGTGGCTGTAATAATGTTATTTTAAATTGAACAGACAATCTCATTGGTATGTTGATGAGCAGAACATCTGTCCACCTATTAACCACATAGTGAAAAGAGAATCCCTAAGTGGTAGATTATGAAATGTTTTGTCCTACTCCAAGTAGTTTGCAAATGAATAAATTTGAGATTCTCTGGTGATAGGAATTGTTCCTGCAGCCTTTTCTCAACCTTTGAAACCAAACCATTGCCGTCGAGTTCATTCCGACTCATAAAGACCCTATAGGACAGAGTGGAACTGCCCCATAGAGTTTCTGAGGAGCAGCTGGTGAAACTGAACTGCCAACCTTTTGTTTAGTAGCTGAGCGATTAACCGGTGTACCACCAGGGGTCCAACCTTTAAACAGTGGTTCTTAATCTAGCTGAATACTAGAATCAGGACAGTGGTGGTTCAGTGGTAGAATTCTCGCCTTCTATGCAGGAGACCTGGGTTCAATTCCAGGCCAGTACACCTCATGCACAGCCGCCATCCATCTGTCAGTGGAGGCTTGTGTGTTGCTATGATGCTGAACAGGTTTCAGTAGAGCTTCCATTCCAAACTAAGGTGGACTAGAAAGAGAGGCCTGGCGATCTACTTCTGAAAATCAACCAGTGAAAATCCTATGGATCACAGTGGTGTGATCTGCACCCAATCATGGGAATGGCAGGACTGGGCAGTGTTTTGTTCTGTTGTGGAAGGGGTCACCATGAGTCCGCTGGCAGCTAGCAACAATACTAGAATTACCCGGAGAGCTTTAAAAAAAAAATACTACTACCCAAGCTGTACCCCAAACCAATTAAATGACAACTCCTGGAAGTGGGAGGGTAATAAGGGGCACAAGTATTGTATTTTAAGCCCCCAAGGTGATTTTAATGGGATCTCCATGGTTGAGAACCACAGCCCAAATGACCTGCCTTAAAATGATCATTAAGTTCCTTATAGGTGGGTGCCAAGCATTTTTATTTTTGTCTTACAGTACATGGCTTCTGCCTCTCAATAGTGCCATGTCTCCCAGGGCCGGGAAACCTTGAAAACTTTCTGTCTGCAGCTCTTCTCATCCCAGTTTAATTGACTACAGTGGTTCCCGAACTCCAGCTTCAGAACCAAAGTTTCATGTGTCTGCAACAGCCTTCCGAGATAAACCTCTTGACTGCTAGTGTCGGGGGATGACTATCCAGGTATAGATAGGAGGGGCTCCTGAAAGGGGAGCACCTCTTGCAGCGCCCCATTCCTGAAGTCCTGGCCAGCCTCTGCCCAGCCTGCGTCCATGGCCTTCTTCATACCCTTATGCAAAGGAGGCAGAAGAGCGCCTTCTGCCTCTGAATCCAGAATTACTGAACAGTAATGCTTCCATTTTCATCAGTAGGCCTGTGTATAGCTGTGTATTTAAAGTGTGTTTTAAAAAAAAATTCCCAGAAGTTAGAGCTTTATTTCACATTGTGTTATATGTATGTACACACAACACACGTTAGTGTATAATCAATGTAAGTATAATCAGTATAAAGGTCAGCTGACCTTTCTTGGAAAAGACTGTTTTTCTCCTGAAATTACGTTTTTTTTTTAGAGGAAGGGATTTTGAATTGAAGTTGTGGGATTTTTTTCCTTGGCCAAATAAAAAGTGGACAATTCAGTGTTGTCTTGAGGTTTTTTTTAAAACTGGTCTGTGATATAAAAACAAAACAAAACCTGGGAACTCCAAATTAGAAGTAGAAACTGCTCTGTTCCAGCCACCCTGGAGCACTTGAGAAGCAGGATAGACTCACCTCCACCTCTGCCCCAAGGACGTTCCCAAGACGCCGTGTGATTGCACTTGGTTAATCTCTCCTAACTCTGCACTAAAAAATACTACTTTTTTCTATCTTTCCCTTCCCTTTGTGCTTCTGTACGCCCAGTTTCCCTCTTTTCTAATTAAAATCAATGTTCCTATAGTTAAAAAAAATTATAAAGTCCTCTTTCTTTACTAGTGCATTTAACCTTTCCCTATGGGATCATCCCACCAGCCCCAGTGGGGGAGTCATGCTGTACAAAGGAAGTTCACATGTCAATGAAAATGCAAAGGAAGACTGTTCCATGTGGGTAATGGAGTGTTTTTTTAACCAGCTTGTCCAAGCGCCGGAGTCCCTGGGTGGTGCAAAAGATTAATGTGTGCAGCTGCTAACAAAAGGTTGGCGGTGAGGCACTGTGGAAGAAAGGCCTGACAATCTATGTCCAAAACATCAGCCATTGAAAATCCTCTGGAGCACAGTTCTACTCCGACACACATGGGGTCACAGCTGATTTCTGCTCTGAGCCCTGCTCTTTCCTCCTTGCTCACACTCTCCGTCACGGCCCCAGGGGCTGTCCTTTTGTCCTAGGTAGTGTCAATACTTTTTTTTAGTGTCACGTTCCCGTTTTTGCTTTTCTTCTTCTTAGACAAGTCACTTTTCCAGCGTATTCCAGCATCCCCATTCCAAAACCCTCCTTTCAAGCCTCAGATATAAGCCAAGCTGCTTTATGCCCCCTTGAGCAGGAGCCCAGGACTGCATTCCCATCAGCAATAGTACTGAGAGGCCTTGAGAAACAAGGGCCCAAGGGATTTGCCACGAACCCTTCATTGAAGGAGATGGCACAGTAGTGAGGTGGTAGGCCTTTTGATCCTTCTTCCTCACCAGGGTGTATTCCTTTGTCTCTTATTCAAAATGGCAGTTTTCTCAGAAACATCTCATGATAGCCCTGGAATAAAGAGTAGAGTTTATTTTGAACACAGAACATGGCCAAGTTTTTTTTTTTTTTAGACATAAGAATGGAAATAGAATCATGGTTCAGCCAAGCTGACACACGACCTTAACCATCACAGTGGATTTGACCCCAGACATGTCAGTCCAAGCTCAGGCTCCTAACCAGTGGTTCTTACAGATGGTCTGGACACCAGCATCATCAGTATCACCTGGGAACTTGTTAGAAATGAAAATTCTTGGGCCTTACCCAAGACCGCCTGAATTATAAACTATGAGAATGGGGTGCAGCAATCTGTCTTTTTAATAAGCCCTCCATATGTTTGAACTGCTCTTAACAGTTTCACTATAATGTATCTGATGCTTTAAATGCTTAAAAATTTCCCCTCTCCTTGAAAGCAAAGTATAGCTGTATAGGACCACAATCCATTATCTCCAATTCCAAAATCCAAAAAGCCCTCAAGGCCAAAAAAAAATTTTTTGTCATTTGTGAAGGCAAAATCTAGCCTAAACTCACAATTGGCTACTTAGAGTCTATATTTTTCCTCTCTAGTGTGAATATCCATATGCTTCACTGTAACCATATGAATGTTTTTAATTGCTGGGTGTTGCCGCAGACTCTGCTGAGGGTGTTTTGTTGATGGTCTATGTACTATATTACATTACTGAAAAATTGTGAATTCCAAAACATATGTGGCCCTAAGAGTTGCACATAAAGGATACTGGGTCTGTTTGGTGAGTCAGGAGCACTGGGCCCAGTCAGGAAGCCTGAGATCAAACCAGGTCCAAGTCTGCCACTGGCTGGCCCTACTGCCTTGATGAAGCAATTAGATCTCCTTCCGCCTGGGTTTCTTCCCTATTGAACTGAAAGACTGAAGTAGCCACTATCCCAATATCTTCCAGCGCTAACCGTTAGTGGGGCTGTACCTAGAACACAGATTTATGGCACAGTATTTCCTTGACCCTTGATCCTAATATTTCAGCTGCAAATTACTATTCACTTGATACTGTCTAAGATGCTGTCCCTCCGCCTTTCCTTGCCTTGGTGCACAGAAGCTTACTGTTCTGACCACACTTATTCATACAAATTGAAAAAAGGAAACTTTCTGCCCCCTTGCCTAAGGACCAAAACCCAAGAACAAACCCACTAGGTAAAGTAGATTCTGACTCATGGCGCCCCCCTCCCCCATGTGTTAAGAGTAGAACTACTATAGAGGGTGTTCTCGGTTGTAATCTTTACCGAAGGAGTCCCGGTGATGCAGTGGTTAAGCACTCACCTGCTAATTGAAGGATTGACATTTCAAACTCACCAGCCACTCTATGGAATAAAGACGTGGCAGTCTGCTTCTGTAAAGATTTCAGCCTAGGAAGCCCTATGGGGCAGTTCTACTCTGTCTTATAGGGTTGCTGTGAGTCAGTATCTACTCCATGGCAACAGGTGATCTTCAGGGAAACAGATCACCAGGCCTTTCTTCCACAGCACTGCTGGGTGGGTTTGAGTTGCTAACCTTTCAGTTAATAGCCAAGAGCAAACTATTTGCATTACCCAGGGACCAGGAGTGATAAAAAAAAAAAAAAAAAAAAAAAAGACCCTTGTGCTGGCCACTAAGTTTAAGAGGGTTCGGTTCTGTAATTTATGCTGAAACAGAAATGAAAGCATCCCATTGATCTCTCTGGGAAGATATGCAAGAGACAGGGGCCACATTTGGCTGTCAGCAGCTGTAGAAGAAAGGAATGAGATAGGTGCCAAAATTATGAAGTGTCTGCTCACAGTGTGTTCGACCAGGCTGCAACTCAGCCCACAATGGAGTGTGTAACACTTAAAGACTTTCTTCCTGCTAAAAGGACTGCTTTGACTTCTGCACCCCCCACACAGGATGGCTTTGAGTTCAGAGCCCCTGCTGAGGGTGACTTTTTGCTGTAAAAAAAAAAATCAATCCTATAACCAAGTAAGCGTTGGCATTTAACTGTGGACACTGAAAGAACTATTGAATGGGATATTACACTATTTTAAACCATGCAGGGTAGAATTGGCCTTTTATTATGACATGGTGTTGTCTTTGACCTTCTCCAGGTAAAATTTTTTTTCCATACTCTAAGAATAAAATTTTTAAAAACTTAATAAATTATTTATTCCATTCAGACAAGAGTTTGCTCAAAATATCCATATTGAACAATAATAAAAGGCTTGAAAATTTCCATTTTCATCCTTAAACTTGATTAGAAATGATTGATTGAATTCCAGTTAGGGAATTATGGAGAGAAAGCATCGGGGAAAGTATTTTATGTAATAAAAGTTTGTTATAGAAAAACAGTCTATGTGCTCTCTACAGCCTCTACTACTTCAGTGTATCGGTTCCCTCAGCTCAAGGTTCCGCTTGCTAAAGTCATCGCTCCCTCTCTCATGGAAATTCCAGTGTTCCATTGATTTCTCATAAGGTTTTTTTTTTTTTTTCATATTCTTGTCCTAGACCACAATCTCATCTCATCTCATCTCATCTCATCTCATCCCTTCCTTCCCTTCCCTCTCCTCCCCTCCCTTACCTCTCCTCCTTTTGCCTCCCCTCCCCTTCCCTCCCATGCCCTCCCCTCCGCTCCTGTTCCATCCCCTCCCCTCCTCTTCCCTCCCCTCCCCTTCTCTTCACTCCCCTTCCATCCC
>NW_004443975.1:3706106-3718935 GCF_000243295.1 Trichechus manatus latirostris | reverse complement strand
CTCCACTCCCCTTCCCTCCCTTCCACTCCCTTCTCTTCCCTTCTCCTGCTTCCTCTCCTGTTCCCACCCTTGCTCACTCTCTCTGTCTCTCTCTCTCACACACACACACACAGACACACACACAGTCACACAGGCACATTCCTCTAAACCCCAAAATAATAAATGCAGAAGTTACATGACATGTTCAAGCTTGAGAGAAGTGGTCAGGTTTTGCAAGAGGGGATGAGAACCATTCTTTTTTTCCCCCAAAAAACAGGAGTGATTAGGCTGTTAATATTATCCTATAGGATAAAGATCAAGGTGTACAGTAGAAGGTGTTTTAAAATACTTTATAAAAACTAATTGAGTAAGTGACTTCCAGCAGTAACAGTTTGAAAACATTAAGAAGTTCAGAATTTAATGCTTTTTTTTTCTCATTTGACATATTTTAAACTGGAAGCATTGTGCTCTTGTTTAACCGTGTTTTATTATATTAGCAAATTATTTCTGATATTGATAAACCAAAAAAACAAACTCGTTGCCGTCGAGTCGATTCCAACTCGTATACGTATGTATATATATGATATATGTATATATACATTTATGTATGCATATATACACATATATATGCAACTTGATTTGTAATTTTTATGACTAAACAATTTAATGACTTTAAAACTGTATAATTTAGGAAGGGAACTTAAAGAGTGTCACATGTACCCTCATCACTTTACAGGCGAGTAAAGGTGACTTCAAAGAAATAATTTGAGTAGGAGACAGACTCTGAACTAGAACCAAGTTCCTTTGAGTCCCCGTTTAGCATCCTTTTCACTAAACCCCAGTGTCTCCTATGCAGATTCTAATTATATCTTATGAATTTTTAAACTCCAAGATTATAGAATTGCAAGATTGAAGTTTTTCATAGATTAGTTGTAATGAGAGAAAATATAAATCAGAGGGTGATTGGAAGTGAAACAGATGCCCAAATTTATAGTTTCTAGGATACTACTTAAATTAAAAAGTTAATTATAATACTAATATGAATTGCAAGGTTTATTGCTCATTATTTAAAATATTTACATACTTATAAGAAACCTCATAGAAATCTCTTGGATGTTAATTTTTCTTGTGTTTATAATACCTAATAACTCTATCATACTGTATAATTGACTTCATAAATTATTAAGTATATTGAAATCCACTGAGAGTTCAAGTAGACAAATTATGTTCCTTGGAGAATTTAACACTCTTTTGGAGGATAGACTACAGCTGCTGGAGAAAATTGAAGCTAGATTTGGTGAATTAATGTGGTCCTTTCAGGATTAAAAATCTATCAGTGTATTAATGGAGTATAGACATTATTGGTAGAGGTAATAAATATGTTTTATTATGTAGCAAAAGGTGAACGAAAGGGAAGCCAGGCTCACAAATGTTTATTACTGTTAGTACTTACACAGTTATCTTCCCCCAGTCAACACCAGTATCGATATTGGCACTGTTAAGCTTGCACAGTCATGTATATACACATGGAGAGGGGTGTCTCGTTGGGGAGGAGCATTGAGGTGGGACAGATCTTGGTGTTAGACAGAAGATTTGAATGTTAGTTCTGCTATTTAATTGTGACTTTGGGCCTATTACATTACATTATTTTTCCTCATCTTATAAATGAGAATACTAATACCTGTGCCACAAGGTAGGAAGAAAATGTCTGTGAAGTATTTGGCACATGGGAATACTCTATAAATGGCAGCTATTACTGTCATCATCACCACCATTTTTGTTATTTTTATATATGTGGATATATGGGGGAGCCCTGGTGGAGCAGTGGTTAAGAGCTTGGCTGCTATCCAAAAGGCTGGCAGTTGGAATCCACCAGCTGCTCCTTGGAAACCCCATGGGGCAGTTCCACTCTGTCCTATAGGGTCACTATGAGTTGGAATCCACTCAATGGCAATGCATTTGGTTTGTTTTTGGTTTTGTTTTTTGTTTTTTATTTTTATGGGTGTTTATGTGCGTTTTTAAAAAGCAAAGATGTCACTTTGAGGACTAAGGTGCACCTGACCCAAGCCATGGTCTTTTCAGTCCCCTCATATGCATGCGAAGGCTGGAAAATAAAAAAGGAAGACAGAAGAAGAATTGATGCATTCAACTTGTGGTATTGGTGAAGAATATTGAATATACTATGGACTGCCAGACGAGTGAACAAATCAGGCTTAGTAGAAATACAACCAGAATGTTCCTTAGAAGCAAAGATAGCAAGATTTTGGTTCACTCACTTTGGGTGCATCATCAGGAAAGATCAATCGCTAGAATAGGAGATCATGTTTGGTAAAGGAGAGGGTCAGTAAAAACAAGGAAAACCCTCAGTGAGATGAACTGACCCAATAGCCTCAAAAATGGACTCAAACATATCAAAGATCAGGGAGATGGTGCAGGACCAAAGTGTATTCAATCTGTTGTACGTAATGTCAGAACCAATTCAATGGCAACTAACAACAACAACGTGCATTTTTGCCAGGAATAGTTTCTAATGTTCATGATTTTACTTATTTCCTGATTTCACCTCATTGTTAAGTTGAGCGGTAGCATCCGTTTGACAGACACAGATCAATTATGCAAACTGGAAGCTCATTCAGTTCCACACAGTGCAGGATGCTACTAAAATGTCTACAACCCAAGAGGGTTCAGCTTAATATTCAGCGCCCAGATCCCGTGCACTGTTAGCAGTCTGAGGTTTCCTTTCTATTGATATTTTAAATCTCTAGCCAGGAACGAACACCTAAGCCACTGAACTAAACTAAACTAAGCCTACAAATTGATAATAAGACAAAAGCAAATGGCAGCTTAGCCCAGTACACAAATCTCTTAACTAACTCTTTGATTCTTCTACTGGGAAGCTTAATGTGATTTCTGCATCAAAAATTAATGAAAAAATGCCATTTCTTGACAAGGAGTGAGCCTGTGGATGTCATATTAAGGATTTCATAGGATGAGTTAAGCTTTACAAGGATTTCCTGTTTCAGGCAGATTTCCTGTTTCAGGCAGTGCCCCCCAAATGTTTGTGTGCACAGTGTGTGAGTGTTTTAACAAACTCATGTTTGTCTTCCTTAGTGTGGTGTTCTTTGGTAATATGAGTGGGGATTTCTGTTCTTTACATGGTGGGTGGGTTGGTCTGTGTTTTGGAAAAAGTATGAATTTTAATTTTATATACTCTTCTCATTGACTTACACAGAGAAAACGCTTATTTGTGTAGGTAGACAGACATGTGTTATGTTAAAAAATAACACTGGTTAGTGACAACCATTTCTTACATCCAAAACAGTTTCACAAGTTGGCCTCTGATCCTTGTCAGAATGAGTCAGTTGCAGGCAAAGGATGTTCCTTGTAAGCCAAACTGAATTCCTTGAACGTAAGATTTGTGTGCTGGAACTACAGGAACACAGGTTCAGCATTGATTCAGTATGAATCTGGCCCCTCATAAGAAAATCAAATACCACATTTGGTGGTGAGTATGAATCTCAGCCCAAAAAATTATATTTAGAAGAAATTCCATTTATTGTCTTTGGTTATTATGTTGTTGTTGTCATTTGCCCTTGAGTTGGCCCCTAAGACTCATGGCGACCACATGTACAACGAAACAAAACCCTACCTGGTCCTGCTCCATCCCCATGATGGGTTGTGAATCGGCCCATGGGGTTTTCATTGGCTGGTTTTGGGAGTAGATCACCAAGCCTTTCTTCCTAGTCAGCCTTAGTCTAGAAGCTCCACTGAAACCTGTTCAGCATCACAGCAACACACAAGCCTCCACTGACAGACAAGTGGTGGCTGTGCATGAAGTGCATTGGCTGGGAATCAAACCCGGGTCTCCCACATTGAAGGGAAGAACTCTTCCACACATTGTCTTTAAGTCAGCTTAAATTGGACTCCAAGTCCTCACTTACCATCCAGGCTGATGAACAGTAGGAATTTGGTCTCAGCCCTACACTCCCAAGAGTTGTACAAAATCCTGGGGTCTTTCCCAGCAGCAGGTCATCAGGAGGCTCCCTACTCATGCCTGTTTTTCCACACTGTTTACAAGGATCCTGTTGGCACAGCATCTGTGCCTTCAGTTCCTAGGATGGCAAAGCTAGAGCCCAGGGCCTAGGGCCCAGCCTCCCTAGATGCAGCCCATAACTACTGACCTCAGCAATTTTGCCATCTTCCTGTGCAGGGTTGGGGGGCTGGTGGAGGGGCCTGTGCTGCTTGCAAGACCCACTGATTTCTCAGTCCTCTCCAGTCACGGGGACTCTTTCGTCTCTCCCGTGGTAGTTCTCAAAGGCACTCCTCTATTCCCTTCCACTCGGGGACATCTGGTGTCATCTCTTCAACAGATTAGGATTTAGGAAAATAAAATATAGGAAGGGAAGTGGCTTGTGGGCAGCTTCTGCTTTTGGCCTGGACTAAACCTCTCCTGATGTCCTGAATGCCAGCAGATGAGTGAATGAAGGAAATGAGAATCTTAATAAATTACCCTGTATGCTTTGTGTTATAGATTGAATTGTGTCCCCTAAAATATATGTTGGAATCCTAACCCCTATACCTATGGGCTAACAAATGGTTAAGTGCCTGACTACCACCCAAAAGGTTGGCAGTTCGAACCCACTAAGTGGCATCTCAGAAGATAGGCCTGGAGATCTGCTTCTGAAAAGTCAAAGCCTTGAAAACCCTACGGAGCAGTTCTACTCTGCACACGTGGAGTCACCGTGAGTCAGAATTGATGGAGGGCAACTAATTTGGTTTTTATTTTCATACCTGTGACAGTAATCTAATCTAATGTAGTGTAATCACTTTCCATAATACAATCTAATGTAATGTAATCATTTGGTTAAAGTCATACCAGAGTAGGGTGGGTCCTAAACCTAATAACTTCTGAGCTACATAAAGACCAGCATAGACACAGAAACAGGCAAGCACACACTAGGGAAGATAGATGCCATGGGAAGATCATCAAGAAGCAAGGAATGCTCATGCTCAGGGCTACCAACAAGGAAGAAATAGACATGGACAAGATCCTGGTTTGGACTATTAGCCTCTAGAACTGTGAGAAAATAAATTTCTACTCTTTAAAGCTACCCACTTTGTGGTATTTATTATGGCAGCACTAGGAAGCCAAGACACTTTGAAAGATCCAACACAGAAAATAGATAAGTTAATGAATGTGATTCATGAAAGATCACAGTTGCAGGAAATAGCAACTGACAAGAGTCATTGATACCTGGACAGGGAACTGGAAGACAGAGGGATTGGTTGTGAGTCTTAGTTTACATGGTGTATCATTTGTACTATTTGAATTTTCTTAACCTGTACATGTAATGTAGAGCCCTGGTGGCACAGTGGCTAAGAGCTTGGCTGCCAACCAAAAGGCTGGCAGTTGGAATCCACCAATTGCTCCTTGGAAACCCTATGGGGCAGTTCTACTCTGTCCTATAGAGTCACTATGAGCCGGGTTTGTTTTTTTGTTTTGTTTTGACATGTAGTGCTGTTAAAAATATGAAGAAACTTAATTGCATCTTAAAAAAATAGATTAATAGATCTAAGTCAAAATTATTTTCTTTGCCAAAAAATAAGTTTGTTTTATAGGAATAGTCAATGAAGAAATTTGTTTTACCTAAACAATTTGAAGTTTTCCCTCTAATTTTTTATTATGAAAATAATAAAATGAAGTAATGCTAGTTTTTAAAACATTGACTACCTTCAAATTTAGATTTAACTCATTAAAATTCTGCGTGCACAGAAGGTATACATTGTTGTTGTTAGCTGCCGTCGTATCGATTACGACTCATGGAAAACCCGTGTGTTTCAGAGTATAACTACTCCATCAGGTTTTCAAGGCTGTGACCTTTCAGAAGCAGATTACAGATCTGCCTTCTGAGGTGCCTATGGGTGAGTTTGCACCACCAACCTTTTTGCTGATAGTTGAGCGCTTAAGTATTCCTACATAGTCTTAAGTGCTGCCCCTGAGGTCTGAGAGTGAATCAACTTGTAGAATTTATTCAGTCACCCAGCACGCTTCAGCATTACAAAATAGTTCCATCCCTTTTAGTATCTCAACACAGAAACAACTTAAGCCATTCTCACTGTGAAAAGACACATTTAGAAAACTATTTTAAACTCTGAAAATGGCACATGCTCTGCCAGACGATGCTGGTGGCCCTTGGTGGACTTGAAATATAGCAGCTGAGATTGTCTTCTGTGCTCAGTGGCTTCCCTCTGCAGAGAAGGGCCCACTGCAGAGAACTCACGCGATAGTGTGTGATTTACGTTGGTGGCACTCTAAACACGCCACTTAGTTGCCACTTTCCCTGCCTTTCAGAAATCATTCTTTGTTTCTAGAAGTGGTGCCAGCTTATACATTTTCCTAAACAAGACACTGCTGCATTCCTCAGAGCAGTTCTCCCAGGTCTGGTTTCTTTCAGGATATTGAGGAGTCTTCGAGGCATAGAAAATTTACCCCAAGCAAAGTGTTGGGCTCATTAGCGGTCAGCAACAGTCAGCTACTCACTGAGCTGTGTCAGTGGGATACAAGTCATTCTGAGATAGCCATGATGATAAAAAAGAATTTGCCAAATAATGGAATTTGTTAATGTGGTCTCAAGTTTTGAAAATTGTTGACATTTCAAGACTGGGGAGGAAGGAGAAAACAATAATCACATAGTGAGTGTCAACACCGTCAGACCCTGCTTTGCTGCACCAAACCTGAGGGGCAACACAGCAAATCTGCTATGTACTCCCAGGTTGTAACTGATATCTAGATAGCCAGAAGGCCATATGGCACCAGTAACTAATATGGATTGCTCCATTTCTATCATGTCCTTCTGATCAGAGCCTGAACACACATTAGCACGTGGAAAGTAGCTTTTATTACTTACGTTAAGTGGGTAGTATACGACAGGATAGCAGTTCCCCCAGCTCAAAAGCTGTCTGGGCAGAGATGATGACATTTCTATGCACATCCCACTTTGTGTCATGGGTGAAAGACTTAAATGGGCCAGTTATACGACATTCCGCACCCACCCCCCAACTTCTGGAAACTGTCCCAATCGATATAGATTCTTCCATGCCTGCCCTCCACCTGGCAATGTGGCTGAGGGACACAGTAGGTGCCTACCTTCTGCTGGTCTTCTCCTGGCCAGGCAGGTCCACTTAGGTGGGCTGTAAGCTTAATGCTATGCATGCTGCCCATTCACACTATAGCTGAGGAGACAGAGAAAAATCCCTCCCCTGGCTACTTTATACCCCCAGCCTATGTGACCAGTTACACGGATGATTCTCCTGCCTGACTACCAGAGGAGGAGGTGCTCAGATACCCTGGAGCCTCATCCAGGGTTGTATGTCTTTAACCCTGTCAACATTGAGACAAACCATTAGGCAAACCATTAGGGAAGACATGGCGGCCAAGCTTGTCTGAAGGACTGCCTCCTCACACATATAATCTCCCTCTCACGGAAAAATACTTACCACTAGCTCTGAGCAACGAAAGAGCGCAGTTTAATTGCTCTGTAGTTATTAGTTAAGGTCCAGGTGTTAAGGACTTGAGTGAGCTCTCCTGTCTTTTTTATGGTCCTTATTATGAAAACAAATGGAAGCAATCATTGATGGTGAGTCCTCAATTACTAAAAATTCCACTATGCTTTCATTTAAATTAAAGGAACATCTTGAATCCAAAAAAATATTTGAGTCAAGTATTTATTTTTTTAAAAATTCCTGGAATAAATCTCCCACATCTTCAACAGAGTAGAGTTTGGAGGTCCTATGGCAAAATTTGAATAAAACAATTATCTTCAGCCCACTCTAATTATAGAAAATACTAATCAAACATTTTAGAAATATTTTCAACAAGGTTAAAATAAAAATTATTTTCTGGGCAAGTCTGGGTTAAGCAGAAAGTGTAATTAGCATCATTTCCTAGTTTACTTCAAAATTAAAACTTCAATTTTATCCTGGAGCACTAGGCTAAGAAATAGTCTCAGACCAGGGCCAGGCTGTATGGCAAAGAATGTCATGATTGATTATCAATACTTTTGTTGGGCATTGGAGTGGGGAGAGGCAGCACATATTTGTCATCCTAGCCATAACCTTTCTATCAAGTCAGAAAGAGAAGTGGAATCTTTAGACTAATAAACAATGCATTGACTAGACAACAGTGCCTCCCTCGTGATCATTTTCTGCAAGCTAGTCCATCATTGCAATTGTTCATCCTGAATTCTGACCTGCCACCCCTCATTCTATCAAAATATCCAGGAGAGTTTAATACATCAGAATCCAAACTATCTCCAGACTCTACTCCGAGGGTCTCTTGAGGAGAATCAGTAAATATCATCCTTCTTCACTACACAGATTCTGAACAAATTGACAATTCAGACAAGGTGTAGCAGTTGGAGGCCAAATGATCATCTTACTGATAAAGGCTAAATTGGAAGATGCAGGTTAATGTGAGATTAAATGAACTTCCTAAACTGAACCCCAGAATTAGACAGGGTTAGCATACAGCCATACTCAACACTGGATCAAGCCATTCTTGGACATAAAGGAGCTTGTTCATGCAAAACTTGGGGGGTGAAGGAGAAGGATGGTTCTCCCAAGAGGAAGAAACAAGGAACCAAACTGAACATTCTTCCCAAATCTCCTAAGCAGATAACTCACTCCTGCCTCCCTGGAGCAGGGTGAGTAAAGGTCTGGGAAAAGGCAAGGTTGTGTCACACCAACGGAGCACTTTTGAACCTGAAGAGGAGACATCAGGAATGGGCAGCAGGATTTTCCCCCCAACGATACCCAAAATTCCTATCGGATTTATCTTCACGATACATCCACAGCCCTCCGCTTCTCTCCGTCTCCAGGACCTACAATCCGAGCCACCATCGTCTTTTCCCTAGGCCCTAGACTATTGCAGTGGTCTCCTAACTGGTCTCCTGTTGTGATTCTTGTCCCCCTGAAGTCCCTTCTGCACAAAACTGTCAGGACAATCCTTTTAAAGGGTAAATCAGATCACGGCCCATCTCTGCTCAATCCACCAGTGTTTTTCCATCACACTTGGAGTAAATCGCAACCCTTCACCATGCTCACTAGCCCTACATGACCTAGTTCTTTGTCAACCTCTTTGACCCTTTCTCCCACCTCCTCCACTTCACTCTCTAACCTTCACCACACTGACCTGCTGGCTGTTCTTCCAACACTCCAACGTCATTCCTGCCTTAATTCTTACACAATTTTTGATCCTTTCCGCTCTTGACACCTTGCCCCCAAAATCTTTGTGCAGCTAACCACTTCTTGATATTCACATCTCAGAGTGACAGCCTCAGAGAGGTCTTTCTGGTCACCAGTCTAAAGCAGCAGCCTTCCCCTTACTCTCTGCCCCGTCATCCTGTTTATTTCCCTCACACTCACTGTCTTTTTCATTTGCTTGTTTACTTACTTGTTGACCGTCCTCTCCCCTTTTAGAATGTAAGCCCCTTGAGAGCAGGTGTTTTGCCTGGTGGGCTTTTCAGCAGAGCTCATCAGGAATTTGCCTCTCCATAAATATCAATGGAATAAGGGATGATAAATGACCCAAAATCATCTGATGGATTATTCCTGAATTTTGGTTCAAAAGCTATGTCTTCCAATTAAAAACTGACTGTGAAAGAATAAGTCCTAAGCTTTGCTGGTCTATCTAGAATTTACTGCCATAGACATCATGCCCCAGGATGTTTATAGATCAGAATCATTGAAGATATATTGAGGACTAGGGAAGAAAACTGAACTTTATGCTTCTTCCTGGGTGTTTTGCTTTTAAGAGTAGAAGGGGCAATGGAGTGTAGTGATTAAGAGGGTAGACTGCAATCAGACTTCCTAGGCTTACTTGTTGTGTGCCCTGAGGCAAGCTACTTAAACTCCTTGTGTCTCAGTTTCCTCATCCATAAAATGGGAATAATAATTTACCTACTTCTGAGAATTATTAAAACATTAAGTTAATAGAGTCAGTAAACCTCCTTAACATAGTGCCTGCACCTTAGCAAGCACTCAATACATGTTGCTCAATTAAAGTGGTAGAAGTAGTTTTAGTATGATTACTATTTTGCCAGATGTCAAAGGGTAATATTTACCTTATATCGGTTGCTGTTCCAGACAATTCCAACTCATGGTGACCCCATGTGTGCAGAGTAGAACTGCTTCATAGGATTTTCTTGCCTGTGGCCTTTAGGAAGCAGATTGCCAGACTTTTCTTCTGAGGCACCTCTGGGTGGGTTTGAACTGTCAACCTTTCTGTTCATAGCCACGTGCTTAACCATTTGTGCCAATCAGGGACCCCAATAACTACCTAACACAATACAAATCTGTTCTTCCATTAGACCTTGTAAGTTCTCAGCAGTTTGTTTTCCAGCTATCCATCTTCCTACTATGTGTTTTAGCTCTTTGAGAGCAGTGTCCGGGTCTTTTCATCAGTGGACTCCCTGCTTGTGTGTGCCCATTTTATATTGGTAAACTATCAAAAGGCAGGTACATTGAGTTCTGCCTTCTTCTTTCTTCTTTTTTCTTCATCCTTTCTGAGGTTCTTTCTCCCCTGATTGTTCTTTGCTTTCTGGGCCAGTATTTGGAAATACTGGGCCCAGGAAAAGTGTGACTTTCTGTCACGGTAGATGTCCTGGTTGACAGGGATTGACAGGGTGACTGTGTAGGAGTGAGGAAGAGGAGGACACTAGGGAACTGTCACTCTTACCTTCCCTTCTTCTGGGAAGAGTGGGGTCTCAGTCCAGACTGACTTTTCATACTAAGACTGTAGCCACTGCTCTCTGCCCTCCAGCATCTTCCTCCCTTTTCCTTCCATCCAGGGGGCAGTGGTGGTTCAGTGGTAGAATTCTCTCATCTTCCATGCAAGAGACCCATGCAGGAGATTCCCGGCCAGTGCACCTCAGACACGGCCACCACCTGTCTCTCACTGGAGGCTTTTGTGTTGTTACGATGCTTAATAGGTTTCAGTGGATCTTCCAGAGTAGGAAGAAAGACCTGGCGGTCTACTTCCAAAAACTCTATGGATCACAAAGGTCTGATCTGCAACTGATCATGAGGATGGTGCAGGACTGGGCAGTGTTTGTTCCATTTTGCACAAGGTCACCATGAGTCACATAGACCCAAAGCGTGCTTGTGGCAAACCTTCTAGGATAAGACTAGGGCCTAATCTAGTGTTATGAAATGCACATGAGATCTGAGCTCAGACAAACCTGAGTTCAAATCCCAACTCTGTGGCATTCTCTCTAACTCAGTAACACCTGGCTTCTGGGAGCCTTACTCTCTTTATCTTTAAAATTGAGGTAATACCATCTCACAGTTTGCTTTTTGATGATGATATGTAGTCATATCTTTTAAACTGTAATATGCAAAAAAAATAATGGCTACAATGATAATACTTCTACTGCCATGCTGCCTCTCTCCAAAAAGAAAACCATAGCTGTCGTTCACTTAATATATTACGCTTAGTCCACAGTTTGGAGCCCTGGTGATGCAGTGGTTACGAGCTCTACTGCTAACCAAAAGTTTGGCAGTTCAGATCCACCAGCCACTCTATGGAAACCCTATGGGGCAGTTCTGCTCTGTCCTATAGGGTTGCTATGAGTTGGAATCAACTCGCCGGCAAAGGTTTAGTAGTCCGTCGTTTGTAGATTTATACAAACAGAGATCTGCTACCACCAGCTCAAATTTCCCATCATGTTCTCTGCTGCGGCTGTCTCTGAAAGTGCATTTACGAATTAATGCTAATGAAACATCTGATGCCAAAAGTAATCAAGTATTCAAAAACTGAAAGAAACATATCAAAAGGACACGGGAGACAGCTTACAGGGGCTCCCACTGGTAGTATATGCGACAGTTTAAGCCCCACAGTGGATAACGACAATAACAGATTTTAACACTTCATTAAAAAGAAAATGAATCCATAAGTCCATATGAATACACTAAAATAAAAATCACCAAAAGGATCAGGGGAGAAGAGAAGCTTTTCCTTACAGAATAATGCCAATTAATATAGATGAAATGATAGAAAACTACCAGTTTGCACGCACCACAGGAAAAGTAGCTTTAGTCAAGAATCATGAATGGATGCCAAAACGTTAGGTAAAATCATTGGTTACCGTCTGAGGGTCCCTCTGCCCACATTAATTATAGAGAGGATAAAGGTACTTTCCATGGAGAAATCGAGGAGACACCACTTGACCAAATGACCAAACCTGGCATCACTGGTAGTGGAACAAACCAACATTATGTGCCACCTGGTGGGGCCCAACATTACCTATTTAGTGTTCCTGAAGGAGCCTTGGTGGCACAGTGGTTAAAGCACTTGGCTTTAAAGATCAGAGGTTCTGAACCCACCAGCTGCTCTGAGGGAGAAAGATGTGGCAGTCTACTTCCGTAAAGATTTACAACCTTAGAAACCCTACAGGGTTGCCACGAGTCAGAATCAGCTCCACGGCAGTAAGTTGTTTTTTTTCTTTTTTTTTTAATTGTACTTCAGGTGAAGGCTTACAGAACAAGTAGTTTCTCATGAAACAGTAGCACACATATTGTTTTATGACATTGGTTAACAACCCCACAACATGACAATCCTGTAACTTCTCAACCTTTTTTTTTGGTGAAAATACACATAGCTAAAGATACACCATTTCAAAAATTTCTACATGCACAGTTCAGTGACGCTAACTACGCTCTTCCAATTGTGCTGCTATTCTCACTTAAGATCAAGGCTTACAGAACAAAATTGTTTCTCGTTTAACAGTTACTAGACATGTTGCCCTATGACAATGGTTAACAATCTCACAACACATCAACAATATCCTTACTC
>NW_004443975.1:3680104-3705037 GCF_000243295.1 Trichechus manatus latirostris | reverse complement strand
AGTCACTCAGATATGGTACAGCAGGGCAGGTCTAGCTGAAGAGGAATTACTGGGAGGGGTTGTTTGTGGCACTTACTACAGCCACCAGGGCGGGTCGATAATCAGTGCAGGGCAGGTTCCAGTAGGCCGTGCCTGTGCTGCATGGTGGTGTGATGTTAAGCGCACGGTGCAGGTAGCCAGGATGTAGCAGGGGATTATTATGTATGGAGCTCAGATGGATATGGTACAGAGAATAGAGGAACAGGAGCCAAAACCATACAAACAAAAAAGAATGCTAGGGGAGCTTGCCGTTGGAGTGGAGAGATGAGAGATTAAGAAATGGAGAAAAACAGAAAGGGAAGACGAAGAAAATAAAATAAAAGTATGAAGAAATAAAAATCAGAAAGGTTAAAGAATCGTAAAGTTCCCAGGGATCCCACCGGTGCAGCTATGAGGTCTGGGGAAGTCGCTGTCAGGTGTTTCAGTACATCCTGGCTAGAAGGCATAGAGGTATACAATGCCAGGTATTCAGGTAACAGAACGAGAAGGAAGATATAGTGAGACGAGAAACTGAGTAATGAAGAAAGACGAAAAAGGGAAAAAGAGGGAAAAGAAAAGAAAACAAATTAAAAAAAAGAACAAGAAAAGCCCCCCAAAAAACAGAAAAGAAATAGAAAAAAAAAACCAATGAAAAAAGAAATGCCCTCAGGGATCCCTCTGCATGTCTGTGCAAGCTGAGGGGGTAGTTTCCTTGCCACGCAGCACCACCTGGCCAGATAGGGCTCCCAACTCAAGAAAAGGAAAAGAAAACAAACAAACAATTCAAAACAAACAAACGAAAGCCCCAGGATCCCACCAGCGCGGCAGCCCAGACTGGGAAGCAGCTCCACACTCAAACTGAGCTCCACAGCCCCTCAGGAAGAAGCAAAGATGGTGCACAGAGCAGGTATTTGAGTGGAAGGAGGGGGAGGTGGTGAGAGGTAAGGAAGAAATCAAAAGAAGCAGAAAAAAAAGCAACAGCAGCAGCCAACAAATGGCACTCAGAGAGCCAGCTAGTGCGGGCTGGTGGAATCCAAGCAGCCGGAGTTTCTCGGACAAGAGACTGTGTCCGCGGGAAGCAGAGGGGGTCGAGTGTGGGTGACGAAGTGTAGGGAGTGGGAAAGCGTATATCACAAATTACCGGAGCTCTGCAGCCCCTCAGGAAGAAGCAAAGATGGCACACAGAGGCAGGTATTTGAGCGAAAGGAGGGGGAGGTGGTGAGAGGTAAGGAAGAAATCAAAAGAAGTGGAAAAAAGCAACACCAGCAGCCAACAAATGGCACTCAGAGAGCCGGCCTGTTCGGGTGTGTGGAATCCAAGCAGCCGGTGTTTCCCGGACAAGAGATTGTGGCTGCAGGAAGCAGAGGAGGCCGAGTGGGGGTGAAGATGGGTGGGGGTTGGGAAAGCGTATATTGCAAATTACTGGTTGTTTTGTCTCCGTCTGGAAGCTCCATGAAGCTGCTTTCTCGTACCCACATTTGCTGGTCTCTGATAGGAGTCCAAGATGGCGGATCCATGCTGTGTTAGCTGGTAGGGACCTCTGCATGAATCTCTCCTCGTTCTCCATTCTCTGTCAGTTTTCTTACTCCATTTGGTGCTTGGCTGAGTTCTTAATCTCTTCATTTGATGTTTTAGGGTTTCAGGATTGTTGTTTTCTCTGTTCGGCTTAGTTTTTCAGATCTTTGCTGTGGAGGGACGGTGTGGTGCATCTGCCTAGAGCGCCGTTTTGCCGGAAGTCAGCAGTGAGTTTTGGGTTAGTGTTCCTGACAAGAATATTTATCCTAAATCTTTAATCATGACACAGTAATCAGGCAAATCTCAATTAAAAGTCACTCTGAAAAACAACTGGCCTGGGGTCTTCAAAAGTATCAGCAACATGGAAGACCCCCAAAAAAGGGGACTAAAGAGGCTAAGTGAAAGTTTGAATGTTCTAGTCCACCGATAGGTGCCTCAGAAGAAAGGCCTGGCAATCTACTTCTGGAGAATCAGTCTGTGGAGCACTGCACCACTCTGACACATGAGGTCACCATGAGTCAGAGTCAACACAACAGCAACTGCTTTTTACCTGGTTTAAAGGGACATAGAGCCCTGGTGGCACAATGATTAAGCAATTGGCTGCTAAACTAAAGGTCTCCTTGGCAGAAAAGACCTGGCGATCTGGTCCAAAAAGATTTTAGCCTGGAAAATCCTATGGGACAATTCTACTCTGTCTTGTAGGGTTGCTGTGAGTCAGAATCAACTTGACAGCACACAATAACAACAACAAAGAGACATGACAACTAAATGCAACAATTGAACATTAATTGGATCTTGGATCCTAAAAAGCCCAAGGATAAAGGACATTACTGGGACAGTTAGGGAGTGTGATGGTTAAGATTGTGTGTCAACTTGGCTGGGCCATTATTCTCAATGTTTTAATGTGATCACTCCCATGATTGAATGTACTGTGAGTAGCCAATCAGATGAAACGGAGTCTCCTTGGGGGTGTGGCCTGCATCTGAATATAAGCAGACGTTCTGGCTCTTTGCTCTCTCTGGATCCTACGGCTGCCTCCTGTTGTCTCATCTCTGGTTCTTGGGACTTGAGCTGTCAGCATATCTGCCAAATTTGGGATTTGTTGATCTTCACACCCTGTGAGCAGAGCCCTGCTCTCTGACCTGCCGATCTTGGGCTCGCCAGCTTCTGTGGCTGCATGACTTGGGAGAGGCTTCTACCCTGATCCACGGACTTGGGACGTTCTAGCCTCTACAATCGAGTGAGCTGTTTCCTTGATATAAATCTCTCTCTATATATATATATTTATACCTTTACTGGTTTTGCTTCTCTAGAGAACCCAGCCTAAGACAGGGAGATTTGAATATTCGCTAATAGGACTATATCAAATGCCAAATTTCCTGTGTCATTGGTTGTTTAGAATAAAGACCTCATAAAAATGCATGCTGAATATTCAGAGACAAACTGTTGTGATGAATAAAAAATTGAATGTGTATCTATATCTATATATACTTATACACATATTCTCTCTTGTGATGAATATATTCATTCAATTCACTGTACTCTTCTTTCAACTTTTCTGTAGATTTGAAAATTTTAATGATAAAATATTGTCAAAAGATTGTTAAAGCAAAACTCTAAGTGTTTTAATTTACAGCAATGGTCTTCCCTGTACCAGATTAAGAATTATCAGGATACTGTTAGCCAGCCAGTTCTCTCTTGTATCTTTTCTGCTGTATCTTTCACAGGTAAACTCACCCTGACCCAAATTCTTGTAAAAACGAAGCATTTATCTTAGCTGAGTTAAAGTAAGCTAATGTAGACTTGTATCAACTAATTCCACATCCAGAGGTGGTCAGTGAGTTGGCCACATCGGTAGCAGAGTGTCTTTTATCTTAATGTCAGTGACTCTGGTATCGCCTTGGGAAAGTTAACTTTTGCCCTGTAAACCCTCGGCTTTCATTACAGCAAGATGCCCTCGATCAGGGTGCAGAATCTGCATTGTTTTCTTTTGAGTGCAGGTCTAATTACATTGATGAGCTGAGAGACCATCTGTTCAGCTTCATTGATTTATGCCCTCAAAGAGCCAAGATCTAAGGAATGAAAGTCAGTGAATTGACTGCAAGAACCCATGTAGATCATCAAGTCCTAATAACTGATCCACTGCATTGGGCAATAAAAGGAAGCTCACGTTCACTCTGAAAATGTCATGTAGGTCTCAATTTAGAAGAATTCTTTCAACCAATATGTGTAGAATCTTTTTTAGCAACAGTGCTGTATCAGTGTAAAAACTAGGAGATGTTTTTAGAAGTTACATGTTTTCAGACTGTAAGTTACTTTTAAAAATATCTATCTTTTATCTAGTGCTTACCATAAACCAAGCACTGAGCAAAGCACTTTCACATAGACCATCTCCTCTAATCTTCTTAAGTGGAAACATTTAAAGAGGTTAGCTGACAGAGCTGGGCTTTGTCTACCTTACTCCAAAGCCTTCCCTCTTAAACATTTCACTACAGTAACACCAAAATCAAGAATGAAGATGTAATATTTTTAAAAGATTCTTATATTTGCCAAAAAAAAAAAAAAAAACCAAACAACAACTACAAAAAAAAAAAAAAAAGGAAAAACACCTTTTAAAGCTAGCAAGTGCATGAACTTTATTTTTTAATAGCTTATAAGAGGGGAACTGCAGATATTTCTTTGAGAAGGTGAAATATTGTTCCCATATTAAAAGGGAAATGTTCATGATTACATTAAGGTTGGAGAGTAAATATATACCATTTAGTAAGAACAGTTGGAAACCTTGGTGGTGAGTTGGGCTGCTAACCAAAAGGTCAGCAGTTCGAATCCACCAGGTGTTCCTTGGAAACCCTATAGGGCAGCTCTACTCTGTCCTATTGGGTCAAATAGACTCGACGGCAATGGGTTGCGTTTTAAGAACAGTTAGAATTCTATTTAAAAATCTATTAACAATGTCAAATGCTTTTTCTTATATTCATTCCACTTGATTTCCATGGACACAGAGTTCAAATCATTTGTAGTTTATCTTAAAATACCATGAAAAAGAGGCAAGAAAAGATCTTTCCTGCATTGTAGCCCTGTAGAGTCAGCATTTTCCCCTTGTTACGTACGAGGTATCAGAAATAGCAGTGCTGCACCTCTGGGAATAGCTCTTTTAGAGATGATAAGCAGGCATTCCAGGGATTTGCTCAGAGGTGAATGTTAATGAAGTCTGCCTACATCTTTCTTTCCTGGCTGGAGAAGTAAGTATAGGATGTCTGTTACTGCATGTAAATGAGTTCTGCATGTATGCTAATTAGATTGGGCCCCTGGAGAGTAGCCAGCTGTTGGTTGTTAAAAGAAATAAAATGGTAGGTCACAGAACTAAATCAAGTCATTTCAAAGCTGATCTCTAGGGGCCTTGTCCTCGCAGGCATAGGAAACAAGCTCTGTGTCAGAGAAGGCACCATCAAGATGCCCAGGTAAAATCAGTGAGAAGGAAAGTGAATTGGAGAGCAAGTTGTTCCTGGGCTTTTCCTGGGAATTCATTACCCAAATACAAGGTAGTCCCTAGACCTGGGATGGTGCCTTAATTTTTATTTTTAGTATAAATTCATAATTTAATTTGATATTTAGTAAAAAATAAATTAATAATTAATTTGGTCTTTGGCTTCTAGGGAATTTTACTCTCCTTCTCATCCAATCTCTTCAGTAGTTCCTTTTAGGTCTTCTTCACCTCTCCCACTTTCTCTATCAAACCAGCAATGATTGTTGTTGTTGTTGTTAGGTGCCGTTGAGTCGGTTCTGACTCATGGTGACCCTGTGTACAACAGAACGAAACAATGCCCGGTCCTGTGCCGTCCTCACAATCGCTGTTATGCTTGAGCCCACTGCTGCAGCCACTGTGTCAGTCCATCTTGTTAAGGGTCTTCCTCTATTTCACTGACCCTCTACTTTACCAAGCATGATGTCCTTCTCCAGGGACTGATCTCTCCTGACAACACGTCCAGGGTATGTAAGGTGTAGTCTTG
This sequence comes from Trichechus manatus latirostris, assembly GCF_000243295.1. Lineage (NCBI taxonomy): Eukaryota > Metazoa > Chordata > Mammalia > Sirenia > Trichechidae > Trichechus > Trichechus manatus. The sequence continues at coordinate 3,699,494 of NW_004443975.1, read as the reverse complement.
CCATCGTTGCTTCTAAGGAGCATTCTGGTTGTACTTCTTCCAAGACAGACCTGTTTGTTGTTTTGACAGTGCATGGTATATTCAACATTCTTTGCCAACACCACAGTTCAAAGGTGTCAGTTCTTCTTTGGTCTTCCTTATTAACTGTCCAGTTTTTGCATGCATATGAGGCAATTGAAAACACCATGGCTTGAGTCAGGCACACCTTACTTCTCAAGGTGACATCTTTGCTTTTCAATACTTTAAAGAGGTCTTTTGCAGCAGATTTGCCCAATGCAATGTGTCTTTTTATTTCTTGGCTGCTGCTTCCATGGGTGTTAATTGTGGATCCAAGTAAAATTAAATCCTTGACAACTTCAATCTTCTCTATTTATCATGATGTTGCTTATTGGTCCAGTTGTGAGGATTTTTGCTTTCTTTATGTTGAGGTGTAATCCATACTGAAGGCTGTGGTTTTGATCTTCATCAGTGATTCAAGTCCTCTTCGCTTTCCGCAAGCAAGGTTGTGTCATCTGCATAACGCAGGTTATTAATGAGTCTTCCTCCAATCCTGATGCTCGGTTCTTCTTCATATAGTCCAGCTTCTCGGTATATTTGTTCAGCATACAGACTGAACAGGTATGGTGAAAGGATACAACCCTGACGCACACCTTTCCTGACTTTAAACCACGAAGTATCCCCTTGTTCTGTCCGAACAACTGCCTCTTGATCTATGTACAGGCTCCTCATGAGCACAGTTATGTGATTAGATGCTTCCTAAATTTGGATTTGGCCCAGTTCTCTCTTGATAATCTTATCTACTTCCATGGCTGTTGTGGGTTGTCTCCCAACAAAGATACCTTCAAGTCCTAAACCCCCATACCTGTGAATGTGACCTTATTTGTAAATAGAGACTTTGCAGATGTCATATTAGAGTAAACCAAAAACCTACTGCTGTAGAGTCAATTCCGACTCATAGCAACTCTGCAGGACAGATTAAAACTGCCCTCATAGGGTTTCCAAGGCTGTAAATTTTTATGGAAGCAGACGGCCACATCTTTCTCCCGTGGAGCAGCTAGTGGGTTCGATCCACCGACGTTTCAGTTAGCAGCTTAGCGTTTTAACCACTGCACCACCAGGGCTCCTCATACTAGGTTAAAATAGGCCCTAATTCAATCTGACTAATGTCCTTGTAAGAAGAGGAGCAGAGACGCGAAAGGCAGACTAGACACAGGAATGATGGTCATGTGAAGACAGAGGCAGAGATTGGAGGCATCTACCAGCCAAGGAATGTTGAAGGATGCTGGCCACCAGCAGAAGCTAGGAGGAGGCAAGGGAGAATTCAACTCAGTCTTGGAGCATAGACCTGCCATCACCTTGGTTTCGGACTTCTAGCCCCCAGAACTGTGAGAGAATAAATTTCTGTTATTTTAAGGCACCGGCTTTGTGGGACTTCCTTATGGCAACCCTAGGAGACTAATACAACAGCTTCTATCATCAAGGAAAAAAATCTGAGATGAATGTGTATGGAGTAGGAGGAAAAGGAATAAATGATGCATTAGCCACCTAATTCAAATTTTTTTGACCATTTTTGTACCGTAGACCCCTGTAGCAATCTGTTGAAGCCTATGGATCCCTTCCTTGAATAATGTTTTCAAATGCTTAAAATACATAGGATTACCAAGGAAACCAATAATAATGAAATAAGGTTATCAAAACATTTTTTTAAAAATGTGTGATATACAAATATACTGATGTACTAATGGATAGCCTTCATGTAGTCCAAAGAAGAACACAGCGTCAGGACTGAAGGAAGATTCATTAACAACCTGTGATATGCACATGACTAAGGTACACCTGACCCAAGCCATGGTATTTTCAGTTGCCTCATATGCATGTGAAAGCTGGACAGTAAGAATGGAAGAGACCAAAGAAGAATTAGTGCATGTGAATTGTAGTTTTGGTGAAGAATATTGAATATACAGTGGACTGCAAGAAGAATGAACAAATCTGGCTTGGAAGAAGTACAACCAGAGCGCTCCTTAGAAGTGAGGATGGCAAGACTTGATCTTGCTTACTTTGGTCATGTCATCAGAAAAGACCATTCATTAGAAAAGGAGATCATGTTTGGTAATGTAGAACGTAAGCAAAAACAGGGAAACCCTCAATGAGATAGGCTGACATGGTGGATGCAACAGTGGGCTCAAACATACGAACAGTGACTGTGAGGATGGTGCTGGACTAGGCTATGTTTCGTTCTGTTATACATAACGTTACCATGAGTTGGAGCTAACTTGATGGCCCTAGTTAGCATAAAATAACAAAATATAATGGCACGTCTAAAAAACTAGCATAATTTCAAAGTATTGATGAATACTTGGATACATCTGCAATAACTGTAACGTGGTATGAAAATATCTGTGATTCTTAGTGGTGTCAAAATTACTGCTAATATTTCTGTGATTTGTTGTCTGTGTTCATAACTGAAGGAAATATTATTTTCAGTTAAAGGGCAATACAGATGTAAGATCCAAGTTCATAGATCCCCCTGAATACTACCCATAGATCTAGGGCTGGAATATGAAGTCTAAAGTTTTCCAAAAGAGATTGGAAATCCTGCTGCAGTGAGTTCACCAAACTGCACAGTCTGAGGGCATGGTCCTCCACAAGGCTGCTCTCAGACACCAGCCACAAGTTTGGAGGTCCCAAAGCTACCCTCACTGCTGACCAGCTGGCTACAAATTCAAGGGTTCCCATGACCACCGTCAGGTATGATAATTTGCTGGTATAACTCACAGAAGTCAGGAAAGTTCTACACTTACAATTACGTTTGTACTGTAGTAAAAGAATAAAAATCAGAACTAGCAAAAGCAGAGATACATAGGGGCTGGGAGGGTTGCAGATGGGAAGCTTCCATTGTCCTCAGGGACCCACAGTGTCGAAGTGTGACTTATTCAAAGAATTGTCTACCCAGGAATCTCACTCGAGCTTCAGTGTCTAGGGTTTTTATCGGGGTTTCATTGTATAGACATGAGTGATGAAATCATTGACCATGTGACTGAACTCAATCTCTAGTCTCCCCTCCCCTCTTACAGAGGTTGTGCTGATATCCTGTGGCTCAGAGCCACAACCCTCCAATTACATGGTTGGTCTTTTTGGTGTGGGCTGCTTTCCCATCATGAGTTGCCTTGTTAGCATAAACTATCAGGTGTGGCGCAGGGACTCATCATAAATAACAGAGACAAACCCTCACCCAGGAAATTCCAAGGATTTAGAGGTTATCTCCCAGAAATTGGGGACAAAGGCCAGCCAAACTCTTTATTACACACTTACCTTATTTTTGTGACTAACAGAAGCCATGGGAGATGGTATGAAGAAGGGCTGTGTGGAGCCATCTATAATTATGTGATTATTCTACATTCCTCATGTCATATTTTATCCCTGCTTCTTAGTCCACTGTCTTTCTCAGAGTGTCTTTTATATTGAAGCAAAATTGAAACCGGTCAGTTCCTCTATTTGTTAGCAGCTGTTATGTTTTAGTTTTATTGGCAGGATTCTTTTCAGTTTGTTTCATTGTTTTTTAATTATATTCATTGGCTGTAGGGGAGGCTGAAACTGCCTTATCTGGGGTCATTTTTTCAAACTTTGACATAGATAATTGGACTTAAATGTGAATAGAATTCAAATATCCAGCTTCAACCTCTGTAGCATTGCCTTCAAGATTTTGACCAGTAGATAAAATCGTCTCCTCTCTCCATCTTGTTAACCCTCTCCTGCCTTGGCTCCCCGAGCTCTGCATTCTCCTGACCCTCTTCTGGCTTTTCTGTCTCAGGATCCCTTCTGAATCTTCTAATCTGTTCCACACTCTCTACCAACCAGAAAAATACAGGCATTTCCTGACATCAGGCTTTGGGCCAGTTTTCCCTTGATTATTTTTCTTCTTTGATAGTGTCTTCCAATCCCCACTTTACTTCATTTTCTGTATTTCTTGTCAGTTTTAATGGACCCACCATTTCTCGGTTGTTCAGATTTTAGCAAACTTGGCAGATATCTTTTGGACACTACGGTGCACTAAGCAATATGTTGGATGCTGGGAATACAATACTGAATCACTGGAGTAGGTCCCTGCCTCTGTACACCCTACAATCTATCAAGGAAAGTCAGCCTTGAACACGAAATTCAAGGGGGGAAGCAGGAAGTTTTAAGTAGGCACAGGCAGAGTGTTTAGGTTTATATTTTTAAAAGATAAATCTAACTGCAGTATGGAAAATGGCTTGACCAGAAAAAACAAACTCGTTGCCATCAAGTGGATTCCGACTCATAGCTACCCTACAGAGAGGGTCAAAAATCCATGTACAGAGACAGTTGGAGGTGATTTTAGTAGCCCAGTTAAGAGAAAATATGATGGCCCTCACTATATCTCAGAGTCGTCGTTGGCTCCTATCTGCTTCTCTTAACAACTGATCCTTGGAAACCCTATGGAGCAATTCTGCTCTGTCCTATGGGGTCACTATGAGTCAAAATTGACTCGATGGCATTGGTTTTGGAATTTTAATTATATATTAGGCACTAGGGATTCAGCTATGAATAAAACACATCCCTGTTCTGGAAGCACTTGCTGGTATCTTCATAGGAGTTTGGGGTTTTCTTACCAGGAATTGCAGGAGAATATACATTTATTAAACTGGAGAAGTTGTTCACCCCTTTATGAAAACATCACCTTTTCCCCGGCTAACTCAGAATTGAAAACAGCATAGCCTTAGCTGCAACGTGAAAGAGAGCCAGACACGGTGTATATCTTGTCACTATATAAAAAAGTATAAGAAGTAAAAATGAATTTATTAGAATATTACTGCTTGTGGTTTACTTAGTGCTTGATTATTACTATTATTTCACATGCTCCTCATCTCAGACTTTAATATGCCCTGCGACACGTGGGTTCTTGTAACTTTCTTCTCAATGTCACTTTACACCCTATGCTGGGAAGCATCTCTAGAGGTGTTAAGCAATAATAATAGCATTTATTGAGTTCCAATATATGCCCGACATTGTTCTAGAGAGTGAAGATAGGCAAAACTTAATTTATGGTCTCAAGTAGCTTATAGTAGTACCTTATATAAGAATTGTGTTGCTATAGGAATAAAAAAAAAGAGGGGATATATTACTAAAATAAGATGCTTATATATAAGGTTCTGATTTTTTTTCAAGACTAGTTTGAAACTGGACATTAGGGATAAATACTAAGATTTTCTAAAATATGACAGTTGTGGAAAAAGGAAGCATAAACTCTGAAATCAAAGTAGATTAGCATAGGGGAAATGTAAGAGGCCTTTGGTAGAAGAATAGAAGAGATGAGGAAAGTATATATCAGAAATAGTAAAGAGTATTGTTTTCAGATGTCTTTGTATGCATATATAAATATCTGTGGCTTCAAATTTGACTAGATTTTGTTTGTCTGTTTTTCAAAATCTTTTCTAAGAATTGCCCTGGTGGAAAATATTCCTGAAGGCCTTAACTATTCAGAAAATGCACCATTTCACTTACCACTTTTCCAAGGCTGGATGAATTTACTCAACATGGCCAAAAAGTCTATTGACATAGTATCTTCCCATTGGGATCTCAACCACACTCATCCATCAGCATGTCAGGTAAGCTGCATCCTGTAAGTGTGTAATGGTCTTATTTATGTGTTTTACACTCGCGTATTCTTGTCATCCACTCCTCACCCTATAGTGCGAGTACATCATTATCCTTATGCCCATGTGCCTTTCCTAATCAGATGTTGCTCAGCTCCTACTAGAACGTCAGGCTCTCAAGGACAAAATCATGTTTCATCTTTGCATACAATAGGCTCGAGGCACAGTGTTGCTGTGTTGCACAATTTCAGGGAGCGCCATTCACATCAGAGTCTCCATCGATGGCATGCCCCAGCGTTGTACTTTGCACAACCTGCAAGGTTACAGTTGTAATGCTGTAACTGCTTACTGAGGCATTTTTCTGGTTAATTGGGGTTATAATTTGCCTTTAGGCTATAGAGCCAACTTTGTAAAACAGTAGAATCTCACTTCCCACTATAGCTGTATATTCTAAGCTGTGTCGTATTTGGATGAATAGGAAAAAGAAATGTGCTAATTACACAAAACAACCTTTAGAAAACTGACTAAATGATCTAAACGATTCCAGAGAGAAAGGTTCTGAATTTAAGAAAATGCTCCCAGTGATCTTTTCTTTAGTGTGTTTTTCTTTATATGGGTTGCACCACTGTAGTTTGCACTGCCTATCCAGGCTGCTGTAGCCAAGCGTATGACCGTTGGCCTATCCATAAATGTCCTGCTTGGGTCAAGGGTAAAACTCAGTTTGTCTCTTTGTATAGAAAATGTGCTGTCGTTGAGCCTGCGACCATTACCTCATTGGTGCTTTGAAGTCTGTTATTCAATTTTACTATTTTAAAATCAAAAGATGTCAGAAGCTAGATGAAAACAAACAAGAAGACAAAATATCATACTAAAGAAGAATTGAATCAGTTTATTAATCGTGTTCTGTACGTCTCCACCTGTACTGATTGAACAGGTACTTCAGGTATCTCTTGCCACATAATACATTATCCCAAAACTTAGTGGTTTAAAAAATAGCAATTGTTTATATATTCATGATTCTGGGCAGGGTTTGGCAGAGATGACGTATCTCTACTCCACAGAGTGTTGAATGGGGTGACTTGCTGGAGGCCGGAGGATCCAAGAAGGCTTTCCTCAAACATCTGGCATCTCAGGTGGAGTGGCTGGAATATCTGAGGGCTGGCTAGATTGCTCTCTCTGTATATAGTCTCATCATTCAGTAGATTAGTCTGAGCTCTTTACATGTTGGCTGGATCCTAAGAGGGCAAGAGCAGAACCTATGAGATCTCTCTAAAACTTGGGGTTGGAAATTCCAAAATGTTGCTTTCACTTTATTGATCAAAGCAAGTCACAAGTTCAAGATAGGCAGAGCAATATTGTGTACAGGAATGAGAATTGTTAACAACCGTCTTTGGAAATAATATGCCACAGTCCACCCGCTGGACATAGTAATCCACATGTTTCCCAAATGCAAAATATACTCACATCATACCCCAAAACTTTTATCCCATTACAACAAAGGCTTAATGCCCAGGAACTCTTCATCTGCTTCAGGTCTGGATCTAGATGTGCCTTCTTATGTGCAAATCTCTTCATTTGGAAACCTGTGAACTCGAAAGACAAATTATCTGCCCTCTACAAACACACACACATACTCCCAACATACAGTGGTTTGACAGGGATAGAATAACTACTACAGACACCTCTGTTCAAAAGGGGAAAATTGGAGAGTGCACATCAGTCATTGGTCCATAGCAATTTTGAAATCCAACCAGGCACATGTCACCAGGTTCTCTAAATCTAGACCAGGGAATATTTCTAGATAGGACTGAGTTCTGCTGTCTAGGAGTATTTTCCTCTTCCCTTGTTCTCAGAGGCTTTTGGCTTGACCTCTGCATTGTTCTTCTTTGTCCATAAGAAATGGCCTATGTTTGCTTCTGACTTATTTCTTAGCCTGTTTTCTGCCAGTAGAAATTTGAGGCCGCAGAGACCTCTCTTCATTTCAAACCATCTCTGTCACTTTTTAGTCCAAATGGTACAACTCCTTAAAAACTTTGTAGACTTTCTATGTATCAAGTTTTAATCCACTGTATTGGTAATAAGTCATACCCACAAAGATCTTGCAGACAGGTCTTCCTCTACTTTGGACTGTGACTCAAGGTGCTGGAGGACATAACCCTTAAAATACTAGTAACCCTTTTGTCTAGCTGGGATGGTCTAGGAGGCACCATTTTAAGTCCTTCAGAGATCTTAACAAGGGGTCTTACAGCCACACCCTTGGTTTGTTCTTTACCCTGAGGCCATTTCTTAACTTTGAGAATATTTTGATGAATGGAGAAACCGTCATAGACTCTGTATTTTCTCTAAATTCATCACGGAAACTAAATAGTTCCTTATTTAGTTCATATTTTCTTTTTTTATAATACCTTATCATACACCACTGAAACTGTGATATTCTACTGAATCTACAAGTTCATTAATTATATTTTCTCTTTCACGTTACCTCAGACAATAGTGTTGTCAAATATTTTGCTATTATGTGATGTGGATCTCCCTTTCATGCTCTTTCAGCCACCACTAACAGAAGGACTCTCCAGCCTCGACCACCATCAAGTCCCAAAGGCAATACTACATACTTTAGGTTTGGCTACAGCAGCATCCCACTTCCAGATACCAGTTTCTGTTTCAGTTATCTATGATTATATAACTTATGTGTTATTATTTCTTATGATTCTGTAGGTTGACTATACAGTCCTTTTATTTGTTGTTGCTGGTGGGATTACTCATGTAGCTGCATTCAGGTGGGAGATGGGCTGGGGCTGGACTATCTGAAAGCTGGCCAACTCTCTTTCTCCCTAAGTGGTCTTTCATTCAGTAATCAAACTCAAACTTTTTGTATGGTGGCTGGATCTCAAGGGGAAGAAAGTGAAATTGACAAGACTCCTTAATGCCTGGGCTCCTAGAACATTACTTCTGCCGCATTCTGGTCAAAGCAAGTCACAAGGCCAGCCCGTATTCAAGAGATTCCAGGAGTAGCAGGCACGAGTAAGAATGGGAAGAATTGCTGCCAGCTGACTTTGGAAACAATCTGCTACAGCAGGCATGGTCTAATGGTATAGCAAGAGATAGTTCAAGCTGTCCTTCCTTAGTCCTAGACAAGGCCAGCACATGGCCACTGAAGTAGTTTAACTTGGTGAGCCAGGGAGTGTATTTGAGACCAGACTAGCACAAGCATCCTTGCTGTTTCAGCAGGAACTGTCAGTACCTCCCTTCTACCTCATGTGCACCACTGCAGATCCAGGTATGCTAATCACACAACGGGAAGATTTGCATTTAGACTTAGATGTCATGACCTGATGCCACCATAGAGGCATCATAATATCTTCTCTGATATGCTGTCCATTGGGAATGCTGTGTTTTTCTCTCCAACTACAAACTGATCTTTGCTAAGTGGCTTTATTTTTACCCTAAGTTATTGTTTCTCTCAGATCCTGCCGTAAATCCTGGTTGGCTTTCAGGATTCTTATAATCAGTCTAGATTCGTGGTCCATTGGGTTTGGAGGCACTTGGGAACATGCAGCATTCTCCAGGTGCCCAGTGAGTCCATTTGCAGGATTCAAGGGGATTCTGGAAGCTGGGATTATAGAGAGGAGCACCTGGTAGTTCTGGCCAGCTCAGGGATGGATGTAAGATGGTTCAAACCAGTAGCATACAGGCACTCAGATGGCTTTATGGGAAAGTTAGAATACCTGAATGGGTGGTTTAGTCCCCTTCTTTAAGATGGACGTGATTCTTCAGAGGAGTCTAAGGATGTCTGACCCTTCCTTGCTTTAAACCTGACCCTTCTTCCTAGTCCTTCAGGTGTGAGCTAAATTCTTGCTACTCCAAGTGTGGCCCCAGGACCCGCAGCATCTTTATTACCTGGGAGCTTTTAAGAAATGCAGAATCTCAGCACCGCCCCCACTTGAATCAGAATCTGAATTTTTATAGGATCCCCAGGTGATTCATATGCACAAAAAAAAGTTTGAGAAGCACTGAGCTAAACCCTTCTGACCTCACCTATGAGCTCAGCAAACCTTCCTAGGTGTTCAGACTATCTAGCAGAAACGGGTCATCAGGGAATGACATAGATTTTCTGTGTCAAGTTTCCTGAAGTTTCATAATGGGGTGACACTGTCCTCCTCTGCTTTGCTCACAGAGAAGTGGTAAAATGGAAGGTGCAGGACAGGGAACAAGTCTGTTTTGTATAACAGTACTTAGTACAGTGACTTGATACATACAGTTGGTGTTGTTATGTTATTGTTAGTTGCCCTTGAGTTGGTCCCGGAAATGCACTACAGAAGGAAATGCTGCCTGATCCTGCACCATCCCCATGATCAGTTATAGATTGGACCTTTATGATCCAGAGGGTTTTCATTGGCTGATTTTGGAAGTAGATTGCCAGGCCTTTCTTCCTAGTTTGTCTTATCTGGAAGCTCCACTGAAACCTGTTCAGTATCATAGCAACACACAGGCCTCCACTGACAGATGGGTGATGACTGCATATGAGGTGCATTGGCTGGGAATCAAATTCAGGTCTGCCGCATGGGTGAAGGTGAGAATTCTACCATTAAATTCTCCCATTGAGTTACCATTGCCCCCTGATACATGCTAGGTGCTCAGAAATACTTGAATATTTGTGAATGGATTGGTTAACTTGAGAATAAATTGAGATGACTGTTATTAATGTGGAAGGAACTCAGTTCAAGTGACTCCAAAAACTAGCCTACTGCCAACAAATAGAATTTTTTTAATTTGCTACCACTGACCTCACTATTATTGAACCCACAGGACAACCCTTTTAGGAGACTCCAGTTTGAACTAATGATCTTCTGGTGGAGCCATACTGCCCTGCCAAACCTCTACCACACCTCTTTGCTGCCTCTCATTCTCCTAATAGCACCAGATTCCTCTATAGTTTCAAACCAACTGGTTTTCTGTAGTTTTGAGCCTAATTTCACTTTGCCTCTTCACAAAGGAGAAACCTGCATTTGCAGAAATGAAGGACACCAAAAAACCAAACTTGTTGCCATCAAGTCGATCCTGACTCATAGCAACACTGTAGAACAGAGTAGAACTACCTTATAGGGTTTCCACGGAGCAACTGGTGGATTCGAACTGCTGACCTTTTTTGTTAGCACCTGAACTCTTAACCACTGCGCCACCAGGGCTCCAAATGAAGGATAGGGGGCCTTTATCTGCTTTGGAAATTAAATGGATTCAAGCCAACTGTGAGACTGATCTTGTGAACAGCGCTCCCCCACAGTATCATGCTCTGTAGTAACTGGTAAACCATTGGATGGAACAAGGTTAAAAACAATGCTTGGATATTTCTTACGTAGGCAACATAGTGGATGTTCTTCTTTCCTCTGGTCTGTTAGGGGCCTAGTGGCTGCCCCTGCATAATCCCATATATTGATCCCCACTGGTCAGGCACCAAGCATGGACTGGGGTCTTTAAAGAGAGAGCAAGAATGTGGATGAGAGAGTGTTTGGTGCCTGATCTGTTCCCTTTCCCATTTTCCCCCACTTACCCACTCAATTTCCAAAACAATATTCTCAACAGGGCTTAGAATTTAAAGGGTCCAGGGGAGCTTGTCTAAATATCACATCTTTTGACTGTTGAAAGATTATTTTTAAAGAGCTGGGTCCCCTCCTTCCTGTCCTGCCACCATGATCAGGAATGGAGAAAGGAAAACAAGTGCTTGCTGCCATGTTGTTCTCTTTGGGTGCAGTTTAAGCATCCGTATCCTGTTCTCTTCCAGGCACAACTAAAACAAGAAGGTACTGGGTGAAAGTTGGTTTAACTTAAATGTTACCTGATTTAATCTTTCTAACGGAATAGGAAATTCAAGACTCTACCCAACATTTCAAACTTTGAACAAACCAGTCTTTGGCCCTGTAAGCAAGCTTTTATTTTTACCAAGACTTTATAAATATTGGGTTATATTCACTGATGGGCTTATTGCATACAAAAAAAATGCTGGGAAGAAAATTCACACCCTAATTACTCAGGTGAGCCTCATTTACATTTTCTTTAAGATGTTCTGCTACCAAATACTGTCACTCATAAATACGTGTGATAAAAATTGACTCGGGTTCACAGGCTTATTTTCCATTAATACATTTCTTGAAGGAAATATTTTTATTTGAGGGAGTAGAGCAGTCAAACATGTCATTTACTTCTAAACCAGCAGAGCCTGAAAAATCCTAAATGGAAATCATAAGTGGCACATAGATAAACAGGAACTACAATTGAAAGCAGCATGTCTATTTGTTAAAACGCAGTTATACGCAAAATGCACCAAGGGAAGGCCTAGCTCAGCAGAGAACAGCCCCAAGCACAGGTGAACACGGCGCATCTGTGTGTCATCTCTTTCGTGAGAGTGAGCGATGGCTGCCATTAAAAAGAATAATGGATACCTGCTTTTCCTCGTTTGCATGGAATCAGACACGTTCATTAAAAGGTATTTTTATTGGTGGCTCCCAAAGAGTTGCAGTTTGAATTCCCATTCAGTCTTTCCTACGACCTGCTCTGTGTCGTTACGCTCTTTGTGTTGTCAGTCTCTTGGTGTTTGTTTCCTTCTGTGTTAAAGAAAACTAGACCGTGACCTTCTGTGTCATAAACATGCGAAGGCTAGGGAGGTCTACATTTTCATGGCGACCGTATTTTCAGATTTAACCAAAATACATGGGCAGGCAAAGGTTTGTGTTTCTTTCTGTCTGTATGATTAGGTTTAGACCTTGAAGTATTGAAATTTCTCGGACAATTTGATTGCTAATTTATGGGATAAAATGATGGGAATTTATAAATTCAGACTGTACAGGACAAACCAGGAAATGTGGCTGATGGAGGCTTATTCGTGGAGCTACCTAATTCTTTGGGTAAAAGAAATCTCAATTTTCCATGACTTCACTGTAAGGAACCAAAGCAAATAGTTGATGAGCTACAACAACTGAATCTTAACGAGATACATGTATGTGAAGTCAGTTAGTTACTGGTCTACACTGAGCCATGATTGCCGACTGAAGATACACCACAGTTGTTTAATTTTGAAACACTGTGAAGTTTTTAATGGAACAGTATTTGTTCAATTGAGTGACTAACATGTATGAAAGAAAGCTCAATGATCCAGGAGCTTGCTTCGGCAAGCACAAACCAGGATCCTGTGGAGAGCAGAGTATGTGGTAGGCAGACTCTTAGAAAGAGTGTAGAAATGAGCCAGGAGAGTAGTTTATATTTCCTTTTCCCTACTTATTAGCTGTGTGAACCTGAGCAGGACACTAAGCTTTGTGCCTCAGTTTGGTCATTAGCAAAATCAAGGTAGTAACAGTAACTACCTCTTAGGTTGTCTTGTGGATTAAATTAGTTAAGGTATGTAGAGTCTAGAACAGTGCTTGACCACCGTAATGCCTGTATTATCATTATCGTTGTTATCATTCACATTCACTTATTTGTGTGCACACTGCAACTCTAGTTCAAGTCAGTTTAATTCTACTAACAAGTAATGAGTTCTTATTATGGACATTACAGTGTGCTAGAAACTGGGATGTTTACTGTGTAAAATTTCAAAAGAACATGGCAACCCCACGTGTGTAGAGTAGAACTGTACTCCATAGGGTTTTCAGTGACTAATTTTTTAGAGGTCGATCACCAGAGCTTTTTTCTGAGGTGGCTTTTGGTGGACTTGAACCTTCAACTTTTTGTTTAGCAGCTGAGGGATTCCAGTAAAATTAAAAGGGGAGTATAATTTCTACAAATGTGAGACTCTGGATAGATAAGAGAGATTAGAAAATCATCACTGTCTATGGAATTCTGATTTTCACTTGATTTATTAATTGCAAGTCTCTACACATACACACAAAGAGTCTTGCTGTCACTCATTTGCTCAAGCAGTTCTTGGTTAACTTCACCCATCCAGAAACTTCGATTCCATCCTTGGTGAAGTAGGGGGCAGCGGGGGGACACTTCAGTTTTGTTAAGATGTGGAAGGACTCACCCCCTCACTACTCCCAAAGCAACTTCCATTCTCACAGCTTCTATAAGCTTAAGAATACCTTTTGACCTCTCCATTTGTCTTGAAATTCTTGATCAATCGACATCTGGCAAAGTTGTTATCTGATGAGATTGTTACACATTTGATCTTAGAGCAGTGTCACTTAGTAGAAAATAACCTACAACTCCAGTCTGGATTTACTGAGGTTCCTTATTTGGCTCAATTCAGAATCTGTTGTCTTGTTTATTTGCAGCCTCAGGGCTTAGTTTTACAGGAAAAGTAAATTAGCATCCTTATTAAGGAGGCAGGTACTGTAGTGGAAAGGCCAAAGGGTTGGAATCAAACAAATTTGACTTGACTAATGGTTTAGTATTAGTGGTCACATTGGGAAAATGCCATAATCCCTCTGATCCTTAGTTGTATCATCTGTAAATAAGTATAAAACCTAAAAAAGTCTGTTACTGTTGAGTCGATTCCTACTCACAGCAACCCTGTAGGACAGAGTAGAACTGCCCCATAGGATTTCCAAGGAGCAGCTGGTGGATTCTAACTGCTGACCTTTTGGTTAGCAGCCTGACCTCTTAACCATTTGCCACCAGGGCTCATGTTATATACTAGTTTATGCAAAATATTCTACTGGTCATTAGATGATCACTAACTCCAGAGCTCTATAAACAGGTATAGTAATGCCTATATCATTTGATTGCTTTGTGAATGTGACTAGATAATATATGTGAAAAAACAAATATAAAACTTAAAAAGGATAGTTGCTGTTTTCATTTTTATGTTTTTTTTTCTAGCACAAGATACTTACTTTCAAATGTTGTGGATACTTTCTTTATCCTTAAATTCTTCATTGAAGTTCTTTTTTTTTAAATTGTGATGGAAATATACATACCAAAACATTTGCCGATTCAACAATATCTATATGTAAAATTCAGTGACCTTGATTACATTCTTCATATTGTGCAACCATTATCATTATCTTTTCTGAGTTATTATTACACTACCATTAAAATAAGCTCAATGCCCCCTAAGCAAAAACTCCCTCTTCCCCCCTTCCTCCTGCACTAACAATTGTTTTGTCTATATTTGCTTATTTCATATAAGTGAGATCATACACTATTTGTCCTTTTCCCCGTTGCTGCCAAGTGGATTCCGACTCATAGTGACTCTGTAGAACAGGGTAGAACTGCTCCATAGAGTTTCCAAGGCTGTAAGTTTTATGGAAGCAGACGGTCACATCTTTCTCCCACAGAGCAGCTGGTGGGTTCGAATCACAAACTTTTCAGTTAGCAGCTGAGCACTTAACAACTGTGCCATCAGGGCTCCTATTTGTCCTTTATGACTGACTTATTTCACTCAACATAATGTTTTCAAGGCTTATCCATGTTGTAGCATGTATCGGGTCTTCATTTCTCTTTATGGCTGAGTAATATTCCACTATACGTATATAATGAGCCCCAGAGCACAATGATTAAACTCTCAAGAGTTTAACCAAAAGGTTAGGAGGCAGTTCGAACCCAAATGACTCCACAGGAGAAAGACCTGACAATCTGCTTTTGTAAAGATTACAGCCAAGAAAGCCCTATGGGGCAGTTCTACTCTGTCACATAGGGTCGCTATGAGTTGGAATCCACTCGACAACAACCGTTCATCTATTGTTGGACATTTCAGTTATTTCCAGCTTTTGGCTATTGTGAAAAATACAGGTTTCTGTTTGATTCCGGCTTTCACTTCTTCTACGTATATACTAGGTTTGCTGGGTCATATGGCAGTATCTATGTTCAACTTTTTGAGGAACTGCCAGACTGTTTTCCATAGTTGCTGTACTATTTTACATTCCCACTAGCAATGGATGAGGGTTTCGATTTCTCCACATCCTTGTTGATGCTCGTTGTTTTCTATTTTCTTGATCATTGCCATTCTAATGAGGATGAGATGATATCTCATTGTGGTTTTGATCTGCATTTCCTTAATGACTTGAGAATCTTTTTATGTGCTTGTTGACCATTTGAATATCTTCTCTGGGGAAATGTCAGTTCAACTCCTTTGTCCATTTTTTGATTGGGTTGCTTGTCTTTTATTATTAAGCTGTAGAAGTGATTTATGTATTTTGGGTATTAGACCTTTATTGGATAAATGATTCCTGAATATTTTCTCCCAATCTGTAGATTGTCTTTTCACTTTGTTGATAAAGTCCTTTAATAAAAATGAGTATTTAATTTTTATGAGGTTCCATTTATCTATTTTGTCTTTTGCTCCTTGTCTCCTTGTCTTTTGCTCCTGTATGACAGTACATTGTTAAAAACTAGGTTCCACAACCATTCCCCTGTATTTTCTTCTAAGAATTTTATGGTTTTCGTTTCACATTCCACCTTTCATGTGTGGGGTGGCTTCATGTTGTTGTGATGCTGGAAGCTCTGCCACTGTTATTTCAAATACCAGCATGGTCACCTATGCTTGACAGATTTCAGCGGAGCTTCCAGACTAAGACAGAAGGACCTGGGAATCTACTTCTAAAAAAATTGGCCAGTGAAAATCTTATGAATAGCAGTGGAACTTTGTCTGATATAGTGCCAGAAGATGAGCCCCTCAGATTGGAAGGCACTCAAAATACGACTGGGGAGGAGCTGCCTCCTCAAAATAATGACATAGATGGAGTCAAGCTTTCGAGACCTTCATTTACTAATATGGCACTGCTCATTAATAATCAGAACATGGAATGTACAAAGTGTAAATCTAGGAAAACTGGAAGTTATCAAAAATGAAATGCAACACTTGAAGATAGATATTCTATGCATTAGTGAGCTGGAAGGAACTGGTATTAACCATTTTGAATCAGACAATCATATGGTCTACTATACCAGGAAAGACAAATTGAAGATAAATGGCATCAAATTCATTGTCAAAAAGAACATTTCAAGATTTATCCTGAAGTACAACTCTGTCAGTGATAGGATAATATCCATACACCTACAAGAAGGACCAGTTAATACAATTATTATTCAAACTTATGCACCAACCACTAATGCCAAAGGTGAAGAAATTGAAGATTTTTACCAACTTCTACAGTCTGAAATTGATCAAACATGCAGTCAAGATGCATTGACAATTACTAGTGACTGAAATGCAGACGTTGGAAACAAAGAAGAAAGATCTGTAGTTGGAAAATATGGCCTTGGTAATAGAAATGATGCTGGAGATCACGATACAATTTTGCAAGAACAACGACATATTCATTGCAAATATCTTCTTTCAACAACATAAATGGCTACTGTACACATGGACCTCACTGTATGGAATACACAGGAATCAAAACAACTACATCTGTGGAAAGAGACGATGGAAAAGCTCAATATCATCAGTCAGAACAAGGCCAGAGTCCTGCTGCAGAACAGACCATCAATTACTCATATGCAAGTCCAAGTTGAAGTTGAAGAAAATTAAAAGAAGCCTACAAGAGCCAAAGTACAACCTTGAGTATATCCCACCTGAATTTAGAGACCATCTGGAGAATAGATTTGACGTACTGGACACTAATGATGGAAGACCAGATGAGTTGTGGGATGACATCAAGGACATCATACATAAAGAAAGCAAAAGGTCATTACAAAAACAGGAAAGAAAGAAAAGACCAGAACTGATGTCAGAAGAGACTCTGAAACTTGCTCTTGAACATAGAGTGAAAGGAAGAAATGATAAAGTAAAAAAGCTGAACAGAAAATTTCAGAGGGCAGCTTAAGAAGACAAAATAAAGTATTATAATGACATGTGCAAAGACCTGGAGTTAGAAAACCAAAAGGGAAGAACATGACACTTCTCAAGGTGAAAGAACTGAAGAAAAAATTCAAGCCATGAGTTGCAATATTGAAGGATTTTATGGGCAAAACACTGAATGATGCAGGAAGCAACAAAAGAAGATAGAAAGAATACAGAGTCACTGTACCAAAAAGAATTGGTCAATGTTCAACCATTTCAGGAGGTAACATATGATCAAGAACCAATGATACTGGAAAAAATCCAAGCTGCACTGAAGGCTTTGGTGAAAAACAAGGCTCTAGGAATTGACCAAATACTAATATGTGATGTTTCAACAAATGGATGCAATGATGGAAATACTCATTTATCTATGCCAAGAAATTTGGAAGATAGCTACCTGGCCAACCAACTAAAAGAGATCTATATTTGTGCCCAACAGAATGTAGGTGATCCAACAGAATGCAGAAATTATCAAACGATATCATTAATATCAAAAGCAAGTAAAATTCTGCTGAAGATAATTCAAAAACGTTTGCAGCACTACATTGACAGGGAACTGTCAGAAATTCAAGCCGGATTCAGAAGAGGACGTGGAACAAGGGATATCACTGCTGATGTCAGATGGATCTTGACTGAAAGCAGAGAATACCAGAAAGATGTTTACCTATGCTTTATTGATTGTGCAAAGGCATTCGACTCTGTGGATCCTAACAAATTATGGATAATATGGTGAAGAATACGAATTCTGGAACACTTAATTGTGCTCATTTGGAACCTGTACATAGACCAAGAGGCAGTCGTTCTAACAGAAAAGGGGATACTGTGTGGTTTAAAGTCAGGAAATGTCTTTGTCAGGGTTGTATCTTTTCACCATACTTATTCAATCTGCATGCTGAGCAAATACTCCGAGAAACTGGACTATATGCAGAAGAACAGGGCATCAGGATTGAAGGAAAACTCATTAACAACCTGCGATATGCAGATAACACAACCTTGCTTGCTGAAAGCAAAGAGGACTTGAAATACCTATTGATGAAGATAGGCCTTCAGTATGGATTATACCTCAACATAAAGAAAACAAAAATCCTCACAACGGGACCAATAAGCAACATCATGATAAATGGAGAAAAGATTGAAGTTGTCCAGAACTTCATTTTACTTGGATCCACAATCAACGCCCATGGGAGCAGCAGTCAAAAAGTCAGACAACGTATTGCAGTGAGAAAATCTTTTGGAAAAGACCTCTTTAAAATATTGAGCCATGGTGTTTTCAGTATCACCTCATAATGCATGTGAAACCTGGACAATGAATAAGGAAGACCAAACAAGAAATGACCCCTTATAATTGTGGTGCTGGCAAAGAATATTGAATATACCATGGACTGCCAAAAAAATGAACAAATTTGTCTTGGAAGAAGTAAAACCAGAATGCTGCTTAGAAGCAACGATGGCAAGACTTTGTCTCATATACTTGTTTTTGTTTTTTGTTTGTTTATTGTTGTAGTTTCAGTGAAAGTTTACATTTCAAGTTAATGTCTCATACAAAATTTATACATACCTTGTTATGTGACCCTAATTGCTGTCCCCACACTGTGACAGCACACTTCTTGTTTCCACCTCTGATTTCCCATGTCCATTCAACCAGGTCTTAACCCTCTCTGCCTTCTCACCTCACCGCTGGACAGAATCTGCCCACTTAGTCTCAAGTATCTACTTGAGCTAAGAAACAAACTCTTCGTGAGTATCATTTTATGTCCTCACAGTCCAGTCCAATCTTTGTCTGAAGAGTTGCCCTCGGAAATTGTTTTAGTTCCGGGCTGACAGAGAGTCCAGGGGCCATGTTTTCTGGGGTTCCTCCAGTCTCAGTCAGACCATTAAGTCTGATCTTTTTACTAGAATTTGAGTTCTGCACCCCACCTGTCTCCTGCTCCATCAGGGACTCTCTGTTGTGTTCTCTGTCAAGGCAGTCATTGGTGGTAGCCAGGCACCATCTAGTTCT
>NW_004443975.1:3647359-3679669 GCF_000243295.1 Trichechus manatus latirostris | reverse complement strand
CTAGGTTGTTTCCATCTTTTTGCTATTGTAAACAGTGCTGCAATGAACATGGGTGTGCATATATCTATCCGTGTGATAGTCTCATAGACTTTGGACATGATCAGGAGGGATCAGTCCATGGAGAAGGGCATCATGCTTGATAGAGTAGAGGGTCAGCAAAGAAGAGGAAGACCCTCAATGAGATAGATTGACACAGTGGCTGCAACAGTGAGCTCAAGCATAACAACTATTGTGGGGATGGCGCAGGACTGGGCATTGTGTTTCGTTCTGTTGTACTTAGGGTCACTGTGAGTCGGAACTGACTTGATGGCACCTAATGACCACAACAAAAATTGGTGCCTTTGAATTATGGTGTTGGTGAAGAATGTTGAATATACCAAGGCCTGCCAGAAGAAGGAACAAATCTGTCTTGGAAGAAGTACTTCCAGAATGCTCCTTAGAAACGAGGATGACGAGACTTCATCTCATGTACTTTGGGCATGTTAACAGGAAGGACCAGTCCCTGGAAAAGGACATAATACTTGGTAAAATAGAGGGTCATTGAAAGAGAAGAAGAACGTCAATGAGATGAATTGACACAGTGGCTGCAACTATCGGCTCAACCATAGCAATGATTGTGAGGATGGCACAGGGCCGGGCAGTGTTTTGTTCTGTTGTGCACAGGGTTGCTGTGAGTTGGAACCAATTTGCCGACACCTAACCACAACATTTTTCACAATTAGGTCCTTGTTCCATTTCGAATTGGTTTGTGTGTATGATAGGAGATGTGAGTCCCAATTCATTCTTCTGCATGTGGAAATCCAATTTTCTTATGAGCATTTATTGAAAAACTTCTTCTTTCCCCATTTAATGGACTTGCCACCCTTGTGAAAAATCGGTTGACCGTAGATGTACGGATTTATTTCTGGAGTCTCCATTCTATTTTACCAGGCTTTTTAAATTACTGTAGCTTTAATTACTATTTTGAAGTCAGGATGTGTGGGTCCTTCTACTTTACTCTTCTTCTTCAAGATTGCTTTAGCTACTTGGGGTCCCTTTTCCACCCATATAAATTTGAGGATTGGCTTTTACATTTCTAAAAAGAAAGCTGTTGGAATTTTGATGAGAACTGCATTAAATTTATAGATAGCTTTGGGTAGTATTGACAACTATATTAAGCCTTCCAATCCATGAAGATGGAATGTTCTTCCATTTATCTAAGTATGCTTTAATTTATTTTAGTAGCATTTTATAGTTTCCTGTGTACAAGGTTTTATATTTTTCTGTATAAATACAGCTGCAATAAGTATCTTCGTGTGAAAAATTTTTTTTTCTTTTTGCTCCTTCTCTTAAGATGAATTCTCAGAAATAGAATTAGAGGGGTAAGGAGTCTGAGCTGCTTTCTTCAGACTTTGGGTTTTTTAGGGTACATAAAGAGCACCCACAGGATTACTTCCTGGGGGTGCTGGAGCTTGATCTGGGTACTTTTAATTTTTTTTTCTTGCCTACTTGCTCTAGCTAGGAGGACACTTACTCTTTACCTGATCTTATAGCAGGAATAACAGTCTGCTGCCCATCAAAATCTCACCTTCTATTAAATGAAGTTAAGATACAGCCACTCAAAATACCAATTCAAGTTGTTCTTTGGGGTTTAGTAAAAAACGGAGAAAGAAAAGTGTATTTATTTTTACAGTTGATTTTCTTTCTTCCTCCCCCAAAATGTTAGTTTTCAACCATGAATGCCAATCAGAATCACCTGAGGAGCTTTGGAAAGTAGAATTTGGAGAGGCCCACCCAAGACCAATTCAATTAAAATGTTTGGAGAGGGGCATTGGCTTTGATACTTTTTAAAAGCTGACTAGGTGGTTCTATTGGGCTGTCAGGATTGAGAATCAGTGTTTTATACCCTCCCAGGCTAATAAACAGATTTGATTTCTGAATTTCAAGACAGGGCCAGGTCGGTCCCTTCCCTGACCCAGTTTGTCTATCTAATTTTGCCTGTTTTTGTTCAATCCTCTTTATTCCATTTGTTCTCTCAGTGATGATGTAAAGTGGTAGCAGCTTGCATATGAATATGCCAAATATTCCTGGACCCTAGGGCCTGTGTCCTATTTATTCTTGTAGCTTTATTGTCTAGCGTACGGCCAGGAGAGAAAGGAGCACAATGATTGTTGCTTTGCAACAGTAGATGACTCTCCAGCCTTCGCATCTCCAGGCTAAATAATATCTCAGTAGAACTCCGGGTGTGGTGTCAGCATGAGAAATAGCATAACCTTATGGAGAGAGTGTCCCCTTGTTTCAAAATAGCATCTTTGATCCACAAAATCAGCACTCAGCAAATGCTAATAAATAAGCGTGATTCCATTTGAAATGTGGCAACATAATGATCTTGAATGTGCCTTCAATGAACCAACATTTATTGAAACCCGTTGAAAAACCAAACCCATTGCCGTTGAGTCGATTCCGACTCATAGCAACCCTACAGAGCAGAGTAGAACTGCCCCATAGGGTTTCCAAGGAGCGGCTGGTGGATTCAAACTGCCAACTTTTTGGTTAATAGCTGAGCTCTTAACCAGTCTGCCACCAGGGCTCCAAATCAAGTAAACAATGCTCCCCACCCTGATAGAGCTCAAAATATAGTGAGGGAGACAGACAAGCCAATTATTAAACTATGGAGTAGCAGTGCAGTATATGAGAGGAACAGTCAAGGAATGGTCTTGTGATGGTTTGCCTCTGCTTTACCTGCTCAGCAAAGCTCGCTGGCTCTTGTGGATTCTCGCCCTTTCCCAGTCCTGTTCTTTCTTGATAAATACCTACAACTTCTCCATTTTTCTATTTCCCTGTCAGTCGAGTAATCCTGATTGTGCTCCTGCTTACTTACCAGTGTATTTTCAGGGGGAGTTATTACTCTGATATAAACTCATAAGCACTATTATTCACAAGAGTGTAACCTCTATGATTCCTTTTAAACTCAATTATATAGACATGAATAAATCATGAACTCAAAGATATTCTTCCCAGTTATTTAGACTAAATAATGATTTTATATTATTTGGAGTCCATGGTGGTACAAACAGTTAACATGCTCGGCTACTAACAGAAAGGTTGGAGATTCGAGTCTGCCCAGAGGTGACTCAGAAGAAAAGCCCTGGTGACCTGCTCCTAAAAAATCAGCCATTGAAAACTCTATGTAGCAATTTTTACTCTGACACACATGGGACTACCATGTGTCGGAGTCAACTTGACAGTAATTGGTTTTCGGTTCTTTAAGTTATCTTACCTTAGTTTTGTTTGCTTATAAGCTTGTTGTCTTCTCCCTGTACTTTCATCTCTTCATTTCCCATTTCTCTATGGTCATTTAGGAGCCCCGTTGGTGCAGTGGTTAAGCACTTGACTGCTAATGGGAAGGTCAGCAGTTCAAACCCACCAGCCACTCCATAGGAGAAAGATGTGGCAGTCTGCTTCCATAAGGATTCACAGCCTTGGAAACCCTATGGGACACTTCTCTGTCCTATAGGGTCACTATGAGTTGGAATCAAGTCGACGGCAATGGGTTTGGTTTTGGTTTTATGGTCGTTTATCTTTTTGGTACTTTCTTTTAAATACAATAGACTGTTTTTTTCCTCTTATAATAGTAATAGCTGCTCACTAGAAAAAATTTGGAAACTACAGAGAAATGGAAGAGAAATAAAATCATCTATATACCCATAAACATTTTTAACAATATAATATTTTTGCTTAGTTTACATATATATGGTAATATTATATGAAACTTTCCTATAACAATTTTGAGCTTAACATTACAACGTAAGCACCTTTCCATGTTAGTAGAAACACTGGTAAACATTTCTTTTTGGCTGCATAATAAAAAATGTGGTGGATTTGTTGTTGTTGTTAGGTGCTGTTGATTTGGTTCCGACTCAGACTGACCCAATGTACATCAGAACAAAACACTGCCCAGCCCAGCCCCATCCTCACAATTGCTGCTATGCTTGAACCCACCATTGTAGCCACTGTGTCAATCCATCTCATCAAGGGTCTTCCTCTTTTTCGATGACCCTCTACCCTACCAAGCCTCACGTCTTTCTTCAGGGACTGGTCCCTATTGATAACATGTCCAAAGTACACAAGACAAATTTACCAGAATTAAATTTATATAACTATTCTCTACTATTATACATTTAAGCTATTTCATTTTTTATTCTTTTTCTTTGTAAATGCTGTTGCAATAAATATCTTTGCCCAAAACATTTCTTTCTTTTTGCTCATTTTCTCAAGATCAATTCTCAGAAGTAGAATTAGAGAGTTAAGGAGTCTGAGCTGCTTTCTTTTAAGACCTTGGTGTTTGTTTAGAGTGCATAAAGACCATCATCATGATTACTTCCTGGGGGTGCTGGATCTTGCTAGAGTGATGTACTGAAGGAATTCTGCCTCCATCTCTGTGGGACCCTTCCGCCCACTCTGATCAAGTGATTGCAGAACTGTTGGAGTGTTTGTCATGGCCTTTCTTGCTCCAGTTATGTCTTTCTCCTTTGGTTGCCCAAAGAGTGATGAAGGGCTGTGTGGTCCACACATTTCCAGACACTACAAAATGGCAGCACCAGGATAGAGTTGTTTGCCTACTTTCTGCAGCCAGAGTGGACACTTGAGCAACCCCAAAGCCACTTTCCAGCTACTGCAGGAATTCAGCTGCTGAGGGCCCTGTTACAAATGCGCTGTTCCTGCTATTAATTCCCTGCTATTAATTCCTTGCTATTTCCAGACCCATTATTACCATGATGAGTTTATTCATCTCTCTTCATCTGCCCTTGACACAGAAGGCTATGTTCATACCCATGGGGTACATAATTGAGATAACCATCATTAAGCAAGGCCTTGATGATTAACTGTTCAGAATAATTAAATCCTGTAATGGGATGGAACCTGTTACTAATGAATGAACTGGCAGCCATCATGTCTCCACAGCAGAGAATCTCTGCTGCTATCAGGTGGGTAATCCTTTGTTGCCAATTGCCAAAAAGTGAGTATTCTTCACTAAATACCTCAGGACATTCATGAAGAGATAACATGGTCACCCTCCTCTAGCTTCAGATGTTGTTGTTGTTGTTAGTTCATGTATACCCCATGCACGATGGAACAAAATGCTGCCTGATCCTGCACCATCCCCATGATCAGGAAGAGATTGGAGCATTGTGATCTATAGGATTTTCATTGGCTGATTTTCAGAAGCAGATCACCAGCCCTTTCTTCCTAGTCCATCTTAGTCTGGAAGCTCTGCTGAAACTTGTTCAGCAACATAGCAGTACGCAAGCCTCCACAGTGGCTGCACATGAGGTGCATTGGCTGGGAATCAAACCTGGTGCTCTTCATGGAAGGCAGGAATTGTAACACTGAACCGCTACTGCCTCATCTTGCATCAAATGAGGAACTCCATATTTCCACAGACACATCCCGAGTCTGCTGGGGATTCCAGTTGCCATTCCCAATGCCACTATCTCCCTCAACCTCCAAGCCCAGTTATCAAATTCTTCACTATTCTGTCTTGTAAAAAACTGGAATCCATCCTTTTTTTTTTTTTTTTTTAATTGTCATTGACACTACTCTGTCTCAGGCTACGTTACCTCTCATCAAACTACAAAACAACCTTCTAACTGCTCTCTCAGCCTCCAGTCTTGCCCTGCACTGATTGTTCTCCAATTTGCAGTCGGAGTTCCCTTTCAGAACAAAAATTTGATCATGCCCTCCTCTAATTAAAACCCTTTAGAGGGTCCACATTGCTTTCAGGATGAGTTCCCAACCCTTCAACTAGAAGACCCTTCATGATGTGCCCCAGTTTACCTCTCCAGCCTCTCTCATGCCTGCTTTCAGGATTCTCCACCACAGGTCTTTGCCTGGAACATTCTTTCTTCCTCTCTCCTCCTTTGGGGAACTTTCCTCAAGTACCAAGTCTCCTGCATGAAAGACAAAGTTCTACCACTGAACCACCGCTGCTGCCCAGGATAATAGCATACCTAAGATATATCCTTCGCATAAATATATAAAGCCACATAAACGCACACACATTTTGGTGCTTATGTTTCTTTGGGCTGAATTTCTAGGTGTGAGATTGCTAGGTAAAAGGAAGCAATTATGTCAGAGTACTCTTTCCTCAAATTGCTGACAAGTATAAAGTGCTGCCAAATTCTGTCCTAGTCATCCAGTGCTGCTATAACAGAAATACCACAGGTGGATGGCTTTAACAAAGAGAAATTTATTTCTTCACAGTAAAGTAGGCTAAAGTCCAAATTCAGGGTGTCAGCTCCAGGGGAAGGCTTTCTCTCTCTGTTGGCCTTCTCATCAATGTTCTCCTGTACTAGGAGCTTCTCTGCACAGGGACCCCAGGTCCAAAGGATGCACTCTGCTCCTGACACTGCTTTCTTGGTGGTATGAGGTCCCCCTGTCTCTCTGCTCACTTCTCTCTTTTTTATCTCAAGAGATTTCCTCAGGACACAATCCAATCTTGTAGACTGAGTCCTGCCTTACTAACGCAACTGCCGCCCATCCTCCTTCATTAACATCATCTAGGCAGGATTTACAACATACAGGAAAATTGCACAATACCGGGAATCATGACCCAGCCAAATTGATACACACATTTTTGGAGGGACATAATTCAATCCATGACAGTCGAGTACTTGCCCTCAAATTGCTGACAAGGGTAAGCACTGCCACTATTACATTTTTACCTGTCTGCTGAGTGCCAAGAGAGACCTCTGTTGTTTTGCTTTGCACTCCTTTGACTTCTGGTGAGTTTCAGCGTCTCCTTAAACTTATCGGTCATGTGGGCTTGTGTTTCTGAGTCATGCCTATTCTTATACTTTGTTCATATTTTATTGGGCTTTTCTTGTCAATTTTCAGTATGTTTGCATATTTATTTGGATAACAAATATTTATTCCAAATCTATGTTCCAAATCTTTGTGGTATTTTTGCTGTGTAAGTTTTCTTTATTTTTATAATTCTATATCCCTATATTATCTTTTACTGCCTCTACATATCTAGACTTGTGTATTAGTTTCCTGTGGCTGTTGTAACAAATTATCACAGACTTGATGACTTAAAACAACAGAATTTTATTCTCGCACAGTCTGGAAGTCAGAAGTCCAAAATCAGTTGAAAGGAAGGTGTCAGCAGGACCCTGCTCTCTCCAGAGACTTAGGGGGAGAATCATGCTTTGCTTCTTCCAGCTTCTGGTAGCTGCTGGCATTCTTTGGTGTGTTGCCATATCACTCCAATCTTCAAGGTCGTCATCTTCAAATCTCTCTCTATTCCGTCTTCACATAACCTTCTCCTCCATGCCAAATCTCTCTCTGCCTCTCTTTTACAAGGACACCTGTGATTGCATCTAGGGCCCACTCAAATAATCCATGATAATCTCCCCTTCACAAGATCCTTAACTTTACCATATCAGCAAAGTCCTTCTTTCCAAATAAAGTAACACTTACAGATTTCAGGAGTTAGGATCTCATATTTCTGGGGCCACCATCCAACCTACCACAGTTTGCTTAAAGTTTCCCCCATGCCAGTGTTGTTCATATAATACCCTAGATTTTCTTGAAAGTGTTAGTAGTTACTTATTCTGACTTTGAGCTTATTTTTATATGTGGTGTAATATAAGGGTCCTCCACTTGTGCAAGATTAAACAATTTTATCTTTTTCAAACAGAATCAAAATATCATCTTTCTTATTGACTAAATTCTCATGTATACCATTTCTGGATTCTCTCTAAAGTTCCCTTGCCTCTACCTATTCCTATGCCTCTACCATATCAGTATGATTACTGTGGCTTTATAGTATGTTCTTTTTTATAATACTGAAGACATTTATGGTTATAAATTTTTCTCTGACACCAGATATGGCTTCATTTCATCGTTTTTCTGAGGTGCTCCTCTACTCATAGCTTTCTAGAGAATATGTGAGTTCACTTCTCCTTTCTCCTTTGGTATAAGGGTAATCTAGGAGTGAGCTTTTAAGTATCCAAGTAGTCAAGATTTGTCTTACAAGTTACCTGTTAATGGTCTGCTTCTCATTCTGTTAGAATATGAGCAGAGAATGAACCCTGTAGAATATCTCATTTTAACTTTTATTCAGACTTTCTTAATGGAAGTTACAGGACAGAATTGTATAGATTTTCCACAGACAGAAATTGTTTTTTGGTTTTTTAAAATATTTTGTTGTGTTTTTGGTGCAAGTTTACAGAGCAAATTAGGTTCCCATTTAACAATTAATTACTACACAAATTGTTCAGAATATTGGTTGCATTTTTTGACAATGTGTTAACATTTTCATTATTTCCCTTTTGGTTATTTCACTTGCAATATTCTGATTTCCCTGTTCCTTTACCCTTTCATATTTGCTTTAAAGTAATTGTTGACCATTTAGTCTCATATAGGTGACTTTTTTTAAAGGTGCACAGTACTCACTGGTAATATTCTTTATTTTATGAGCCAGTCTGTTATTTAGTTAAACGGTGACCTCAGGGGGTAGTCTCAGTTCAAAGTTTATGGAATCGACAAGAATTGTTTTGAGGGGAGTTTGATATATAGGATTAGAAATATATTTAAATTATATCTATAATCAAGTTCATTGATAGTATTATTTTTGTGTATCCTCATTTATTTTCTATTAGATCTACCCAACTTTGAAATATGTATTTTGAAAGTATTATATTGTGGTGATGTTTTAATTGCATTTCTATTAATTTTTGCTTTATATACTTAGTTGCTATGTCGATTGGTACATACAAGTTTATAACTGTCATAGCTCCATAAATTGTACTATTACGTAGTAGTGGCCTACTTTTTCCCATTGAGTACTCTTAAGCCTTCCCTCACCCTTATTCTAATTTTTACTGAGATTGTTTATACCATTAGCTGTAGACCAGTATTTCTCAAATTTTTTTTCAGTATCACCTTCCTAAGGAGCCTTTTTTGACATATTTTTTCCTAATATTGTCTCCCCCCATGAAATTTTAATACCGCAGATATACTATATATGTTCTGCATGTATATCTGTACTTTATATATAAAAAGAGTAACTTTTTTTGCCCACCACCAACTCTTTTTCACTCCCTTGGGGCGTTGAGAACACATTGCCCCCACTGAGAACGCACATACTAGATTCTCAGTAGACCTTCCCCTGTAAAGTGCCTCTTCTAATTCAAGAATCCTCATTTAGCAAGTTATGAAACACATATACACATCATATACCTCATTGATCATTACTTGTTTCTTTTCCCTTTCAGCTTCCTTCATGTTGTTGAGTGTTATTTACAGTTTGGTTAGAGTCTTTCTTTGAGTATTTTTCTCAGATGGGTCATGTGGGTAGGTTATATGGTCTCTAAATCTGTATACCTCAGCAAATATCTTTCTTTTACCCTAACTAAAATCCTTGACTAGGTAAAAGATCTCAGACTTCAGTCCTTTTGTCTTCATAGTCTGTAGAAACCATGTACTAGTGTAGTGTTGACATGGAAGGTTCTGTGCCAGTCTGTTTTTTTTTTTTTTTTTTTTTTTTTTTGCCAGAATTTTCTAAG
Source organism: Trichechus manatus latirostris (assembly GCF_000243295.1). Taxonomy (NCBI): domain Eukaryota; kingdom Metazoa; phylum Chordata; class Mammalia; order Sirenia; family Trichechidae; genus Trichechus; species Trichechus manatus. Next base: position 3,670,118 of record NW_004443975.1, on the reverse strand, counting down.
AATTCCATTTTATGCTTGTTGTTTAGTAATTTTTACAGAATGTGCCTACGTGTATCTTTCCTCATCGGATGTGCCTCAATCTTTAACTGCCGTTTCAATTCGTAGATTTTGGTCCTTCCTCACCTTGGACAATTTTTCTTCTGTTATTTGCAAACGTATTCTTTTTGCCTCTCTTTCTCTTCCTACACACCTATTAGCCACTTGTTATGTCTCTTAGATTTCTCTCTCCTCCTTTTTTCCCTTATCCCCTTGTTCTCCTCTCTGTGTGTATGTACCCACACACATGTGTAGATGTGTGTCTGTAAGGGGGGCTTTGAGATATTTCTTCCATATGGTCTTTAAGCCACTAACCTGGGCCTCAACAGTGGCCGTACTTTAATTACTCCGAAGTTGTTTTGTTCTCAAGTCACAGAGTATTATTTCCCACCACACGTGGATGTCCTTGGGGCTCATATTGTGTACAAGCTCTAGTCCCCATCTTCCTCAGTAGTCATACCATCACATGCCCGTTGTGTTCGAGCATCTTTTCTCTTATTGCTGGGTCCCCTTAAGGTGCTGATATTTGATTTTATTGGATTGTTGTAGGCTTCTGCCTTTCCCTCATGGACTGGAGGTGCACCCAGTTACTATTAGACCATTTACTAGTACACTGGAGCAACAGGAGAACACTTCTCCCCTTCCATACTTCACATTCCTAGCCCTAGGCCTAGGGAGGCTGTCTCACCTCCCGAATCTTGGAGAGCAGGGAGCACTGAGACACTCATGTGGGGCAAATGATGTCTCTACAGGCACCTAGACTCTCCCAGAGCCTGACTCTACTGGTAATCAAGTACCCTTCACTTGGCTTGGGAGAATTGAGTAGATTGGAGCTGAGAATGAAAGAAAAGGCAATCTTGGGTTAACTTCTTTCCAGAATTCCCCTTCTTTCTCCAGCTTTAACATAAGAGAACAGTCATGTGGAGAGAATTGCCCGAGCTCAAAAAGAATGATACAGGTTCTAGACATTACCTGGACTAGCAAACTGTGTGACCGTCAACACATCACTTAGTTTCTTTGGGCTTCATTATCCTCACTTATAAATTAGGAAATTGGTAGACTATTGATGTCTAAAGTATCTTGCAGCTATGACATTCTCAGTATGCATGAAATCTCAGTATCCTGAGGCTTCTCCAGTAAACCAGTTGCCATTGACTTCACTCCAACTCATGGTGACCCTATGTGTGTCAGGGTAGAACTATGCTCCATAGGGTTTTCAAAGGCTGATTTTTTGGAAGTATATTGCCAGGCCTTTCTTTGGAGGCACCTCTGTGTGGGCTTGAACCTCCAGTCTTTCAGTTAGTAGCTGAATATGTTAAATGTTTGTACCATCCAGGGACTTGGAGGGTTCCACACTTACCTGTTAATTTCCTTCTCAGTATGATGAAGGAGTAAAATTCAGTGGTTTCCAATCCTGAGGATTCCTTAAAGGAGGGGAAGAGAGAGATTAGAGGAGATGTTTAGCTTAAGTGTTGATTTGAACAAAGAATCCAACACCTAAAACAAGTTCGAAAGCCACTAGCAAGTTCTACATAATCCCCATAATTAATTTTATTGAGCATTATTTTCTTCGAATTTCTTTCATTATTTTACTTTTTTGCTTCACCTTGTAACTCAGCATTTCATTCTCCTTACTATTTGTTTTGGGTCAACAAACTCAGGCATCACGCATAGTCCCCACTTTCCTGAGACTGAAGGGACATCCTGGATTAAGCAACTTCTTCAAGGTCACAAAGGGGCAAAGCTACGTCTCTATTCTTGGAGTGCAGCCTTCTCCACAAGACCACACTGTCTGTCATAAGATTTTTGCAAACATCGTGAAAAATTGGTTTAAAGGAGGTCAGCATGTCTGAGCCAGTATCTTCAAGGTGACTTATTTAAGTTTGAAATGTTGGCTAATGTTCTTCACGAGAAAGGACAAGTTTTTAAGTTACTGATGTTTAAAAGCCAAAGGGCTTCTGTTGTTTCTTTATTTAAAAATGATGAGTAACTTTTAACTCAGATGCACTAGGCCTCAAAGCACATCTTTGCATAGAGTAGTGTTTCCTATCTTTGGAGGTTATTACATTTTGACAGTCTTAGCAAAAAGTGGGTGGACAGGGAGGTAAGACACTGAAACAGGAGATTTGATAGAAGTTCTACCTCAAGCCCAAGTGTAGAGTTCATTACAGTAAGCACTATAATTACAAATTTTAAGAGTCCTTGGTGTAAATAATTAGCACATACTAAAAGTAAAAATAAGTCTTATTTAATGACAGTCTCACAGTATTTGTAGATTTTGGAGTTTCTATTTTCATTCATGTTTGAACATTCTGGTCTTCTTTGTTTTAAATCTCATAAAAATAACAGTGGGAATCAATCTAAGGCATGGAGCCAGAAATACAGATAGATTAGAAGGTCTCTTATATTTCACTCGTACTAAATATAGTCTATTAATTTACAGCAAAAATAAATGTATTTGTTTAAAAATACTGGCCCACTAATGATGAGGTCTCATAGACTACACAAAGCGCTTAAGCCCTTTATCTGCATGAAAGGGAAAAATACAAATGCTAGCAACTCACTGTGTGATGGCCATGAGTCTGGACTCTAGAAATCTGGGCCATTCAAACACCATTCTGCCTTCAAGGGTATGTGACAGGCATAAAGTGTACTCCTTGGAGGAGTGCTAAAGCTGACACAGAAGCTGATGCTGGTGTCACTTTGTCTGCTGAAGAGCCACAAAGCTCCACAGTGTGAGCGCCCCTCGCATCAGGTATCTGAGACCCCCACAGCCAAGCTGTCCTTTTCTGTAGTCAATTTGAAATTCATAGAGACCTCAAAATCAGCAAATCAGCAGTTTTTCTTCTTTCCTCTTCTTCTGTCTTTCTCTCTTCTCCTCCCCCTCCTTCTTTTTTTAATAAGGGAGTTCTAATTGTTGTTTACATTTACAACTTCCTGATGCACTCACATGACATTCAGCATAGGGATACTTGATTCATGATGACACTGCCTCCAAGCTCTGGGGTGCAGAGTAATTCAGTTGCTTTTGAAGGGTACCAAAAGGTCACCAGTTCGAATCCACCAGCTGCTTCTTGGAAACTCTATGTGGCAGTTCTGCCCTGCCCTATAGGGTCACTGTGAGTTGGAATCAACTCAACAGCAACAGGTTTGGGTTTTTTGGGTTTCACTTTGGACAACCTTTATTAGCACACTCTGTTAAAGGAAACCTTGATGCATGGCATGGGGTACAATTCCTAATCCATTCACCAGTACACAGGGGTCGTGGAATTTAGCTGCATCAGGCCAGCTACAGGCTGGAGCTCATTTCTGCTATTAGCTTTAAAAAGGCCAGTTGCTGTCTAGTTGATTCTGACTCATGATGACCTCATGTATGTCAGACTAAAATTCTACTCCATAGGGTTCTCAATGGCTTTGATCTTTTGGAAGTAGATTGCCAGGCCTTTCTTCTGAAGTTCCTCTAAGTGGACCTGAACCTCCAACCTTTCGTTGAGCAGCTAAGCATGTTAACTGTTTGTACCACCCAGGGACTGCACTGTTGGGCTTAACAAAGGCATATCAGCTCCCTCCTCCTTAACATCCAAGGAGGCTCCAAAGCTTTAGAATATTGATTCATCATTTTCTCTAAGGTTAAATTGTGTGAATCACTGCTCTGCATCCACATTTCTTCCATTCTTTCTTCCCAATCACTGGACCCTTTCTATACTATTATTATTAACAGTGCATTCTTAGGCAAGCAAGCTAAGACTTTGCCATTTCAGGAGGCGTGGGGGTCATTAAAGCAAATGACTTTCTTGCCTGCCTGGCCCCTGAAGGCATTTGAGTTTGTAGCCAAATTGCAAAGAGCTTAAAAATCAGTAAAAGAAGACCTATTCTCTTTCATGATAAGAAGGTGAAGTCTATACAAAGTCTATACAAAACTCAAAAGGTGGGGGATAAAGTTGCAATTCATTTACCTGGGATAATGTAATGATTATGACCTTCAATTATTGGGAGTCTCCTTGAGATTAAAATTTACTATAAAAATAAACCTACTTTATTGAAAATCTTGTAAGGAAAACCTTTCAGTTTTTATTTTCTTTTTGTTAAGAATTATAAATTGCTGGAGAGAATATTAGTCAAATTCAGTAACACAAGTTTTAAACAAGAAGGTGAATTCAGACAAATCATGGGTCAATAACCATGATTTACCCCACAATGGTAAATACTTAAAGAATACTTACTATTACTTCCTTTAACCCTCCCAAAAACCTTCTGAAGTAGATACTAATTTTGTCTGCATTTTACAAAGGAAGAAACTGGAGATTAATGAGATTAAGAAACGGCAGTTTGTAAATTGGAAAACCAGCTGGAATCCAAGTCTCTCTGGGCCAAAACACAACTGTTTAATATTCTCTACTGCCTCTTTATATGTAAATAACTCTAGAGTTCATGAGAAAGTAAAAAAAGGATGATTTGCATTGTAGCCTTGAAATTATTATTGTAATAATTGTTGAATTACAGAGCAATTCTGAGAGAAAAGAGGTAATGTAATCTGTGTTTGTGCTGCTGCTCTATTTATATAAACTCTTTTGAAAGAATTTCATACAGCCTCCGTGAATACCAATTGTTGGAATGCTTGCTTTTTAAAATTTGAATGAATATATTTAATTTTTAATGACTTTATTTCTACCTATTGAAAATGGTCAACATTTAGGTTTTCTGACTTTCTTTGTTTCTGAATATCTTTTCTAGGGTCAGCGCCTTTTTGAAAAGTTGCTCCAACTGACTTCGCAAAATATTGAAATCAAGCTAGTGAGTGATGTAACAGCTGATTCAAAGGTATTAGAAGCCTTGAAATTAAAGGGTAAGGCCAAGGTTGATATGTTACTCTACACTGGGTATTCTATTAGGATACCTTTAATTTCACTTAAAATAATACATAATTTCTTTATAATCAAAATATTTCACTTAGTACGCTTCTTATTTCTCCTTTGAACAATAGCCTGATTAAAACTTTTAAATGAGAGAATTCATTAATCAATACAACTGAGATTTTTAAAATAGTGTTAGTGCATATTGAAAAAAAAAAAAAAAAACCTGTTGCCATTGAGTCAATCAATTGTGACTCATAGGGACCCATAGGACAGAGTAGAACTGCCCCATCGGCTTTCCAAGGAGCAGCTGGTGGATTCAAACTGCTGGCCGTTTGGTTAGCAGCCTGACCTCTTAACCATTCGCCACCAGGGCTCCTGTTGCATACTAGTTTATGCAAAATATTTTACTGGTCATTAGGTATCATTAACTCAAAGGAATAATCTTTCCCTCTCTGAACACTTCAACGATATGATTAGAGAAAATAGCCACTTCTCATCGGAACAAACATTGGATTTCTGTTGTTCTCTTGCACATCAAATGAAAATCCTCTTCTTGCAACATAGTTTTTTAAAATAATATAGTCAGGTCTAGACATCTATGAAGCACTGCTTGATTCTCAACTTCTAAGCAATTCCATGGGAGGGCATCATTTATATGGGCAGTTTGTAATTCCCATCACAATGTCTTGAAGACTGAGAATAACTATGAAATAATATTCTTCATTTTGCTGTAACTGCCAGTAACTGAGCTCTCACTTCTGAATAGTTTTTAATCTATTTGTAAACATTTTTACCCCGAGTTTACTATCTGGGCTGGAACCCACCATAAGGAATCAAGCAGCCCCAGGGACAAGGAGCTGGCTTTGGCTCTCACTGCTTCACACATGATATCACCTCTCACACTTGTGTTGTCTAAACCTACTATACATTACAAAAAATTAATGTGCTAAAAATGTATATAACAAAACATTTGCCAATTCAAAGATTTTTACATACCATTCAGTGCAGTTGGTTACTTTCATTATGTTGTGCAACAACCATCACCACTGGCCCTTTCCAAATTATTCCATCACCATTAACAGAAGCTCAGTGCCCCCCCAAAAAATGCCCCCCTTTCCCCTCTCACTCTACCCCTGGTAACAACTAATAAGCTTTGGTCTGTATACATTTGCCTATTTCATTTAAGTGGGATCAGACAATATTTGTCCTTTTCTGCTTACTGTACATTTTCGCTGGTTATCTTCCCCACATTATTAAGTGAAACAACCTTCTTAAAAATGGATCAATTTCCAAAGGAAATAGGTGAGCCTGAGAAGAATTTTCTCCTGAAGAAGAAAAGTTGGAAGTGATAAATCATGTTGAGAGACATAAATGTACAGAAGACCTAAGCTGGTCCATGCACATGTACCCATGACCATGCGTATTGTTGTTTCTATGCATAAGAAAATTGATGAGAATGTTTCTGGGTCTGAAAAGTTTCACTACACTGTTTGAGCATGATGTAATATTTTTTATAAACTAGAGAAATGCTATTTCAGTGTATTGACAGATAAAATCAGCATAAGTTAGAAATGTGTTATGACTTTTCTGATTTAAAAAAAAGTGAAATTGGGTTCCCAGTATCTGAAAGTTTGTTACGCAGCACAGTTTTAGGAATGGATTAGTTTTGGTTGACTGACAAGATCAAACCCGTTGCCGTTGAGTCGATTCCGACTCATAGTGACCCCATAGAGAAGAGTAGAAATGCCCCATAGGGTTTCCAAGGAGTGACTGGTGAATTCGAACTGCCGATCTTTTGTTAGCAGCCGAGCTCTTAACCACTATGCCACCAAGGTCCCTGAGGATGCCTGTATTTACAGATGATTTTTCTCATGGAGTATACTTGCAACTCTTTGGGGTATGATTTTTCAGGAAGGATAAAAAGCAGATGAGTTAGGAAGAGAGTAGGGAGCCTGAGAAGTCTATTTCTTCTTGTTTGTATATCCACAGATCTATTCCTTACCATAGCCCATACTTAGTCTTATAAACTCAACCAAAAGTTGAAACTAGGGGGCATAACAGATGTTCTCAGATGCTGCTGAATATTTGGCTAACCTAAACAGGGAATGGAGTCCCTGGGTGGTACAAACAGTTAACATCCTTAGCTGCTAACTGAAGCACTGGAGATTTGAGTCCATACAGAGGCACCTCACAAGAAAGGCCTGGCAATCTACTTCCAAAAAATCAGCCATTGGAAACCCAATGGAGCACAGTTCTACTGTGACACATCAGATCACCATAAATCAGAATTGACTTGACGGCGATTGGGTGGTAAACAGGGAATAGCTATTAACAAATTTGTGGATAAAGGCTATGTTTACATTTATATTTTAAACTATGAATTAAAGTTTCATAACTTTAAGATGAAGTAAAAGCTGGACAGAAGATTTCAAAGGGCTGCTCAAGAAGAGAAAGTAAAGTATTATATTGACATTTGCAAAGACCTGGAATTAGAAAACCAAAAGGGAAGAACATGCTCTGCATTCCTCAAGCTGAAAGACCTGAAGAAAAAATTCAAGCCTCAAGTTGCAATAGTGAAGGATTCTATGGCAAAATATTGAATGATGCAGTAAACATCAAAAGAAAATGGAAGGAATACGGAGAGTCACAGTACCAAAATTAATTGACTGACATTCAGTCATTTCAGGAGGCAGCATATAATCAAGAACTGATGGTACTGAAGGAAGAGGCCCAAGCTGCACTGAAGACATTGGTCAAAAGAAAGTTTCCAGGAATTGACAGAATACCAACTGAGATGTTTCAACAAATGGATGCAGCGCTGGAAGCGCCCACTCATCTATGCCAAGAAATTTGGAAGACAGCTACATGGCCAACTGACTGGAAAGGATCCATATTTATGCCTATTCCAAAAACAGGTGGTTCAACATAATGTGTAAATCATCTAACAATATCATTAATATCACACACAAGTAAAATTTTGCTGAAGGTCATTCAAAAGCGATTGCAGCAGTACACCAACAAGGAACTGCCAGAAATTCAAGCTGGATCCAGAAGAGGGCATGGAATGAGGGATATCATTGCTGATGACAGATGGATCCTGGCTGAAAGAAAGATGTTTACCTGTGTTTTATTGACTATACAAAGGAATTTGACTGAGCAGATCATAACAAATTATAGATAACATTTCAAAGAATGGGAATTCCAGAACACTTAATTGTGCTCATGAAGAACCTGTACGTAGATCAAGAGGCAGTCGTTCGAAACAGAACAAGGGAATACTGCATGGTTTACAGTCAGGAAAGGTGTGCGTCAGGGTTGTATCCTTTCACTATACCTATTCAATCTGTACGCTGAGCAAATAATCCGAGAAGCTGGACTATATGAAGAAGAACGAGGCATCAGGATTGGAGGAAGACTCATTAACCACCTGTGTTATGCAGATGACACAACCTTGCTTGCTGATAGTGAAGAGGACTTGAAGCACTTACTGATGAAGATCAAAGATCACAGCCTTCAGTATGGATTACACCTCAACATAAAGAAAACAAAAATCCTCACAATGGGACCAATAAGCAACATCATGATAAATAGAGAAGATTGAAGTTGTCAAGGATTTAATTTTACTTGGATCCACAATTAACACCCATGGAAGCAGCAGCCAAGAAATCAAAAGACACATTGCATTGGGCAAATCTGCTACAAAAGACCTCTTTAAACTGTTAAAAAGCAAGAATGTCACTTTAAGAACTAAGGTAAGCCTGGCCCAAGCCATGGTGTTTTCAGTTGCCTCATATGCAAGCGAAAGCTGAGCAATGAATAAGGAAGACAGGAGAAGAACTAATGCCTTTGAATTAGGGTGTTGGCGAAGAATATTGAATATACCACGGGCTACCAAAAGAACGAACAAATCTGTCTTGGAAGAAGTACAGCCAGAATGATCCTTAGAAGCAAGAATGGCGACACTTGGTCTCACATACTTTGGACATGTTATCAGGAAGGACCAGTCCCTGGAGAAGGACATCATGCTTGGTAAAGTAGAGGGTCAGTGAAAAAGAGGAAGACCCTCAACAAGATGAACTGACACAGTGGCTGTAACAGTGGGCTCAAGCATAACAATGATCATGAGAATGGCGCAGGACCAAGCAGTGCTTTGTTGTTGTAAATAGGGTCACTATGAGTCAGAACTGACTTGTCAACACCTAACAACAACAACATCTTCATGATAGTTATTGCTTTTCACAAAAGGAAGTGTTTGAATTTCACAAGCATATGTGTATATTAGTAACAACTTAGGCTGTGCTTTTCTCAATTGTAATTGTCATACTATGGGGACTTGCATGTTGCTGTGGGGCTGGAAGCTATCTATGTTACCAGTATTCAAATACCAGCAGTGTCACCCATGGTGGACAGGTTTCGGCTTAGCTTCCAGACTAAGACAGACTAGAAAGAAGGACTTGGCAGTCTACTTCTGAAAAGAATTAGCCAGTGAAAACCTTATGAATAGTGGTGGAATATTGTCTGATATATTGCTGGAAGATGAGCACCTCAGGTTGGAAGGCACTCAAAATAAAACGGGGGAAGAGCTGCCTCCTCAAAGTGGAGTGAACCTTAATGACGTGTATAGAGTCAAGCTTTCGGGACCTTCATTTGCTGATGTGGCACAACTCAAAATGAGAAGAAACAGCTGCAAACATCCATTAATAATCGGAATGTGGAATGTACAAAGTTTGAATCTAGGAAAATTGGAAATCATCAAAAATGAAATGGAACACATAAACATCAATATCGTAGGCATTAGCGAGCTGAAATGGATTAGTATTGGCCATTTTGAATCGGACAATCATATGGTCCGCTATGCCGGAAATGACAACTTGAAGAGGAACGATGTTGCATTTATCATCACAAGGAACATATATAGTAGGAGTTCTTATAAAATATAATAAAACAAAAGATTTTCCTTTATAATAGTAGAACAATAAATGGGACCCTAATTTCTCATAGCTGTTTCCCATATACCTATAGTGGGCCTATGTGGCTTTTAGTAACACACGTATGTATGTATGGTATGGTATAAATTAAACTTTGAAGTATAGATATATTTATTTACTCCTATAGAAGGAATTGACTTGACAGCAACAAATTTGGTTTTGGTCGGGTTTTTGGTAGAGATGCATTAAGTGATAACAGTGCATTTTAGATTTTTTTTTTCATGAAACCTATTTAAATCTGTGCTTGAATATCTTCCTTAAGGGTTGTCTTTTAGTTTTTTTAGGGTAAGATCCTGGTCTTTTAGAAGAGTTCCAAGAAGCTTTGTCCGTAAATAGTCCACAAAAGACAGATAAGCATGAGAGCAGTCAGGATCAACTTCAGCTGCTAGGAAGTTGCTGAATGTAGACGCTAATCAAATATATTATGAAAAAGAATGAGCATGCAGCTTCCGCATAAAATGATAAGGATTCAGTGCAGGTGTGGGTCTAGCAAGGACAAGGCAGACGGGAGAAGTGAGACAGCTCGCCCAAGGCCACAGAGCCCTGTGAGGATGGAGTGAGATCCCAGGTCTTTGCTCCTCTTGCTCCCTCCTCCCTGCCTCCCCTCTCCTTTGACTCAGAGGTTAAAGAGCAAATCAGCACTCTCCCTAAGGCCTCAAACTGTGGGTGCTTTTGAAGTCCAACCTCCATGGAGTCCTTGAACCCAGGGAAGCATTTAATTCTAGATAAAGATTCCTGTAAATTTAAGAAGAGCTTTTCTAATCAGTTTTCTTGATTTCATTTACTAATCCTCTCCACCTGCATTCCCATATGTATCTCCAGTGCAACATGTTAACTTAGGACATGCTTTTCCTCTCCTCCCCTCCCAACAACTACAATAGCAACAACTGTCCTTTTACTGCATTTCCCATCTGCCCAGTCACTCCAGTTAGAAACTAACCTCCACACCTGTCATGGATTGAATTATGTCCCCCCAAAAATGTGTGTATCAGTTTGGCTGGGTCATGATTCCCTGTATTGTATGATTGTGTACCATTTTGTAATTTGGTGTGATTTCCTTATGTGCTGTAAATTCAATCACTAATGTAATAAGATGGATTAGCAGCAGTTATACTGATGAGGTATACAAGATTGGATAGTGTCTTAAGCCAATCTCTTTTGAGATATAAAAGACAGAAACAAGCAGAGGCATGGGAACCTCACACCACCAAGAAAGCAGTGCTGGGAGCAGAGCGTGTCCTTTGGACCTGAGGATCCTGCACTGAGATGTTCCCAGACCAAGGGAAAACTGATGTATCACAAGGACCTTTCTCCAGAGCCGACGGAGAGAGAAAACCTTCCTCTGGAGCTGATGCCTTGAATTTGGACTTGTAGCCTACTAGACTGTGGGAGAATACATTTCTCTTTGTTACAGCAGCACTAGATGACTAAGACGACACCCTTTCTCATTCTCATTTGTCTAATGAGCCAGATTCTATAGAATCTGTCCCCTAGAGGTCTCACCTCGATATCACATTTCCTTCTCAGTTGCCACTGCCTGAATTCAGGTCTGCAATACTTTACATGGAGTCTCTGCGTGGTGCAAACGGTTAAGGTGTTTAGCTGTTAACTGAAAAGCTGGAGGTCCAAGTCCATGGAGAGGTGCCTAGGAAAAAAGCCCTGGTGGTCTACTTCTGAAAGGCCATAGCCATTGAAAACCCTATGGAGCACAGTTCTCTGAAACACATGGAGTTGCCATGAGTCAAAGTTGACTCAACAGCAACTGGTTAGCTTTTTTGTTTTTTAATGTATATATATACTTTCCATAGACAGTCCCTTACCCAAATTGTGTGTGTGTGTTATGTTAATTTTTTTATTGAAGAATAGGACACAAATATTAAATGTATTGCTCAGTTGTTTTTTACAAAAGAAGTACTATGTAACCCCTTTATAGTTCAGGATGTAAAACATTACACGCATCCTAGAAAGCTTCCTCATTCACCCTCAAGTCAACACCCTCTACAAAGGGAATCACTATTCCAGCTTCTACCACAGTAGATTACATTTCTCTTTTTTTGAACTGTATATAAATAGAATCATAGAGTATATACTTTTTCATATCTGAATTCTCTACCTCAAGATTTTCATGAGATCCATTGTTGTTGTTAGCTTTTGTCAAGTCAGCACCTGACTTATGGTGTCCCCATGCACAACAGAACAACACTCTGCCCAGTCCTGCGCCATCCCCATGATTGGTTGCTTGTGATCCATAAGATTTTCATTGGCTGATTTTCAGAGGAGACCTTTAGGCCTTTCTTTCTAGTCTATCTTAGTCAGAAAGCTCAAGTGAAACCAGTTCAACATCATAGCAACATGCAAGCTTCCACTTACAGATGCGTGGTGGCAGTGCATGAAGTTCATTGGCTGGGAATCAAACCCAGGTCTCCCACCTAAAGGCAAGTATTCTACTACTGAACTACCACTACGCTCATAAACGTTATCGTCGAGTCAACTCTGACTCATGATGACCCAGTATGTGTCAGAGTAGAACCATAGGGTTTCCAGTGGCTACTTTTTGGAAGTAGATCACCAGGTCTTTCTTCCAAGGTACCTCTGAGTGGACTAGAACCTCCAACCTTTAGGTCAGCAGCCAAGCATGTTAACCATCTGCACCACCCAGGGACTCCATGTTGCATGTTGCAGTACTTTATTCTTTCATTTCACTATATTGTATTCCATTATATGAATATAATACAGTTTAATCTATTCTACTGATGATGAACATTTAGATTTTTCTAGATTTCTGGTTATTATGAATAATACTGCAATGAGCATTCTTGTGCTTGTTTTTTGGTGCATATATGTACACATTTCTGTTGGATATTTACCTAGCAGTAGAATTGCTGAGTCATAGGCATATGTATGTTCAGTTTCAATAGATATTGCCAGTCAGTTTTCCAAAGTGGCTGTACCAATTTACACTTTCTCACATAGTATATGAGAGCTTCATTTTTTCTACATCTTCATCAAAATTTACCGTTCTTTGTCTTTTATTTTACTCATTTTTGTGGATATGTGTCATGTTATGATTTTAATTTGCATTTCTCTGATGATTAATGACGTTGAGCACCTACACTTATTGACCATTTCTATATCCTCATTTTATGAAATGCCTATTCAAGTATCTTGCCCATTTTTATTTTATTTATTTATTTATTTTTGTTCTTATTGATTATTAGGACTAGATTCAATTTCTTTGTTGTATACATGTATTTCAAATATATTCTCCCATTCGTGGCTTGCCTTTTCACTCTCTTAACAGTGCCTTTAGATAAAATTTGTTGTTAGGTATTGTTAAGTCAGTTACAACTCATAGTGACCCCGTGTACAACAGAACGAGACACTGCCCAGTCCTGCACCATCCTCACAATCATTGCTCCACTTGATCCCATTGTTGCAGCCACTGTGTCAGTTCATCTCATTGAGAGTCTTCCTCTCTTTTGCTGATCCTCTACTTTAGATACATAGAAATTCTTAATTGTAAAGAAATTCTATTTATTAGCTATTCCTTTACCGTTGGTGCTGATTGCATCTTATATAAAAATATTTGTCTATTACAAGGTCATGAAGATATTCTCCTATGTCTGTTCTTAATGCTATGTTGTTTTACCTTTCAGATTTAAGTCTGTTTAGAGCTGAAATTAATTTTTATGCTTGGTATGAAGTAGGGTTAAAGGTTAATATTTATCTATATGGAAAGCCATTTATTTAAAAGATCATTCTTTCTTAACTGCATTGCAGAGGTATCTTTGATGAGAATCAGATAGCTATGTGTTTGAGTCTGTTTCTGGATTTTCTATTATATTCCATTGATCTGTTTATCTATCCTAGGACAAATCCCACACTGTTTAATCACTATAGCTTCATAATACATATTAAATCAGATGGTGTTATTCTTTCATCTTTAAAATTGCCTTAGTTATTCTTGACTCTTAACATTTTAAAATAAATGTTAGAATCTGTTTATCACAAAACTGCTAAAATTTTTATTAAGATCACATTGACTCTATAGATAATTTGGGGGGAAAACTGACACCTGTACAATATTGAATTTTTTACTCCATGAATGTGGCAGGGCTATAATGTCTCCTCTTAGTGCTGCGCTAGCTGCATCTCTCAAGTTGTTAATAAGTCATACATTTTTAAAATGAATTTTTGATTCAAAAAAGTTTCTAATTTCCCCTAAAATTTCTTCTTTGAACCATGGCCTATTTAGAAGCATAATCCTTGATTTACAGATATTTGGAGGATTGTTCAATTTACCTTTCTGTTATTTTCACTATGTATGGAAACACCTTCCTTATGATTTTGATCATATATTTGTATAAAATTGCTTTATAAATTTTTATTTATAAAAATAGTTTGCTCTACAGATTTTGAGCCTTTTCAATGCTTTTGTATAACTTTTTGTATTTGTTTCTCTATTTTATCAGCTTTTAGAATTGTCTTGGCCAGATAATTGCTTATTAAAATCTACTTCATCATAGCTGAAAGTGAACATCAATCGGTATATGTGAAATGGTTTTTCATTGCCTTATGCAGTGATCCTTACTGATGACCCTCAGAGACAAACTAGGTAAGAGATAGGATTGTCACTGGAATCCTCTCCTTTTTCTCCATACCCACCTTCAAGTGGGATGTGCCATTGACTGCCAGGAGTAGTCTTGCCATTTGCCTTGCTAGGAGTAATCTTGCCATTTCTCTTAAAGTTTTGCTTTCCCTGCTCTCCCCTGCACATGCCTTTGGTGCCTCACTTCTTGCCAAAACCATTGCAAGAAATATTACAACAGTATTATCAGAATTTTATACTACAAATAAGTTTTTATTTCTGTTTGTGTAATTTAGTCATAAGCAAAATATTATTTCTCATTGATACTACTGTATTTTTAGTCCTTGTTGCAATGAAATTTATAATTTAGAAAAATCATGTTGTATTGTCTTTCAAAACCATCAGAATTCAGTATACTATCTATAATATGACTACAATAGTTAAAGCCCCTGCAGCTTACTAAAAATTTAAAATTAAATAATGCAAAGTCAGAAACTGTAAGTTTCCTTTTGAGAAAAGCCAGGCTTTTATTTTGTTCAGTGGGATGATAGATAGTACTTTAATAGAATGACTAATGAAATATAATTCATAAAAGACTTAAGCTCAGTGATCTGGAAAATAAAGCCCATACTTCTAAAAAAAAAAAAAAGGAAAAGCGTTTGAAACCATTCAGGATCTGACTTGTCCCTTTTCAGTTTCACTCTTACTATTCCCTCTTACTGAGTTTCCAACTATCTAAAAGCTTGCTGGGATTTCCCAAATACAACATGCTTTTTCAGGGCTCTATTTCCTAAAACATGCTTTTCTCCGTGCCTGAAATACCCTCCTTACCCTTGTCAATTTGCAAGCTCCTATTCATCCTTTAAGGTCCATTTTCTATAGTACTCATAATATTTTCTCTTTAGCCTTCCTTTCCTTTATCCCCAACTGGTCATACCATCTTTTCCCTTTATTATTCATTCATTATTTATTCAATAACCATTCATTGAATATCTGATAATTGCCAGCAAGCTGGTCTTTAAACATAAATAATTGGCTAAAAGTTCACAGTCAGGTAGGGAAGACTGATATGAGTAAAATAAATAGATTAAGGAATTTCTAAAACATCTGCACATTTTTTGTTATTGTGTATTGTCAAGCTGAGTCCTACTCATAGCAACCCTGTATGAGAGAGTAGAACTACCCCATAGGGTTTCCTATTATCTTAGTTATCTAGTGCTGCTATAAGAGAAATACCACAAGTGGGTGGCATTAACAAACAAAATTTTATTCTCTCACAGTTGAGGAGGCTAGAAGTCCGAAATCAGGATGTCAGCTCTAGGGAAGGGCTTTCTCTCTGCCAGCTCTGGGGGAAGGTCCTTGTTCCTTGATTCCTTCAGATCTCCATGTGGTGTACCATCTATCTTCCCCCATCTCTGCTTCCTTAATCTACTCCTTTTATATCTTGTAAGATATCAACTCAAAACACACCCTACACTAATCCTGCCTTATTAACATAACAAAGACAACCCATTCCCAAATGGGATTATAAACACAGGCAAAGAGGTTAGGTTACAACACATATTTTAGGAGGACACAATTCAATCCACAACACCTAGGCTGTAATCTTTATGGGAGCAGATCACCAGGTCTTTTCTCCTGCGGAGCCACTGGTGGGTTCGAACTACAGACCTTTTGATTAGCAGCCAAGGTTTAACCATTGTGCTACCAGGACTCCTTTTGCACATTCAGAGTCCAATTTTTCTGAATCACATTTTGTGTCAGAGCCATTGACACCAATATATTTCCACTTAACATCTCTATACCATCAAGAATGTGGATGACAGTATGTACCTTTAAGAAATTATTCTACTGTTGTCTCTTTTTTTCTAAGCAGACATTCATTCTGCTTGTTTTTGGAGCCTAACAGAAAGTGTTAATAGAAGATATTCAGACTATAAAACGTTCTCATCTTCCTTCCTCAAAGGGTCCTTAAATAGTTTGTTGACTGAATATTGAGAAGTTGCAGGCCTGGTAATGCTACCAGGAATAACAGCCAAGACCATGCAGATAATGGTAACTATGCCACAACTTCTGCCTGGTCCACAGAAATCATAAGATGCATCCCAACATCAGAGATGTTAAAATACGAAAACTGCATGTCTTAAAATCAGTGACATGTGGTAGTAAGGATTGTTGTTGTTGTTGGTATATGCTGCCAAGTTGGTTCCGACACATAGTGACCCTACGTACAATAGAACAAAACACTGGCCTGGTCCTATGTCATCCTCACAATCATTGTTATGCTTGAGCCCATTGTTGCAGCCACTATGTCAATCCATCTCATTGAGGGTCTTCCTCTTTTTCACTGACCATCTACTTTACCAAGTGTTATGGATTGAAAAAATTGTCTCGCCAAAAAATGTGTGTCAACTTGGTTAGGCCGTGATTCCCACCATTGATTGTCCACTGTTTTGTCATCTGATGTGATTTTCCTATGTGTTGTAAATCCTACCTCTATGATGTTAATGAAGCAGGATTAGAGACAATTATTTTAATGAGTCAGGACCCAATCTACAAGATTAAGTTGTATCTTTTGAGATATAAAAGAGAAAAGCAAGCAGAGAGATGGGGGACCCCCTGCCACCAAAAAAGCAGAGCTGAGAGCAGAGCACATCCTTTGGACCCAGGATCCCTTTGCTGTTTGTTGAAGGCATCCACTTGCGGTGTTTCTTTTAAAGCAGCACTAGATACAGCACTAGCTAACTAAGACACCAAGCGTGATGTCCTTCTCCAGGGACTGGTCCCTCCTGATAGCATGTCTAAAGTACGTGAGACGAAGTCTTGCCATCCTTGCTTCTGAGAAGCATTCTGGCTGTACTTCTTCCAAGACAGATTTGTTTGTTCTTCTGGCAGTCCATGGTATATTCAGTATTCTTCACCAACACCATAATTCAGAGGCATCAGTTCTTCTTCAGTCTTCCTTATTAATTGTCCAGCTTTAGCATGCATATGAGATAGCTGAAAATAGCATGGATTGGATCAGGTGCACCTTAGTCCTTAAAGTGATATCTTTGCTGTTTAATACTTTCAAGAAGTCTTTTGCAGCAGATTTGCCATTTGATTTCTTGACTCCTTACAAGGGTGTTGACTGTGGATCCAAGTAAAATGAAATCCTTGACAACATCTTTTCTCCGTTTATCATGATGTTACTTATTGGTCCAGTTGTGAGGATTTTTGTTTTCTTCATGTTGGGATGTAGTCCATACTGAAGGCTGTAGTCTTTGATCTTCATCAGTAAGTGCTTCAAGTCCTCTTCACTTTCAGCAGGCAAGGTTGTGTCATCTGCATATCGCATATCCTTCAAACCTGATGCCACATTCTTCTTCATATAGTCCAGCTTGTAAGAATTGCATTAAAATATTCAGCAATTATTTAAAAATTCAAGTCAGAAATCCTTAACTTTAGTGATTAAAGTTAAATTAAATTAAATCTGATCATTCCCGATTTCACATTGAAGGAGGTAGATTACAGACCAAATCTCTTGTAACAGGCCTTCTTTGTGCTGAGGTGAACACAGCCAGGGAATGGAAATCCAAAGAGTTCAGTCTGTGCTGGTTTGCAAGAAACACAGGGTTTAATAAAACCCTTAATGGTTCACTCATTCAGTGATAAGACATGGTCCTACTAAAAAAAATCTGCTACATTATATGAAATAGGAAGGAGATGATGCAGTTTTTTATATGCAAAAGTTCTATAGGAAAACAATATAATGAAACAAACTGGAGAAGAAATACTTTCCTGGATTAGACAAAGAAGATATCAAATATCATATGTGTACATATATAGCATGATGAAACTGCAACTCAAATGAAGAGAGCAGGTAGTCATGGAAGTGTAGTTCTAGAAAGGAGAGAAATATAACAGTGGTAAACAGAGCGAGGGAAAAATGTTAAGGGCATAACAACTGGGGCCATCGGTCCTACAGACGACCGACTTGGATGAATAACAAATTTAAATCCTGGGTTAAACCCAGTCACTGGATGCTGTTTGCACATTCCTCATTTCTGGTAGTCAACCCGATTTCACAACCACAGAAAGAAATTTGTCACAGAGCTTGTTTGGGGGGGTGGGGGAGCTATACTGAACCTGTGCCACTCTCTTATAATGTACTATTTACTGTAGACTCTAAAGTATTAGCTGAATTCTGCTCAGTTGGTGTTGCAAGCTTTCAGTTTGTTAGAATCAAACATGTATTTTCTTCCCACTCCTTTCTTCCTTGCACACATAAACATATAGGTGATTAAAGCTAGAGCTTAGTCTGCTGTCTGTAGATGCTTTGTGAGGTCTTTAAGGAACTGATAATAGAACTATTTTCTGGGGTCTTGTTATGTTTAGCCAGAGTATTAATGTGTCAAGAAGTGGTATCCTCTTTGCTTTCTTTAGATAGACAGGTGATAGGTAGATAGTTAGATAGACAGAAAGACAGGTAGCTAGGTAGGTAGGTAGGTAGATAGTGTCTTAGTTATCCAGTGCTGCTATAACAGAAATACCACAAGTTGATGACTTTAACAAACAGAAATTTCTTTCCTCACAGTTTAGGAGGCTAGAAGTCTAAATTCAGAGTGCTAGATCACGGGTAAGGCTTTCTGTCTCTGTCAGCTCTGGAGGAAGGTCCATGTTGATCAGGACAGCCTCTTCCCAGCCATGTCCGCAGGCAGGTTTCTCTCTGGCCCTCTGGCCCTCTGGCCCTCAGCCGCAAGGCCCCTCAGCCAGGCCTCTGCCCTACTCGAGCAAGTATTACAAAGCTCTTTAGTTCTGCTGATAAGTTCCCAGAGGCACCCCACTCCCCCAAAGAAGGCACTCAGCTCTTTCTCGCTCCATAGGTCGGCTCCTGCACCATCTGGTGTTGGTCTCCTGGCTCTGTTGCCATTGTTTCTCTGCCCGCTTCTCGCTGTCTTGTGCCGTCTCTGGTGTTACAACTCTTTCTCTGTGTTTCCTTGTTCTAGGAGGTTCTCAGCACAAGGACCCCGGGTCCAAAGGACACGCTCTACTCCCATCTCTTCTTCTTGGTAGTATCGAGGTCCCTGTCTCTGCTTGCTTCTCTCTCCCTTTGTCTCTTATAAGATTAAAGGTGTGACTCAAGTAAAGTCATGACTTGAATAAGAGTGGTAATGGTGGTGACTAGGGTAAGTAAGGGGAGTGACTTAAGTGATTCAGGATATATCCCACTCCAATCCTGCTTCATTAACATAATGGACAATTCACTCTCAAATGGGACCATAACTACAGGCATACAGGCTAGGATTTACAACACATCATGAAATGAAGGATAATTACATCAGATCACAAAATGGAGGACAGCTACACAATACTGGAAATCATGGCCTAGCCAAGACACATATTTTTGAGGGACACAATTCAGTCCATAACGGATAGGTAGGTAGGTAGATAGACAGACAGACAGACAGGCAGATAGATAGTTGTTGTTTTGTGCTGTTGAGTCAATTCCAACTCATAACAACCCTATAGGACATAGTAGAACTGTCCCATAGGGTTTCCTAGGCTGAAGTCTTTTCTTTTTTTTAATTTTATTGTGCTTTAGGTGAAAGTTTGCAGCTCAAGTTAATTTCTCATTCAAAAATTCATACACATATTGTCTTCTGACATTGGTTGTAATCCCCACAACGTGACAGCATGCTCCCCCTTTCCACCCCAGGTTCCCCTGTGTCCATTCATCCAGTTCCTGTCCCTTCCTGCCTTCTGGTCTTGCTTTTGGGCAGGAGTTGCCCATTTGTTCTCGTATATTTGACTGAACTAAGAAGCACATTCCTCACGTGTGTTATGGTTTGTTTTGTAGGCTTTTCTAATCTTTGTCTGAAAAGTGGGCTTCAGGAGTGATTTCAGTTGTGAGTTAGCAGAATGTCCTGGGGCCATTAGTCTCAGAGATTCCTCCAGTCTCTGTCAGACCAGTAAGTCTGGTCTTTTTTCATGAGTTTGAATTCTATTCTACATTTTCTCCTGTTCTGTACCCTAGGCTGATAGCCACTGGGGAATCGAACCACTGACCTTTCGTTTAACAGCTGAGCACTTTAACCATTGTACCACCAGGGCTCCTAGGTAGATAGATGTCTTCCAGTCTTCTCCATGTGAGCTTTTAAAATTAAAATTGTCTATATCTTTTTATCCACATTGTTATTTTTCTATCCATATTCTGTTATTTTTTGTTCGTAAAGGCAATACAAAGCATCCTCTTTGGGTGGGCTCTCAGCCTGTGCTAGTCCTCAGCCCTCCATATGCTCTCATCTGCTCCCTTTGTGACTCAAGTCCTACATTTGCTGGGTGACTGGCTTAGACCCAGGCTGTGCTTTGACCTACAGCTGACCCCAGCTTTCCCTCATTAGCACTATAGGCCAAGTAGGTAAGCTAATTGGAGCTAGCCTTATCCATGTTGATGAATAAGCAACATCAGCAGGATCCTAATGAGCAGCAGTTGGTCATCTCCAGCTCATTTTGGTTTCCTATCCCACAAAGCGTGGAGCATGCAGTAAATATGTAATTGGCGTTTGCTTGTGACTAAGTTTTACTTGTTTAAGTCAGAATTTTAATATTTGAAATAAGACTAAAGCCCTTTCACTCTTCTTAATAGCACCTCTATTTCTTTCTTTTTTTTTTTTTCATTTTTATATTCTGGTTTTCTTTTAACCAGATTTCTTTTTTTTTAAAGGGTGGAGTGCTATGTTCTTTCTGTCAAATTCTAAATGCAATCCTTGCCATGGCTTATTTGAATTCAAAAAACCTAGACTCATTCCTCAATGATAGCCCATGTTTTTACTTTCACATTTGTTATAGATTCATTTTAACAAAACCTGAAAGGAAAATATGTTCCTCAATCTGAGCATAGGAGCATGTATAAATTTTAAGATAATACAAGCTGCCCAAATCTCCAACTTGGAAATTTCACAAGGTGATTTTTGAACTGTTTATTCCATCTAAATAGAGAGTAATTTGAGATTTTCTACTTACCGACACTGTCTTGCATAGGTCTTATGGCTCTGTGACAATTTGAAAGTCTAACTCTTTAAGTAGGTTATGGTTAGCTGTGTTCATTTAACGTAAACATTCACAAGTATATTTTCGTAGTTTCTCCAAAGTAAAATTTATATTATTCTGGCTCTCATTTCTACCCTCTGAGAGGTTGCCATTGGTAAGAAACCTGAACAATTTGCAGGATCTTTTGTTGTCCAAGGAAGGACCATCCTACTGATCACTGTGAACATGGAGTCGTCTGGGCAGGGGAGTGGATAGAGTAGGCTGCCTTCCATTGAGTCTATTCTGCTGACATCCCAGACAAAAGTCAAGGTACCTGCCCTAGCTGTCACCCAGCTATGTTTTTCCATCATACTTCACATTCATTTCACACCTTCTCCAAGTAACTGTCACTTGGACTCATGCTGGAATGCATGAAGGCTGATGCCTTTGTTCTATATACAGCAGTCAGAATTCATTGCAAAGAATTTTGTCTTGTACCTTTCTTTGTAGAACACCAAAATATTTGGAAGCAAGGCAGGAACTACTCAACATATGCTTCTTGGGACACCTTTTGCTTTAATGATTATTAGCCTAATAATTAGCATAGCATTTAGGAATATATACTTTGGTGTCGTATGGACTTGTGTTAGAATTCTGGACCCATCATTTACTAACTGTGTGATGCAACCTTGGGCAAGTTACTCACTTCCTCTGAGCCTCAGTCTCTTTTTCAGTAAAATGGGGATAATAATAACTCCCTGAGTGTGATGGTTAAGAGTGTTTGTCAGCTTGGCTGGGCCATGAGTCTCAGTGTTTTGCAGTTGTATAATGTGATCACTTCCCTGTTGAAATTTGATATGTGATCACACCCATGATGGAATCTACTGAGTGGTACGGGCGGGGTCAGGGCCTGTGGTGGCTCACTGCCCCCTCAGCCTTCATCTCTCTGCCCTCTGCCACCTACTTCCTTCCTACCAAGGCTTGTGGCTTATTCTGGATCCTGCAACTGCCTCTGACCTCTGGTTCTTGGGACTTGAGCTAGCAGCTTACCTGCTGATCTTGGGATTCATCGATCTTCATACCTGGTGAATAAGAGTCGTGCTCTCTGACCTGCCAATCTTGGGTTCGCCAGCCCCTGCAGCAGCGTGAATCAGGAGAAGCCTCTATCGTGATCCATGGACTTGGGACATTCCAGCCTCTACAATTGCATGAGCTGTTTCTGATATAAATCTCTCTCTGTCTCTCTCTCTCTCTCTCTCTCTCTCTCTCTCTCTCTCTCT
>NW_004443975.1:3634833-3647259 GCF_000243295.1 Trichechus manatus latirostris | reverse complement strand
ATATATATATATATATATGCTTACTGGTTTTGCTTCTCTAGAGAACCTCAGCCTAAGACACTGAGGATTTTGAGAATTAAATTAGATAATGTATAAAAAGCATCTGGTGCAGGTATCTAGCTCATAATAATAATAATAAAAAACCTGTTGCTGTGTAGTTGATTGTGACTCGTGGTGACCCCGTGTGTGTCAGAGTAGAACTGTGCTTCATAGGGTCTTCAATAGCTGTAATCTTATGGAAGTAGATCGCTAGGATTTAATAAACTGTTAATAAGTGACATCTACTGTAGCTATTGTCTCTTGCCCAGGTGTGTTATTCTTGTGCTTGGCTTTTCAGTCCTTCTTGGTCTGGCCTGGTTTATTTTCTCCTCCTAAAGCACACACCTAGTCCTGTGATTTTCTAACGAAAGGAAGGCCCAGGTTCTAGTTGCATTTTACAAACTGTCTTTGTGACTGCAGGAGGTTAATTTTGCCTTCATTGTTGTATAATAACTCTAGCTGGCTTTAGTTTGTGATAAGAGTTTTCTAGCTGGTGACACCAATGCCATGCCTTCTGTGTGTTAGCTTCAGTTCTAAGATCCAATTTAGATTTCCGATTTAGAGTGTTTAAGCTTTCTGAAGGGTTCTGTATGACACATATAATATATACACATATATATCAATCATCCATTTGCTCTAAAACAGAATCTTTTGTTAAAGGTTTTATTTTTATCTGTAATACATAAGAACCTCGGTGAGCATGGCATTTTGAAGGGAAATTATATGGATATCTAGCTTTGTCACATTATAAAAACCAAAAAAAGCCAAACCCATTGCTGTCAAGTTGATTCCGATTCATAGCAACCCTATCAGACAGAGTAAAACTGCCCAATAGGGTTTCCAAGAAGCGCCTGGTAGTTTCGAACTGCCAACCTTTTGGTTAGCAGCCATAGCTCTTAACCTCTACACCACCAGGGTTTCCTTGTGACATTATAGAGGTAAGGAAAATTTAATCTATTCAGTCTGGTGATGGCTCTATGCCTTTGTATCCTAGAGGTGCTAGAATTTGGAGAGGCTGTTCAAGAGATGAAGAGAAATAAAGGTAAATAAATGCATATATATAAGAGCCTTCCTGGAAGCCCTCGTGATTCTTAGGGACCCCCATGACTATTATTTTTAGTAACTAGTTTACTGTTTGGGTGTTTAGGAGGCTCTCCTGGGGCCTTTGCACCATCTGTGTTCTGAAGGAGACTAAGAGACAAGGGTGTTACTCTCTGGCCACTGCTTGCTGACTTTGAGCAGTTTCTGCTTTGCCTGGATTAGCCACACAGACAATAGTCATTTTATGCATTAGTAAATGAAATCTATTATTTTGTGACTTTATAGACTTTGTATCTCAAGTTTTCAAGTTGGACATCCTAATTATGCCTAATTTTTTCAAATCAAAGCTGTAAGAACTAGTGTGAGTTAATGTGTAAAGCTATGTCGCTATTGTTTTCAGCATGCTGCTCGACATGAACCTTCTCAATTCCCTATTTTTTTTCTGTGTCCTCTTTCTTTCCCACCATATTTTTTTCCCCTGCTATTCTTTGCTCAAGTCTTGATGATTCTACCATCTTTCTTCTCTCTCAACCACAGCCACAGTTATCCCAGATATTCACAGCACCCCTCAAGTCACCTAGCCAACATCTTTCCTTCTTTCTAAGATCTTGTCTCTTCTTCTTAAAACCAACCAACAAACAAACTATGTTTTGAAGGTGCTATCAAACTGGGACTAACATAACACAGTACTCCAGGCCAGTGCAATTATCTTTGTCCATGATCATCTTCACCTCTTTTCCTTCTGTCCACCTGTGGCATCTGGTCCCTTTGTATCAGGGATTTCATTCTATCAGTTTTCCTTTCTCTCACCTTTACGGTCACACTCTGCCTTTTAAACCCAATGGAGCACAGTTCTACTCTGACAAACAGGAGATCACCATGAGTTGGAATCAACTTGATGGCAGCTGGTTACCAAACAGAAGCTACTGTATTATTGCATATTTATTGAAGGATTATCTAATTTTATATATGTCAAAAGATCTACTCTAATTTATTAATAGAAGCTATCTTTCAATGATGTGTGTGTGTGTGTGTGTGTGTGTGTGTGTGTGTGTGTGTGTCTTCCAAGCAAGTATAGCCATCCATAAGCTCATATTCTGGAGTGGGAATAGGTCTTTGACTTTTCCACTTGTGTGACCTCTGTGAGTTATTTATCCTCTCAAAACCTGTCTTCTTATTTCTACAATGGGCTAATAATCGCACCTACTTCACAGGGTTGTTCTGAAGATTAATGAGATATTTCTATGAAGTATTTGACACCATGCCTGGAATATGATAGGTACTTCAAAACATTTTTCAAGTAAATTGAGCATATTTTATGAAAGGGGAAATGTTGTGAAGGAAGCAAGGAAGAGAGGGAAGGAGGAAGGAAGAAAGGAAGGAAGGAAGGAAGCGTGAAAAGGAAGGAAGGAAAGGAAGTTAGTTCACTCCCTAAATGCTACCCTGGCAGCAGGGCCTATGAGGTGAGGGGCCAGGGTCCTGCGTCTCACTGGGCTGGGACAGCCTTACATGGAGTGTGTGGCCTGAAGGACAACTCCCCCATCTGTACCCCCTACTCTCCCAGGGAAGTTCCCTCATTTATACTGCAAAGGGCTTCTCAGTTGAAAATGCCAACATTTATAAATATTGGATGAGAATGAGTTAAAACTACCAGTGGGGGCTAAATCTTCCATGTGGCTGTGAGGAGGAGGAGTGCACAGACAGGTTTGAACTCACACTGACAGGCCTGTGACTGGGTCTGTCATTCCTCGTGAAGACAGACTTATGCTTTCCCCAGGAGCCTACAGCACTGCGTCCCCACACACTGTGCTGAAAATGCAGCCTTGATTTGAGGCTGTTACATTCAACAAAGAGGCTGATGAATGAATCTAATTATTCACAAAGCCAAGCTGATGAGACAGCAAATGCCAACCTATGGAAATGAAGAGAGTGTGTGCTGTTGCGTTCCTTTAAGCCAATTTCTTGTTGTAATCATGCCTAAGTAAAGATTGTTCTTGCTTCAGTTTTGGGAAGGCATTACTGAAAGAGCATCTTTCAATAATGTAAAGTAGCACCTTTACTCTGTTTTAGTTTTCCTTAAATGCAAACTGTGCTTATCTTTTAAATTAACCTTACCTAAAATGCTTTTTTTTTTCCCTCTCTCTCTGTTCCCCGAATCCACACGTAATCAATATTATAGTGGTTTCAGTTTGAAAAACAGGAGTGTCTTATACGCTACTGGAAGGGAAAAAAAAAAAAAACAGCATGGAAAGTAACTGGGAACAATTTTTGAGGCTCTTAGAATAATCAATATTTACAAAACTTGGTTCATAAGGTAAATAGAGTTGTAGATGATTACTTCAAAACTGTTTAAGATAACTCAGTAACATTTTGGAAGTAATATGGGGCTCATTAAGGTTCTGAGTTCCATTTGAATATCTGAATTTAGTGTTCATCTTATTCTGATTTGGAAATTCAGCTTGAACTTTGTTTTCTGATTGGTCGTTACTGAGACCACACCTGGGAAAATAAGTGTTGGCCCAAGCTCTCTCCTCGCTCAGAAATGTATACACGTTCAACAAACAGTGGTTGACCACCTACTAAGACATCCTGAGAAGTGAGGTCTTGACCCCTGAAACCTCAAAACAATGATGAGCTATGCTGAATTTTTGGTAGCCCATTCTCCAAAAAGAAGCCACAGTCCCTTTTAACACCTTACTCCCCAATAATAGGTGGAAATCACATCCCAAGTATACTTATCCTCTCAACAGAGTCATGTGTATCTGCACTCAATTTGAAGCTAATACTTTACTGGGTGAATCTTTCCTTACTAGCTCAAGTACCTAGTGAGTTTGTCCCGTGTATGAATTCCTGTCGGTATCTAATCAACCTCATATGTTCTACAACTTAAACGCTGCTTTGTTTTGTTTCTTAGTTGTTCCACATGTATGTCTCCTTTTCCCATGAACAGGGACCAGGTCTTCCCGGATAACCTCTGCCATATCATGAGTATATTTTGGTAGCTTAAGTGTGTGCTGTTGAGGCTCTTCTCCAGGGAAATACCATATTAAACTACAGATTAAACCAGTTGTCGTCAAGTTGACTCTGACTCATGGCAACCCCGTGTGTGTCAGAGTGGAACTGTGCTCCATAGGGTTTTCAATGGCTGACTTTTTTGGAAGTAGATCACCAGGCCTTTTTTTCAAGGCACCTCTGGGTGGACTTGAAACCTCCAACCTTTCGGTTAGTAGCTGAGCGCATTAACCATTTGCACCACACAAGCACTGCATAAATATGCATCTATTTCATCCCTAATAGAAAACATATTCATTCTGAATTTATTGTGAGGCTTGAAAAACATCCAGATAATTTGGGAGTGTTAAAGAACAAAGAAGAGTTGCTCTTATACCTTCTAAATTACATTATGACCAGGCAATGAAAATACCAGATGCTATTGAAAAAAATCATGGTTTTGAAGAATTTATATATTAGTTTTACAATCCAAGACCTGAGTAGACATGGCATTACAGTGTTCCAGATTAAAAAGCAAAAGCTCTGTTCAATCTTTAACGAAACAGTGTTAAGATGTGCTAAGTCATTCTTTTAGTCAATGATGCCTCGGGTGGAATAAGAAGCCCCAAGGACTCTGACACATGCACCCATTTTGGATTTTGTGCGCCGCAGAAAAGCCGTCACCTGCAGAGGAGCCTGGATGCTGCCAAAGAGATTGCCCAGAAAGAGTTCCCAAGACCCCATATCCCTCTACACTCTGTCCCTTCTCCAGTGCCCTGAACTAGAAGTCGCGGTGTTTGTTGCATTGAATTCCCTGCTATGTACATAGAACTACTAGTGCTCAATAAATATTTATTGTCTTGAATTCCTGGACAAGACTGGGTTTTGTCCTTTTCCTAGTCTGCCTTAGTCTGGAAGCTAAGCTGAAATCTGTCCACCATGGGTGATGCTGCTGATATTTGAATACTGGTGGCATAGCTTCCAGCATCACAGCAACACGTGAGCCCCTGCAGTTCGACAAACTGACAGACACGTGCGAGGAGCGTGCACTACTCTGGTAATAAACATCTCTTCTAAGGAATGCATTTCTTTGCCCTCTGGTTCAGCTCTAAGCACTTCCCAGTGTAGGTATACCCTTTGTCTCCATAGCTGCAGGTAAAACCCTCCTCGTTTTATTTGCCCTTCAGGAGAAATTGAGAGTAGCATTTCCCAGTTTCTGGATTCCAGGAATGAGTGGTAAGCACTCTTGGTCCTCTCTTCTCTGACCAGTTCTGTCACAGATTCTCCTTAAACTGTCCCCTCCCCTCGCCCCCTGACCACAGCAGTCTTCACACTGCAGAAGTGACCAGCAGGCACAGGCATATGTGCTAAGTGTGAGCCAATCCCACCATTTGCTGCACAGCAAGCTGTCTGTTTGGCAGCCACAGATGCTTCTTTTCCTTGTTTTTAGTGCTTCAGGACTCCTTTAGAGACTCAGATAAAGGTGCCTATGAGGCACCTTTTCGTCACATTTATGTTGACTCCTTGCTGGGGTAAAGGAGTAAAGAATGGCCCTTTAAGAGGCTAAAGAGGGAGAGGTGAGGCCCACCCTCTCTAGTAAAAAACAAAACAAAACAGAAAACCTGCCTGTAGTCCCCAGTAGGTGGGATATGTATTCAACTGTCAACTTGCTGTAAAACCTCGGATGTATAAAACCTACAAATTAGGCAGTAATAAAATCTGATTTACCAAAAGTCCCTTCACTTATCAAAACATTCACATAAAAATATATATATGTATTTCTTCAGAATATTTGAAATATAATTGTAGTTAATAATAACTGTTGGAACTAACAGTCAGGAATTGTTGTATATACTTTACCTGTATTCTCATTTAACCCTCAGGCATCCCTAAGAGATAGATGCTATTATTATTCCCATTTTAAATATAAGGAAACTGAGACATGGAGAGATAACATCACATGCCTAAAGTTCCATGGTTAGTGGATGACAGAAGACATCTGGGGCGTTAGTTCTTGGCAGAGAGCCTCACGTGTGTGATTTTACTCAGTATCATTGGATCTTTGTAAAATTGCAAGTTTAGAAAGGACCTTAGAAAATGACAAAACATCTGTCTTCTGCTTATCAACCTTCAAATAAAATGTAGAAAAGCCGTAAGAAATCGATTTGTGATCCTCCTACACATAGAATGTAGTTGTTTCATAATATCTGTTAACATATTTGGCAAAGCATGGTTGTTTGCTCTCAGCAAAACAAGCTGGAGAATGGGGGCTGGCATCATTCCTGGACCTGTGGTAAAGTTGTATTTTGTGATGAAATAAGACAGACTCGGGCTGTAATCCTAACTCTGGAACCCTGAGCAACTTACTTTCTTGGTCATTCATCTGCTCCTTCATTCTTTCAACAAATGCTTATTGTGCTCTCCTAATATGCTAGATATTGATGAAGCACTAAGGGAAATGACATCATCAGATTGGGACTGTCAAAAGATCACTTTGGCTATTGGGTGAAGAATGGATTGTCAGGGAGTTGAGACAGGGAGACCAATTAGTGGATTTTTTGGGGTACCACCAGGCAGGAGATAAAGGTGGCCTGGACTAGTGAAGGTAGAAAGAAATAAACATATTCAACCTATATTTTAGAGATAGAACTAGTAGACCTTGATTATACATTGGCTGTTGGGATGGAGCTTGAGAGAAAAAGAGAAATCAAAGATGACCCCAGATGACTCCCAGCAACTGAATAGAAAAATGTTAACATTTACTGAGATGAGAAATATAATAGGATAGATAGCTTTGACATTTGGGTAAAATAAAGAGCTCTATTTAGGGTATATTATGGTTGAAATTCTTATTAAATATGCAAGTAGAGAGACTGTTTAAGTCTGATGTCTCCTATAAGTCTAAAGCTTAGAGAAGAGTCAGGCCTACAGATAATGATTTGGGAAGTTATCAGTGTACAGATGGTATTTATAGCCATAGAGTTGGATTATATTCCCACAGCAGTGAGTATAGATATAGAGTGGGGCCCAGGATCAAGTCCAAGGACTTTCCAGTATTTAGAGGCTGTGTAGAAAGAAGAAGCTAGCAGAGGTGACAGAGAAGGAGGAATAAGTGACGTAGGAGAATGAAAAAGAGAGAGTTTGTCTAATATTGCTTAGAAGCAGAGTTAACTAAAAATAGAAAGATCCATTGGATTTGATAGCATAGGCTTCCTTGGTAAACTTAACAAGAGCATCATAAGCCAGACTGAAGTGGATTGAATAGTGAATGATTAAGTGAAGAAATAGGGACAAGTATAGATAAAGTCATGCCAGACATTTTGCTATGAAGGGAAACAAAGAAATGGGGAGGTAGCTGTCTGGGGAGATGGAAACCAAACTTATTTAGAGAAGCTAAGAGGACTATTTGGTAGCATTTAGTGTCCATTAGAAGTTTGTGATCATAATTTTAAATTGAAATGTATCACTAGGATACTGAGATTTGCTCCAGCAACCTTTAGATATTCTGGTGAAAGTACAGAGAAGAAGCTTAGTTCATCTAAGTTTGAGATTTTACCAGGAGAAAGTTACAGATGGAAGGATGACCATGAAATATGAACTTGATAAACAGGAAAATATCCACAAGAATTGTGTCACTGATAGTGAAAAAGTGGTAAAGTCAGTGATTTGGAAATCTTGATGAGGTCAAAGTGGGGGCCTAAAGCAAGCTGGAAGGAGAGGAAGTAGAAGTCAGAAACTATGAGTCTTAAAATCAACATTTTGAATGCGTAGTTACTGGTGATAACACAGTCTAGGATGGAATAGCTTGCTAAAGAGAAAAGGAAGAAAAGATTAATGGAGGCGTGAAGGCAAAGTAGCTAAGGAGCTAGCACGTTGGATGAGCCATTTGTGATTGTTGAAATCAGTGAAGACAATGCCAAAAGTAGTAGGGTAAGGAATAGAGAAAGAATGAACTAGAGACTTTAATGAATGATAGCAAACATGAAGATTGAGAAAGGATAGCAATAAGCAGTAGTAATGAGTAACATAGCTAAATCTCAGGAAATTCAGTGGAGCTTGGAATTTTAAAAGATGAAGGAAAAATAGTTTGAAAGTGGCAAAAGGGAGCAAGGAGAACACCTGTTTCACTTTCTAGCCATGAGGTACTGGGAATATTAGAGATAAAACAGCCTCCCAGTGAAGGGATTGAAAATGAATTAGTGGTCTTAGAATCACTAAGAAGAACTTGGATGCAAGCAAGTTTTAGAATAACCCTCTTGCAGAAAACAATGATAAAAGCTGGATAAAATACAAGTCACACACAAGAAAGCTATTTGCAGGTATCAGAGAGCAATTAAGATATCCAGTCCTTTGGGACCTAGATCTGAGAAAAGGAAAATTCATTAAGGTGATCCATATATTTACTACCAGATTTTCCTTTGAGGCATTTTTCAATTTTCATCTCAGGGCATAGAGATCAAATTGAAATCATAGGGCTGGACTTTGCTAAAGTATCTCTGGACCCCAAAAAAAACCAAACCCACTGCCATCGAGTTGATGCTGACTCATAGCACAGCAATAGGGTTTCCAAAGCTATAAATCTCTACAAAAGCAGACTGCCACATCATTCTCTCATGGAGTGGCTGATGGTTTTGAAACACCAACCCTTCAGTTGGCAGTTCATGGCTTTAAGACAGAAAATGAAATTTGGAGTTACAGAGGCAGCAAGGGTATGAAGGGCAGGATCCTGGAGAAAAGGGAGCCATAAAGAAATGAGACCAACATTCTGCTTGTAATTGCCCCTTGGGCATTGCCAACTTAATCCGCAGGGCAAGAGATGTAGAAACAAAGCATAAAGAAGCTGTCTCTTGAATAAAAAGTTAGCATAAATTTGGCAGTATCACGAAGCTGGGTAGAATAAAAGTGATGTTCAGTGCCTTCAAGGTGAAGAGGCCGTGATAAATACCTTAGGCTTGAAGTTGAGACCCCTGAAAGACAACACTCTTGATGCAAGGGCAGAGGATTAGACCAGCCCTTACAAAACCTGAAACTCGGGCTCCATTCAGTTAAATACCTATTGAACTGGATGATCTGCTCATATGCTATCTGTCTATTATCAAATCTTCTCTGGAGGAAGACAACATCATCCAGAAACTGTGATTTTTTCTATGAAATATCCATTATTCAATAAAAAATTACCAGCCATGCCAGGGCACAGGAATAAATAACTAAAAGCCAAAAAAGAAAGAGGACTTTAGAAACAAAGCTACAGAGATCCAGACATGGGACAGGGACTTTGAAATAGCTATAGCAAGTATGTTCAAGGACGTAGATAGTAAGACGGAGAATTTCACCAGAAATCTAGAATTTATTTAAAAAAATAACCAAATGGAAATTCTGGGTTGGAAAATATAATAACTGAAATCTAGAATTCAGTAGAAATGTTTAATTGCAAATTAGACACAAAAGGGAGGATTAACAAATTGTTAGTAGAACGTATCCAGAGAAGAATATCACAGAGAAACAAGAATGAAAAATATAGAGAAGAGCAAAAGAGACAAGGGCTTAGAACTGGTCATTCCAGTTCAAACCCCTGCTGAGAATTTGCATTTCTAGCAAGTCCCAGAAAGAGATACATAAGAGTCACCTGGGGAACTTGTTAAAATGTAGATTCTGATTCAGTATATGTTGGGTGGAAATGCAAATTTTCAGAAGGGAACTTGTTAGAAGTGCAAATTCTCAGCAAGGGGTTGAACCAGAACAAACCAGTCTGAAGCCCTGAAAGAGATGTATTGGATATGGTTAAGAAGTCTAATGTAAGTACAGTTGGTGTTCAGAAAATAGAAGCAAGAAAGAATGAGGCTGAAACAATATTTGAAGAGATACTGGCCATAACTTTTCCAGAACTTAAAAAAGACATTGAGAAAACTTACAAACCTCAAGAAAGATTAATATGATGAAAAACACATCTAAGCATATTATATAAAAACTGCTGAAACCAAAGGTAAAGATAAAAATACATATTTTTAAAAATGAAAAAAACCACATTATATTCTAGGAAGCAACAATAAAACAAACAATAGAATTTTTAACAGAAATTATGGAAACTAGAAGACAATGTAATGATATCTTTAGAGTGCTAAAAAAAAATAATTACTAACCTGAAATTCTATGCTCATCAGACATAGCCTTCAAAAATTAAGATAAAGATTTTTTCATACAATCAGAAATGAAGAAAGTTTATTGGCAGCATAGTCATAATAAGACAAATAATAAGGTGAATATTTCAGGCAGAAGCAAAATGATTTTAGATGTAAACAAAGTAATGAAAGGAGGAATGAAAAGTACTGGAAAGAGTAAATATACAGGCAAATATAAATAAATATTGACAATACAACAAAATACTAATAGTGTCTTGTGGGACTTAAAATACATGTAGAATTAAAATACATGACAAAAACAGCACAAAAAGTAGGAGGAGGTAAGTAGAGTTAAATTGTGTAAGGTCTTTGCATTGTCTAGGATGTTGCAGAAGTACAATTTAAGGTTGTTGTTGTTGTTAGGTGCCATGGAGTCGGTTCCGACTCATAGTGACCCTGTGTACAACAGAACAAAACACTGCCTGGTCCTGCGCCATCCTCATAATCATTGCTATGTTTGAGCCATTGTTGTAGCCACTGTGTCAATTCATCTCTTTGAGGATCTTTCTCTTTTTCACTGACCTCCTACTTTACCAAGCATGATGTCCTTCTCCAAGGACTAGGCCCTCCTGAAAACATGTCCAAAGTACATGAGTCAGAGTCTGGCCATCCTCACTTCTAAGAAGCATTTGGCTGTATTTCTTCCAAGACAGATTTGTTCCTTCTTCTGGCATTCCATGGTATATTCAATATTCTTCGCCAACACGATAATTCAAAGGCATCAGTTCTTCTTTGGTCCCTCTTATTCATTGTGCGGCTTTCACACGCATATGAGGTGATTGAAAATACCATGGCTTGGGTCAGACTCACCTTATTCATCAAAATGACATCTTTGCATTTTAACACTTTAAAAAGGTCTTTTGCAGCAGATTTGCCCAGTGGAATACATCATTTGATTTCTTGACTGCTGCTTCCACAGGCATTGATTATGGATCCAAGCAAATGAAATCCAATTTAAAGTAGACCCTAGTAATTCAAGGAAATAGGTATTATGTCCAGGATAATTACTAAAAAAGAAGATTGAACAAATTGAAAACCAATTCTGAGGCAATATTTTACGCTTAAATATATTAGTAATTATATTAAGTGTAAATGGTTTGAATTATCCAATCAAAAGACAAGGATTATCAGGCTGGATTGAAAATATATATATAAAGTTTACAAGATACCCACTTTATTTATTAGGGAACAGAAAATTTGAAAGTTAAAGGAATGAAAAATATTCTATATGCAATATTAATCAGAGAAAATTGACAGAGCTATACTAATAACAAAGTTGGCTTTAATACAAGAAGAATTACTGGAGAAAAAGAAGAACATTTCATAATGATTAAAAAGTCAACACAACAAGAAGCTATAACTATCTTAATTTTTATATGGACTTAAAAACAATCCCAAACTATAAAAAACAAAAACTGACAAAACTAAAAGGAGACAGACAAATCTATAATCACAATTAGAGATTTGAACGCAACTATCTAAGTAACTAATAGAAGAGACATACAAAAAAAACAATACAGACAGGGAGATTTGAACAATTAATAAACTTGACCTAATTGATGTATATAGAACACTGCAACTAACAAATATAGAGTACACATTCTTTACCAGTGAAATGGAATGTTCACCTAAGTAGATTATATGCTGAGCCATAAAGCAAGTCTCAGCACATTTCAGAGGATTTAAATCATATAGAGTATGTTTCTACAGTGAAATAAAGTTAGAAATCACAAAAAGATAATTAAAAACATCCAAATGGTAGGAAATGAAGCAATATAATTCTTGTAATTATGGATCAACAAAGAAATCACAACAAACTAAAAAAAAATTAACTCAATAATAATAATATGTCAAAATTTATAGAATGCAGCTAAAGTAGAATTTAAAGGTAAAATTTTAGTCTTGAATACATTAGAAAAGAAGAAACATTGAAAATCAATTATCGATCTAAAGAAGATTTTAACCTCAAGAAAGTAGAAAGTACAAAATATTGAACAAAAATTAATGGAATAAAAAACAAATGAATCATAGAGAAATTTAACAAAGCCACAAGTTGATATTTATTATTTTTTTTATTTTATTTTATTGTACTTCAGGTGAAGGCTTACAGAACAAATAGTTTCTCATGAAACAGTAGTACACATGTTGTTTTATGACATTGGTTAACAACCCCACA
>NW_004443975.1:3474115-3630029 GCF_000243295.1 Trichechus manatus latirostris | reverse complement strand
AGGGTTTCAGGATTGTTGTATTCTCTGTTTGGCTTAGTTTTTTGGATCTTTGCTGTGGAGGGATGGCGTGGTGCTTCTGCCTAGAGCGCCATTTTTCCGGAACTCCACAAGTTGATTTTTTAAAAGATTAATAATTTTATAAATCCATGGAAAGGCTGATCAAGAGACAAAAGGGAGATAAAATTTACCAATATCACAGATGCCAAAAAGGAACATCATGGAGTTAATAGAGACATTAAAAAGATGGTAAGAAAATATTATGAACAACATTGTGCCAGTAATTTAAAATCGTAGATGAATTGGACAAATACCTTAAAAACTGCATAACAAACTGACACAGGAAGCCATAGAAAGTGGAGTACTGTAATGGAATTGTTGGGGGAAATAGAGTAGAATGTATCTAAAGCACTTAGCATTGGTCTTGACACATACTCAACTCTTGATTAATGACTATTATTATTAAAATCATCATGGATAGTAGGAAGGGGCTGAGGGAATCCCTGTAAGGCAGTGAACCACAGACCACTGGCATCTTTGATGTCTTTCTATGAGCTTCAAGGGTAGTGGCATAACAAACAGTCCTGTCAAATTTACAGGCCAAAGCAAAAGCTCCATGCACTGATTAGACCTGAGGACGAGGAGAGGGAACAGTTGATGCCTACCAATGAAAAAGAGGAATATCAGAGGCAGGGCAGTTACCATGTTCTTTGTCCATTAGGAATGTCAAACTGACATGAAAGTGTATGTGAAAAATATACCAGTAGACATCTTGTAATGAATGAATATAGAAAGAGGATGTATGCAACATTTATGTTACAGTTCTAACATAAAAACTTGTCAGTTTGTTCCTATAATATCCATATAAATTAGTACACAGCTACTTTCATTTATGGTTTAAAATACTAATTTTTTTATTGTTTCAAAAATACTTTTTCTTCAGTTTAAAAAGAATGAAATTAATAAAAGGCTAATTTCCTTAATATGCAAAGATCTTTTCCAAATCAATTAGAAAAATATGAACAATCAAATTTTTTTCAATGGGACCAGGATATGAAGAGAAAAAAAAAATTATGTCAAAATAAAAAAATATATATAAGACTCTCAACTGCACTCATATTTAAAGAAATAAAAATTAAAGCTACTAGCAGATGCCCTTTTTTCACAGATATGAATTCACCTGGTTTTGGACAATTTACTCAAGCTCTGTGAGTTTTTGTTTTCTTATTTATAAATGTCGTTAGGTGCCATCGAGTCAGTTCCAAGTCATAGCGACCCTGTGTACAACAGACCAAAACACTGCCTCGTCCTGCGCCATCCTCACAGTCATTGTTATGCTTGAGCCCATTGTTGCAGGCACTGTGTCAGTTCATCTTGTTGAGGGTCTTCCTTTTTTTCGCTGACCCTTTACTTTACGAAGTATGATGTCCTTCTCCAGGGACTGATCCCTCCTGATAACATGTCCAAGGTATGTGAGACGCAGTCTCACCATCCTTGCTTCCAAGGAGCATTCTGGTTGTACTTCTTCCAAGACAGATTTGTTCATTCGTTTGGCAGTCCATAGTATATTCAGTGTTCTTCGCCAACACCACAATTCAAAGGCTATTTATAAATAGCAAGTGCTTATATACATATATATGTAAGTATATGAGATAATATATGCAATATATGTAAATCAACTTATGTAAAGCAACTTCTTGCTTCTTCAAGGCCCTCTCCAATTTTTCAATGTTTGAAGAGGGCCTAGAGATAAGTAATAGGAAAAAAGTAAACTTTTGTGCAAATATGGATACACATATGGCTGGCAGTAGCTGAGGAAACGTGTACCTAGCCTAATCTGAGTATGCTTAGAACCAATTGGCTCTTTGGAACTTCCAGGTCTGGTTTGAATTCTTTCTGCACAGAGCTGGTTCCACACAGTTTATTTACATATTCAATATAAT
This sequence comes from Trichechus manatus latirostris, assembly GCF_000243295.1. Taxonomy (NCBI): domain Eukaryota; kingdom Metazoa; phylum Chordata; class Mammalia; order Sirenia; family Trichechidae; genus Trichechus; species Trichechus manatus. Next base: position 3,628,089 of record NW_004443975.1, on the reverse strand, counting down.
CGCAGATTTTGGCAAATCACCTTATATGTCGCTTTCAGCACACCCAAATAACCATGCTGTCACATCTAGGAAGTTACCTATAAGCTTCTCTCCAATGAGACTGGAAATAGATGAGTTGTCAGTGGAAATGACAGTTGGTACAAGAAAAGAACATTGTGTTCAGATGTTTGGCTAGTGCTCCTTAATTTTTAGGTTATTTGAATCGAATAAGGATTTGGGAACTTCTTAAGATCTTACAACTCCTGAGGACTCTAAAAATAGACGGCCAGCAGCATTTAAAATGTGGTGCTTCTCAATATGATAAAAACTTACCTAACCCCAGGATTCTACCCTTCAGAGCTATAACTGGGGTTAATGCTTACATGTGTTTTCCCGACATCCCATTGATGCCTACAAAGAGTACTGAGGGTTCTCCAACGGCCTTAGAAGAAGCCCAACCGTTGTGTAGAACAGTTTAGTAAAATGTAACATTTTATGAGGCTACTCTCTAATTCCTGGCTCCATCTAAGGCCGTTATTAGCTGCCATAGAGTCTGCCCCCAACTCATGGGAACCCCATACACAGGGCACATCCCCATTGTGATCCGTAGGGTTTCCACTGGCTGATTTTCAGAAGTATGTCACCAGGCCTTTCTTCCTACTCCATCTTAGTCTGGAAGCTCTGCTGAAACCTGTTCAGCATCATAGCAACACACAAGCCTCCACTGACAGACACGTGGTGGCTACACATGAGGTGAATTGGTCAGGAATTTAACCGGGTCTTCTGCATGGAAGGTGAGGATTCTACCACTGAACGACTATTGTAGTGCCCTCAAATCTTTTTTGTTTGTTTTTTAGTGATGTTATTATTGCTGTTGGTTGTCACCAAGTTGACTTTGACTCATGGCAACCCCATGTGTGCAGAGTAAAACTGCTCCATAGGGTTTTCAAGGCTGTGACCTTTTGGAAGCAGATCACCAAGCCTGTCTTCTGAGATGCCGCTGGGTGGGTTTGAAGTCGGAACTGCCAACTTTTCCACTAGTAGTTGAGCTCTTGATGGTTTGTGCCATCCAGAGACTGTTTTTTTAGTGATACCAGATAGAAATTAATTGTTAAAATGATAATACAGTCAGTCATATTTATCTGAATTTGTATTCTGTCTGGCAGTTACCTTGTTGTAACTACACTTTTATAGCTACTCAGTTTCTCTTCTCTACACTGTTCCGTGTTCTGTCTTTCATTAAGCTGAAACAGAACTTAACACAGGTCATGAGGTGTTCCAGAAAGTCCAAAGAGAGTCAACATCTGGAATGAGGAAAGAAGGTAAAGTTATTTTAACTGACTTTCTTTGCCACCTATGAATCTTACGCTTTTCCCAAAATTATTCTCCACCTCTTTCTTCTATCCCCATCAACCAGTCCTTTACACGCTGCTGCTTCCTCCCTCACCTTGGAGATTTTCCATTTCCTTTGCTTTTTGGCCTGAAACTCTGTGAGTTTCCTTAGATACTCACCTTCCCTTCAATCTCTGAATAATCACTTTCCTTTTCAGTGTGTGTGGGGGGGGGGGGGGGTTGGAAAACACTCCCAAGCCTATCTTTACCAAAACTAGAAAGAAGACCATCAAAATTATTTATAAAACATAGATTGAATTCAGAGGTCATTACATTTCCTTTTAAATGAGTCACAGGTCATTAACTGCTCAGACTGTGTCTTTCAAGCATAGTTGTTGAAGGAACTAAATGCTATAAACCATTAACAATGCTGCCGGGGAGGACAGTGGGGATAGAAAATTAAGCCAAGTGCTAGGGCTGCAGAGCACGAGGAAGCAACGGGATTTAGAGGCTGGCTGTATGCTAGGAAGAAGAGAGCAGAAACCCCAAGGTAGCTCCAGGGTGTGAGCCAGGGCTGCCAAATGGGTGGTGTCCAGCAGGGGGATCAGTGAGTTAGGACAATGAAAGCATTTCTAAAGAAGAGTTCTGGCCCTGTATGCAATGTGAGATAAAGGCTGACAGCCAACTAGGAAAATCCTGAAGATGTTGACAGGTCGGAACAGTGGAGTAGACATTGGTTCCAGGCAGGGGAATGAAGAGTTACGCAGAAGAGGAAACCTTACCCTCATCTCTTGTTACAGCCAGGAACAAAACACCAAGAAAAGCTGTATGCAGCTCACTGTTGGCAGTCCTTCATTAGATGAATTTCACCAAACCACAGCATATAATTCCCCAGCTATGACACTAATGATAATAATAATAATAACTAATATTTATTGAGCATTACGTGTCAATATTACCTCTTTTCATTTTCTCAGCAGCTCTGAGGAAACAGTTCTCTCATTGTCTACTGTTTGCAAATGCGGCTCTGAGAAATTAAGTGACTTGCCCAAAGCGACAAGTTAGTAAGTGGTAGATGTGCAGGTTGTCTGATTACAAAGACCCTCCATTCCATTCTAACCTGCTGCTCAGTCAAGCTGCTTCAGTTGCCTGTTGCTGGACTAAAGTTCTGAGATAGATAGGAAGAAGCATTTCTTTATACATTTTATGTGGTCTTGTGCAATAATTTTTATGTAATTGATTAACTTCAAGTAAATGCAACACATTTCCCCAACCTCAGAGGTGAGAGGAAAACTTCAAAGTCTATATAACTTCCTTTAATAATTCTGGTAGTTATAAAATAAAACATTTTGTTTAACCTCCCCCCATTATTAATATAAAAATCCATATTATGAGAGGTAACATAAAAAGTGAACAAAATACAGATAAACACAAGATAAGCTTTCACTATCTTCGGTCTTATATCATTCCAATCATTCCAGTCAGCCAATGGAACAGCAAAGACTGTTCCTTCCTAATCACCCACAGGGACTATGGAACACAAAAGAAGTGAAACAGCTCCTATTATTGTTGTTTCTCAAACAGTGTTTTGCACAGGACTTTGAACTGGTTCAAGCCAGTTCAGTCAAGGCCAACAATGCAAAATTGGAACAGACCCACATTTTTATAATTTGAGTTATCTGGAACAATAACCAAAATGGGAAAAATTATGGGTGGGAAGCCCTGGAATGACAGACTCAGAAGAGGCATAGTGAGCCCTTTCAGGAGCCTAATGCATGAGACTGGATTATTGGCAGGACTGTGGAAGGTGACATGCATTCAAACTGGCATGGTCGGCCACCATCTTTGTGCAAGGCACCGCTGTTTCTGACTCTGCTCAAAATCCAGTGGGCAAGAGATCTGATTGCTATGCAATGCTCTTGCTGCCCATGTTTTCTAAGAGGGAGATTAAGTTTCTAGCAGGACTTCGACCTGTAATTTTTCACATTCCAGTTATCTTTCCAGTTCACCCAAATTTTAAAAATTTCAAGTGTGTTCCTGTTTCCCTTCCTCGGCCATGTCTGAACTGGGAAGAACTGGTTCAAAGCCCTGGTTCTATGGAACACAAAGGTTCCATATGTGCCAGGCCCTTGAGGGATTTCAGATGAATAAAACACAAGTCCCTACTTTCAAATTCATCATACAGTGGAAGAAATGCAAGACACATAAATAACATAATATAACTCTTGAGATTGGTACAGATTTTGAATTATTACCACTTGCCTCATAACAAACACAGAATCCAAGAACTGACATGCCTTCAGCGCAAACAGATCTCTAGCCGCAGGCAGCCTCAGGAATCTACTTGAACCATGTTTGCGGCAGGCATCTCAGGGAATTGAATCCCCAGAGAAGGAATGAGAGGGCAGAAACCCTCACAATGCCCTTCCATCAAGTGTAACAAGAGCCTGTCAACAACGCCCACCACTCTCCAGGAGTTCCCTGTCTGGCCCCACAGGCATCCTGAAGTGCTGCTCACTCCTCCAGTAGCTCAGCAGCCATACACAGATAGATCATTAAGCCTTTACACTTATTCACACCTCAGTTATTTATTTTTTTAATATAAGAATTTTGTGACTTGGAAAAGTTTGATTTCTCCATAGAATCCTCCAAGAGAATTTCTCAGATGCTTGTTTCTTATACAAAATGTTTCCAGGAAGTAATTTTCTCTGCAAAGCTCATCTCTTTTTTCAAAACTTCTCATTCTTTTAGTGGAATCAAGGAAATCGCAGTTTGATGTTAGCATATCTTGAACACCTCTTATCTTAGTTTGATAGTGCTGCTGTAACAGAAATACCACAAGTGGGTGACTTTAAAGAACAGAAATTTTCTCACAGTTCAGGAGGCTAGAAGTCTGAATTTACAGTGTGGCTCCAAGGAGAGGTCCTTCTTTGTCTGTTTCAGCTTCTGGTTGTTATTGATGGTTACCATGGAGTCAGCTCCAACTCATGGCAACCTTATGTATAACAATGAAATGCTGTCGAGTCCTGCACCATCTTCATGATCTTCGTGACCATTGGTATGTTTGAGTCTGTTTTTGCAGCTATCCTATCAGTACATCTCACTGAGGGTTTCTGTCATTTTCTCTGACCCTCTACTTTACCAAACATGATGTCCTTTTGTAGCAATTGGTCTCTCCTGAAGATGTGTCCAAAGTAAATAAGTCAAAGTCTCACCATCCTCGCTTCTAAGGAGGGTTTTGGTTGTATTTCTTCTAAGACTGATTTGTTCATTCTCCTGGAAGTCCACAGTATATTCAATATTCTTCGGCAACACCACAGTTTGAATGCATTAGTTATTCTTCTGTCTTCCTTTTCCCTCGTCCAGCTTCAGCTTCTAAAAGCTGCTAGCAATCCTTGAATTTCCTAGGCTTATAGATTCGTTGGGGCCCTAGTGGTGCAGTAGTTAAGCATTTGGCTGTTAATCAAGGGGTTGACAGTTCGAATCCACCAGCTGCTCCTTGGAAACCCTATGGGGCAATTCTACTCTGTCCTATAGAGTCACTATGAGTTGAAGTCGATTCGATGGCAACGGGTTTTTATAGATTCATCTGCCTCCGTTGTCATTAGATAGCATCTGTCTTCCCCCTTGTGTGCTCACGTCTATGTCTAATCTGCTCTTTTTATAACTCAGAAGTGATTAGGTTCAGGACAAACCCGACACTGATACGGCCTTATTAACCAGGGCTTTGAACCAGTTCTTCCTGGTTCAGTCATGCCCGATAAAGTAAAACCTGAATGAACCCAAATTTTTAAAATGTGGGTGAACTGGAATGATACTCAGAACGGGAAAAATTACAGGTTGAAGCCCTGCTAGACACTTAATCTCCCTCTTAGGAAACAAGGGTAGCATGTGTGTTGCATAGCAACCAAATCTCTTGAATGGCAGAGTCGAAAAGCCATGCCCCACTCAAAGACGGCAGCTGACCATGCCGCTTTGAATGTGTGTCACTGTCCACAGTCCTAGCAGTAATCAATCCAGTGTCACTCATTCGGCTCCTGAAAGGGCTCACTACACCTCTTCTGAGTCTCACATTCCGGGGCTTCCACTGATAATTTTTCCCATTCTGGTTATCGGTTCACTTCACCCAAATTGTAAAAATTCGGGTCTGTTCCAATTTTGCTTTGTCAGCCATGACTGAACCGGTTCAAACTGATTCGAAGTCCTGTTGTTAACCAAGGGAACTCCATTGCCAAACAGGATTACATCTACAGGAATAAGTGTTAGGATGCCAACACATATTTTAGGGGGGCACCATTCAATTGACAACACCTCTAGATACCACTTCGTAGGGGCACTATTCAAGAAGGACTGCCAGCCTGCCTTTAACAAATGGTGTATTCTCAGCACTCAGCCCCTCTGCAGGGCGCACTTGCAGGCAACAGTTGTGTCAGGCTACGGTTGAAGGGGCAACAGGAGGCGATGAATCTGTAGTGTGCAAAACGGGTGTATAGCAAGTATTTCATATCATGAATCTTGAACACTTGGGTCTGAAGGGCTTCTGGTACTAGATGCTTTGGTATTATCAGGATTCTTCATTCTTATGACCAGATATTTCTCTTGTGGGCCTATTAACTTGCCTCAATATAACTAGTATTTCCTCACTAACTGATTACCTCACAGAGAGCTTTACAATTCTGTTGTTAGTTGTTGTCAAGTAGGCTCCTATTAACGATGACCTTATGTACAACAGAATGAAACATTTCCCGGTCCTGTGCCATCTTCACAATCTTTAGTAAGCTTGAGTCCATTGTTTCAGCCACCATGTTTATTTTGAGTACCTTCCTATCTACGATGCTCATCTTTCAGCACTGTATTGGACAATATTCTGTTGTGATCCATAGGGTTTCCATTGGCTAATTTTTGGAAGTAGATCATCAGGCCTTTCTTTCTATTCTGTCTTGGTCTGGAGGGTCTACCGAAACCTGTCCACGGTATTTGAAATGCTGGTGGCGTAGCTTTCAGCATCACAGCAACATACAAGCCACAACAGTATGACAAACTGATAAATGGGTGGTGGACAAGCATGATTTCTCTTTTTTCTTGTATATGGGGTGTACCAGTCTATGTCCAATGAGAGGACAGAAACTGCACAATAACTTAAAATGGGAGAAATTTAATATAAAGAATATTATCATCTGATTAGGAGGTCTGGTGGTACAAACGGTTAAGTGCTTGGCTGCTAACCAAAAGATTGGTGGTTCAGACCGACCCAGCTGCTCTTCGGGAGATAGACCTGGAGATGTGCTTCTGTAAAGATTACAGCCAAGAAAACCCAATGGGGCAGTTCTACTCTGTCACATGAAGACACTATGAATCAAAATCAACTCAATAGCATCCAACAGCAACAACGTCTAATAAAAAAAAAGTGACCATAAGGTATAAGGAAACTCTGTATTTTACCCTTGGGCTGAGGGAGGGTACCCAAGGTTGAGATCAGCCCTCTATAGAAAAGGTTTGGTTATAGCCGGCTGGACAGCAGAGTTTATTGGTGTTCCTGGGCTGGAGCTGGGCTGCAGTCCCTGGGTGATCCAGAAATGGTCCTCCAGACTGCAGGCAGGACACAGACCATCTTTGGTTTATGGCCAGACAGTGGGCCTGCAGAGGAGTGGGGACTCCTCTGGGTAGTGTTGCCAGAAAAAATACAGGATACCCAGTATAGGATAGTATAAGTGTGTCCCAAGTATTGCATGGGATATACTTATGCTAAAAAATTATTTGTTGTTTATCTGAAATTCACTTTAACTGGGAGTCCTGTGTTTTTGTTTTTCTTTTCTAAATCTGACAACCCTGAAGCACAGGCAAGGCACAGGCAAGCCAAGGGACAGAGGGCTCTGGGCAGGAAACCGGGGCTGAGCACTGATGTCCTCACACCTACACTGCTGACCACCATGCAGCAGCTGAAACATCAGAAGAGCCTCTTGTTCCTGAAGAATCCCTCCAGCACCCTCTACTAAGAAAATATAACTTCCTGCCCACTGTGAAGGAGAAGTGCTTAGAGGAATCCCATCCATCATTACAGAGCACACATTGAAGGGTGAATTTACAACTGAGGGGCAATGTTATAGATTGAATTGTGTCCCCAAAAAATGTGTGTTGTAAATCATAACCTCTCTGTGCTTGTGGTTATAATCTCATTTGGGATGGGTTGTCTTTGTTATGTTAATGAGGCAGGATTTGTGTAGAGTGTATCCTGATTCATCTCTTTTGAGATGTAAAAGACAATAAACAAGTAAGCAAGAGAAGCAGAGATGGGTGAAGAGATGTCAAGCTACATGAAGATCACCCAGGAGCAGAAGCTAAAAGAGACAAGGACCTTCCTTCAGAGCCAACAGAGAGAGAAAGCCTTCCCCTAGAGCAGGCACCCTGAATTTTGACTTCTAGTCTTCTGAATTTTGAGAAAATAAATTTCTGTTTATAAGAACACCCGCTGGCGGTATTTCTGTTATAGAAGCGCTAGATAACTAAGACAGGTAATAAATTTATAAGTGGCACATGAAGTTGTATCCTTGCTCCTGCCAACAGCTAAAGACACTTATCTTTATCTGCTTTTGTGAGATCCCTTACTTTGATGTAAAAAGCAAATCAACTCAGGTTAATCAGGCACAATTTCCACTTGCTAAATAACATACAATACCACCTCAGATATTTGTACAGCATTGTGGAGTTCAGTAAATCATGTATTCATCCCCCTTGTTATTTTTTCTTCAGTCATTTTAGAAGAAATAAGTTTAAGAGAAGCCCCCTGAGTTATTCCTCATTCCATAGTTAATAACCCGTACCTGTTACCGTTGATTTGATTCTGACTCATAGCGACCATATAGGACAGAGTAGAACTGCCCTATAGTGTTTCCAAGGAGCAGCTGGTGGATTCAAACTGCTGATCTTTTAGTTAGCAGCCGAGCTGTTAACCAGTGCACCACCAGGGTTCCTCCATAGTTAATGGTGGGAAAAAAATCATCTACCCATTGACTGTCTCTGAAAAAAGAACAACTTTTCTGGATTCCTTTTCTTAATTGAGGTATAATGTTGTCAACTTGAAGGTTAGGTAGGTTGTGAGCCGAATTCTTTCTTGACAGGTTTCTACTCAGAGAATATGTCACAGCTGTAATTACATTTTTTTCTGATGATAAGATTGTAAGTGGAGGAATTCTGAAGTTGAGGAAAGAATGAACGTTCAAACATATGTATACGTTAGCCATACCTGCCTCCCAGATGGTGGACCCATGCTTTTAGAAGCAGGTTATATTCTTTTTTCCAGCATATTGTATCTTTGTGTTAGAACAGTTTATGAAAACTCTATTCAGAAGCTATTTTGTTATAGAACAAAAGATTCCCTGTGGTACAAACCTCCCTTTTAATCTTTTAATATTAAACAGTATTTAAATTTTATTGGAATAAAGAAAAGGCTTATAAGGATTTTTTTTTTTCCTAAAGAAAAAGTGATTCATAGTGGAAACTGGGGAGAAAACCCTCATATTCTTTACTAACTAAACAAACTTTAATATAAGAAACAGCTACATAAAACCTTTGGCCAAATGAGATACTTGGGAAAATGGACATAGAATTCATTCAGGATTTTTCAGGTTAGGTAGCTGTCATGGATTGAATTGTGTCCCCCAAAAATATCTGTCAACTTGGCTGGGTCATGAGTCCCAGTATTGTATGATTGCCTACCATTTTGTTATCTGATGTGATTTCCCTATGTGTTATAAATCCTATCACTGTGATGTAATGAGATGGATTAGTGGCAGTTATATTGATGAGATCTATAAGAATAGATAGTGTCTTAAGGCAGTCTCTTTTGAGATACAAAAGAGAGAAGCGAGCAGAGAGACGGAGGACCTCATACCACCAAGAAAGCAGCAGCAGTAACAGAGGACATCCTTTGGACCCGGGGTTCCTGCCCGGAGAAGCTCTTAGTCCAGGGGAAGACTGATGATAAGGACCTTCCTCCAGAGCCGGCAGAGAAAGAAAGCCTTCCCTTGGAGCTGATGCCCTGAATTTAGCCTTCTAGCCTACTGGACTATGAGAGAATAAGCTTCTCTTCGTTAAAGCCATCCACTCGTGGTATTTCTGTTATAGCAGCACTAGATAACTAAGACAGTAGTACTTTCTGGAAGCTCTCAGATTAGACTTGAAGCTCTTGGAGGCATTTCTTTTAACTTATCACAAACAGTCACTTATGCATGAGCTGGATGAATGTGTGACCTGAAATTGTGTTTATGAAAATTTGAAGCTTGGCTTAATTACTTGCTTCCATACAAATCAGTTCACAGGGATACAGTAGGGATTTTCTGTATCCATTCTCCTCACTCGTAGCCACAAAAGGACTAGACTAAACTATTGTTCCGGGCAACGTGTGTCTTTCACAGCATGCCTTTGCGAGCAGTGTGTAACAGTGATCTCTCGGCCAACACATTCCTTCATGGAAAGAAAAATAGGACGCTAAGGGCCTTTAAGAACTGCAACAATCTTGTCAGCCAACACCCACCTCCTAAATCACCGTTAACCCTTAGCATATCTCTTCCGAAACACCGGCTGTCTTTTGTTACCCAAAAAATCTGCAACTTTCCAAATCTCTCTGCTTTTACCTTTATTTAAGTCATGCAGCCATCCTCACCAACTTATGCAGACCGTCTCATTCCATGAAGCTCTCGTTAGCTTTCCATACTTTCCTTTGTACTGAAAAGTTGTTGTGTCAGTATCACTCAGCTTTACATTATTTTGTCAAGGATGGGATTTGGACTATACCAACTATGATTTTTTGAAATTTTTAATAAGGTAGAGAATCAAGTTCCCACTCCAGCTTCCTACGTAATTATGGCCTGGAGCATTTTCTCATGTTAATTAGAGAACCTGCTTCTTTCGAGGGGGCCCCCACCTTCCTTCATAACCCATCATCACACGTTCTCTCTCTCTTCCCATAATCCTGCATTTGCCCTCTCTTACTCCTCCTGCCCTTCTTTTCCTTCCCATGGTCTGGGAACATTTCTCATTTCAAATTTCTGAGTTTCTTAGACTGAATGGAGATTTGGGAGCCTTATTAGGTTACACATTAAGATTTTTACTGGGTACCAAACTAAAACCAAACCCACTGCTGTCGAGTCAGTTCTGACACATAGTGACCCTGTAGAACAGAGTAGAACTGCTGGGCAGGGTTCCTGAGGCTGTAAATCTTTCCAGAAGCAGACTGCCACATTTTTCTCCCATTACTGCGTACACTGCACCAGTATTAATCCTGAAGAATTTAATTTTCAAAACGGAATTCTTTTTCCTGGTTATGTCATGTGATTGATTTGCTGTGTGATTATTAGGTGAGTTGTCTGATTTTTTGGTAAATTTTGAAGGAAAAACATGTCTGAAGGTGGTCCATTCATTCATTCAACAGATATTTATTGAACACCTCTGGGTAAGTCAGAACCCTGTTATTGCCCTCATGAGGCTTCCAACCTAGCAAGGAAGACAAATGCTAAACCCCTGTGACGCATGCTTACACAAGGGAACTGCGTGGTGGTCACATTGCTAAGCACTTCCCATATGCCCGATGCCTCACATCTGTGAACTCCTTTAGAGCTCACAACAGCTGTTATCTCATCCACATTTTATGGAAGAGAAAACTGAGGCACAGGAAGCTAAATGACCTGCTCAAGGACATATAGCTACCAAGTGGCAGAAGCAGGATTCTAACCAGGCAATCTGACTTCAGGGCCCTCATGTCTATGTGATGGACTAAATAGAGATGTCCATTATAGAATTTTTCTTCCAGAACTTTCCTCCCATCTCACTGCCTTCTACTCACACTCTCTCCCTTCACACCCTCAGCTAGGTTTATTGGTGGAATTGAGGAATAAGCAGGAGTAACTGAGATATATCAGGTGCTGGCATGTTGGGAGGGGAAGAGCTGCCATTCTGTGTGACTTAGTTTTCTAGTGCCACTCTAACAAAAACTACCAAAGTGCATGGTGTTAAAGAGCAGAAACTTTCTAGTATTTGCGGAGGCTAAAAGTCCCAACTAGGCTCTTGACCATGCTGATTCTTTCTGCAACCGCTCTCCTAGTTTCTGGTATCTGCTGGAAATCCTTGATGTTTGTGGCCTTGTAGATGCATCTGTCTCCATTGTCTGTCTTCCCCCTGTGTGTATCTCTGTGTCTCTTCTGCTCTTTTTATAAGTCAGAAGTGATTAGGTTTAGGACCCACCCTACCTGGTATGATCTCATTAACATAACAAAAGGAAAATCTTATTTCCAAACAGGATCACATACACAGGTACAGAGGTCAGGACATCAGCATATACTTTGGGAGGTCATAATTCAGTACATAACAGTGTGCCAGCAGGAATCAAGAAACCCTGAGTGGACCAGAGAATTCCCAGCGGACAGTGTCTCATGGTATTAAGTTGGATCACCCACGCCTCTCCCATGTCCCGGTTTTCCTCTACACTGTCTACCTCCCCAGTTACTGGACTCTACTCTCTCACTCAGCTTGGTGATTCTTTCTTGCTGATGCCTGGAATTGACTCTTAATCTTGCCCTTGGCCCAAGTATGATTTAACTTTTACCCATTCCTCCTTCAGAATCAATATCAGTGTCACTGTTCCCTGCCCTGAAACAAGGGTTTGCCAGGAGAATGAGATCTAAAGGTCACTGATTGGGTTGTTAAGATACTGGATTTGTTAAGACTAAAGAGATAATAACCAGAACTTAGGGGCCTTAGAGCTATGAAAAGCTGTCAGCAAAGATTGTCCTGTTGAATACAAGGTGGATTGTAATGAATAAAAAGAAACCCTTCCTGTGTTAGTTACCTAGTACTGCTGTAACAAAAATACTACAAGTGGGTGGCCTTAAAGAACAGAAACTTATTTTCTCACAGTTCTGGAGGCTAAAATTCCAAATCAAAGTCTCAGATGTGTCAATTCCTTTCTTGTTGGTAGCTTGGGCATTCCTTGGTTTCTTAGTGCTCCTTTGCTTGTAGATGACCCTCACATTGTGCCTGCCTTCCATTTGTGTGTGTCTCTGTATCTATTCTGGTCTTTTTAATAACTCAGAAGTGATTAGGTTTAGGACCCAACCTGCTCTGGTATGGCCTCATTAACATAACCAAAGAGAAATCCTATTTCCAAACAGGATCACATGTACAGGTACAAGGGCCAGGAATTCAACACATATTTTGGGGGGTCACAGTTCAATCCACAACACTCCCCTTCTTTCCCTCCTCTGAATCTTGTGATAACATAAAAAATGAACTATTTTTACTATCTTATTATTTTTACTAAATAAACTAATTACCATCTCATTTGAATGGAGGACAGCATTGCTTTTTTTTTTTTTGCTTGAAGAGGAAGAATAAATATTGAAGCTATTGGTTCTCAAAGGAAGGAGCAATTGAAGTGCTACCATTTGACAGTTTTGCTTAAGTCATGTTAGTAAGTCCTGTCAAACTGCATAATTTGTTCCCTTTGTTAGCAATCTGACTTGGAGTGGAACCATCTTTGAAATTTCATATAGCCATATTCTCCCAGAAGGGATCAGTCCCTGGAGAAGGACATCTTGCTTCGTAAAGTAGAGGGTCATCGAAAAAGAGGAAGACCTTCAATGAGATGGATTGACACAGTGGCTGCAACAATGGGCTCAAGCATAACAACAATCGTGAGGGTGGCACAGGACTGAGCAGTGTTTCATTTTCTTGTACATAGGGTTGTTGCTGTGAGTTGGAACCAACTCCACGGCACCTAACAACACAACGATAGAGAGAATAGGAGCTCTGGTGGCGCAATTGTTAAGCGCTCAGCTGCTAACTGAAAGGTCAGTGGTTTGAACCCACCAGCTGCTCTTCAGGAGAAAAGACCTGGTGGTCTGCTCCTGTAAAGATTACAGTCTGAGAAACCCCATAGGACAGTTCTACTCTGTCATATATGGTCACTATAAATCAGAATCGACTTGACAGCACACAACAACAACATAGAGAGAATACCTTGGATAGTGGAAATGGTCGACATGGTTGGCTGCTAACCAAAAGTCTAGAGGTTCAAATCCAACCACAAGCACCTCAGAATAAAGGCCTGGCAATCTCCTTCTGAAAAATCAGCCATTGATAACCCAGTGGAGCCCAGTTCTACTCTGATACAGCACTGGGTCGCCATAAGTTGGAGTCGACTGGAGGACAACTGATTTATAAAGATAGTATCTTTTTTTTTTAATTTAAAGATCTGTTTATATGTTTTCATAGTTTATGATTATAAAAATAACATGTTCAGTTGTAAAAATTCAGAAAATCAGGAAAGTAAAAAGATAAAAATATTAATATCTTATTTTTCACTCCAGAAATAAGTACTTTTAACATTAGGGTGAAAATTCTCCCAAAGATGTTGTATGAATACACACACACACACACAACCTTGAAATATTTTTCTATTTGTGCAGATCTTATTTACAGTTCTTAAATGAGATTTTATAACTGTATTTCTGTATATTTATGTGTTTTTGATAATATGAATGGATTTTAGAAATTCTAATTTCTAGCTAATTAATGATATTTCAGAGAAAAGTTATTTATTTTTATTTATTTGTCTTTTAGCCAGATACCTGATCATTTTTAATTCAAGAAGTTTCTTTACTGTACTCTGTTGGGTTTTTCAGACATACATTGCAACCATAGGCAAAAGGGACAATACTGTCTCTTCTTTCTTAATATTTATGGTTTTTTCATTTTCATGTCTTTTTTTGAATCATTAAACAATAGTGAATAATTACTATCTATTCCTGAGTATAAGGAGCCCTGGTGGCTCAGTGGTTGAAGTGATTAACTACTAACCAAAAGGACGGTGGTTCAAAACCACCAGTGGCTCCGTGGGAGAAAGATGTGGCAGTCTGCTTCCATAGCGATGTACAGCCTCAGAAACCCTATGGAGTCGCTATGAGTCAGAATCAACTCAATGGCAGTGGGTTTGGGGTTTTTTTGGTTGTTCCTGAGTATAATGAAAATAGCTTTAGAATTTTACCACTGCAGTGGCATTTGTTTTGGCATTTTGATAAATAGTCCATATTATATTTAGATATTTTTTTTTATTTACATATTTTTTAATATAAGTTTGTCATCTTTGGGTTAAATTAATATTTGCTAGTATACACTGAATATTATTAACAACTAATCTGTGTACAATGACCACACTTCCTTTTGCACAACCATTTTTTTCCTTTGAGTTAATGATTCTATGTATCTACTATAAATCATTTCAAAAGTCTGCAAGATATAATCCTAACATATTCAAACACACCAGGTATTCTATGCATTTTATTTTTCTTTGGCGACATCCTTTTTGGAGCCCTCCTTCATGCATCAGTCTCTACTGGGCCTGATGCACAGGGACCTGTCTTTACCATCACACTGGGAATTCAGTTCATGTCTGCCTGATGTACCTTGGTGGTGTAGTGGTTAAGAGCTACAGCTGCTAACCAAAAGGTCGGCAGTTCAAATCTGCCAGGTGCTCCTTGGAAACCCTACCGGGCAGTTCTACTCTGTCCTATAGGGTCACTATGAGTCAGAATCAACTCAACAGCAACAGGTTTGGTTTCGGTATGTAGAATCTTCCACATTTCTTTTTTCCCTTGGTTTGTTTTCTCATTTTGGTGGAGCACATTCTCCAGTAACTTTCTGAAAAAAGATTTTATTTAAGACCTTTCATGTTTGAAAATGTTTTTATTTTAGCCTCAGTCTTTGCTAGATAGACAAATTTATTTCCCTTCAGACCGTTTTCTAGCTTTCATGTTACTGTTAAAATATCTGGTATAATTCAGATTTACTAATCTTTGTGTTATTTTTGTAGTTTATTTCCTTTCTGGAAGCTTTTAAAATCCTCTGCTTATTTCCAATCTTCTGAAAATTTATTATGATATGTGTGTGTAAGCCTTTAAATTTCTTGTCCAGCTATTGGTGGGCTTTTACAATTTAGAACGTTATGTCTTTCAGTTCTTAGAAATTTTATTTCATTTATTTTATAATTTCTTCCCCTCTGACTATCATAATTAGATTTTGAGTATCTTAGTAAGACCCTCTAATTTCTTAGCTTTGAGCCCTGGTGGCACAGTGGTTAAGAGCTCGGCTCTAATCAAAAGGTTAGCAATTTGAATCCACCAGCCACTCCTTGGAAATCCTATGGGGCAATTCGACTCTGTCCTACAAGGTCCCTACGGGTCTGAATCTACTTGCCAGTTTTATTCTCACATTTTATCTTTTTTTTCCTTTTGTTTTTATTCCACTTTTAGAGAAACTCTCCCTTTAAGATTTTGATTGAGATAATAACATCAACTTTTCAATTTCTTTATATTCATTCTGTGTTTTAAGTGAATTACTTTATTTGAACTTCTCTATCACTGTTTCCATTTTTTCATACTTGGTGTGCCTCCTGTAAGCTCTTGACTTGTGTTAAATGAGGAGTCGAGTACAACATAAGCAGGTTTGCTATCTCAGAATCCTGGCAGGTTGGGCTGTGGAGTCTTATGGCAGGACAGGGACAGCAAATGGTAAGGTCCATAGAGGGTGTGGGCTTTGCCAAGAAAGCAAACCTCCTCCAAAGCTGGAAAAGTGAGAAAGTCATAAGAATGTGCTCTGGCCACCATCTTCCCAAACCTTACCATTTTTTAATACATCTGATGGCTCATCGTAGTTAATGTTTTTGTTTATCTATTCCAATAATGGATTTTTTAAAGCATAACTGAGTAAGCATAATTTAAGCAAATTTTACTTTGAAGCATAATTTTATTATTATTTTTAAGCATAATTTTTATTTTTAAGCATTGTTGTTGGGTGCCGTTGGGTCAATTCCGACTCATAGTGACCCCATGTGATGTGAGTCACAGAACTGCCCCATTGGGTATTCTTGGCTGTAATGTTTACAGAAGCAGATCACCAGGTCTTTCTCCCACAGAGCCTCTGAATGTGGGTTCAAACTGCCAGCCTTTTAGTTAGCAGCCAAGCACTTAACCATTGTGCCACCTTAAAGCAACTGTTCTTATAAATAGCTTAACTGTTGGACTATGAGGAAATAATCAAAGCACAGTATTGTCCTAGAAGCAGAATATTCTAATGGTATCAATATATGGGGGAACAGACAAATCCTGGAAACTACCCTTGTGAATCCAAACCTATAGACTGAAACAAAAGGACCAAAGGTAACCTGCAAAAATTTCACAACATAATTTTGACAATATTTGAATAGATATGTTAAAATTCAATCTGAAATGTGCTCCTAAGATTCAATTTTCCTGCAATCGGAACATGTAATTTATTATTTTAAAAGTTTTATATTAATTTTGCTGAACGATTTGAAAGCAGAGCTATATCTGATGGATGATTTTTACCCTTCAGTATTTCCCTTTAGCCTTCAAGCCAGTGAATTCTAAACAGTTACTAATTATATTGACTAAATTGTCCCGGTTAGTAAAAATTAAAAGTCCCAAGAGCAAGCTGACCGTGACCCTTTTCATCGTTCACAAAAATGAATATACTCAAAAGAAGAAGCGCTTGATTAATAAGACAGATTTCTCCCCCAAAACTTGCTTTCAAGCAGGAAATATCTGAAAGCCTTTCCAAGAATCCGTAATTATTAACACTAATGCATTTCCCTTTTATATAAATTTGAGGCTCATTAAAAATCTGTTCAACAGCTGCTGGTAAACTCATTATATATACTACTATTAGGGATGAGTACATTGTGATATATATGTATTTAAAACAGACAGTGGTTAACACTGAGTTCAGGATAATGGCCACATCTGAGGGAAGTGGTAGGGATATGCAATCAAGAAAAAACACAAATAACTTTAACACAATGTCAGTTTTGGCACTATTGACATTTGGGGCTGGATAATTCTTTGTTGTTGGGGGCTGTCTTGTGCATTATAGGATGTTTAGCTGCATCCCTGGTTTCTAACCACTAATGCCAATAGCACCTCCCGCTCCCCAGTTGTGACAACCAAAAATAGCTCTAAAAAAACAAACAAATAGACAAACACACTCCTTTTGAGTCAATTCCAACTCATAGAAACCCTATAGGACAGAGTAGAACTACCCCATAGGATTTCCAAGTCTTTGCCAAATGTCTCTTGGGGTTGGGGGGCAGAATCCCCCTGGCTGAGAACCACTGCTTTAATGATATAGGGAAAGTTATTTGTTTTTAGTTAAGTGGAAAGTTCACAGGTGTTCATTTCGTTATTGTGCCCCATGATTTACTTGTAAGTTACATATATTCTTTTGAATGTATACATGTTATGTCATAAAAGTTATTAAAACTTTTGATAATATGCTTTCAACAGACAACTTTCTGGAAGTAAACTTGGAGATAGAATCTGTTGGATTTTCATCACAGGACTCCATAGGGAATATTGAACTTTATTTTCTACTTTTAACTGCAATGTACTAGCACATTTCCTTTTGTGTTATTATGATGAGTATTTTGACAGGATGTTTATTTTAAATCTTTGAAATTTAAGACATTTAAGCATGCAACTTGTACAACTGGTTCTTTGCTAAAAATTGCATGAGTTTTCAGGCCAGAACTGAATATTTTTAGTCAAATGTTAAAAATACATATATAAAAATTGTCAAACTTCTAAAATTATAGATGCACAAAATAAAATACAATATTATCTGGTTAATACCACATGAATAACTTATTAAAGAAACAGAAGGCCTCCCAAACTACCTTTAATAACAAGTAGTTTATTCTAATGATTTAGAAGAACTTTCTACTCAGGGCAGGAAGTGAAGCTGGTCTCCAGGGCTGGGCAACAGGGGCTCTTCCCCATTCTCTTACATCCATGGGCTCTTCTGCACTCTCTTACTCTCCATTTCTGTCTCCTGGAGGACACTGTCTTCTTATCTCTTCCTGTTATATGTTGTTGTTAGTTACCATTGAGTCCGTTCCGACACATGGCTACCCCATGCACAACAAAATGCAAAGCTATTCCATCCTGCGCCGTCCCCATGACCAGTGGTGGATCAGGCCATTAAGATCCATAGGGTTTTCATTGGCTGATTTTCAGAAGCAGATTGCCAGGCATTCTTCCTAGTCCATCTTAATCTGGAAGCTCCCATGGAACTTGTTCAGCATCACAGCAACACGAAAACCTCCACTGACGAAAGAGTGGTGGCTGTGCATGAGGTGCATTGATGGGGAATTGAATCTGGGTCTCTCACTTGGAAGGCAAGAATTCCACCACTGAACCACCACGGCCTCTCTGCTTATATATCTAGTGTAGGGTTTTTCTTGTTTTTTTTGTTTGTTTTTCTTTCTTTCTCTTGGTTTCTCCTATCCTCCTTTCATATACACTTGGACATCTCTTTCTCTGTATCTCAATTCTAATTCCCTAAAGAGGAAATTTGATTGCTACATTTGGTACAATCAGGTATGGCCATGGTAAAGACTAGAAGTTATCACATGACACCTAGACCTTCTATTCTATGTCCTGTGGGTACACTGGACTCTGTTAGGAGAGGGTATTGGCAGGGAAGAAATGGTGCACATCTAAGCTACATGTAACTTCAGCTAACAAAAATGTCCTGTGAAGATTTTGTTTCTCCTTCATGAGAGAGGGCAAGACACAGTGTCCTCCCAGGAGTGAGGATATGAGGTGGAACTGCTAGATAAATGGGAGATGCAGCTGGATTGTATAAATCTAAGCATAGGTAGAATTAAACTTTTCTTATCTTCTCTGGAACGAATTAAATTATTCTACAAGATGTGTTCTAAAATTGCTCATTTTCCTCCTGGTTATCTTCCTTATGTGTAAGTAAGAATATTCCAATGCTAAACTCATCAGAATCTCTAGGACTCCATCTTGAGAATACTAGTTTCTTATTAATCTAGAGAGAACAAAACGTTTCTGGAGCTTCAGAAATGGAAAATAATAATAAACAATTCTTTAGCAATTTTAGATTAGATGAGTGTCTTAGTTTCCTAGTGTGCCATAACAATATACCATAAGTGAGTGGCTTTAAAGAACACAAATTTATTTCTCACAGTTTAGGAGGCTAGAAGTCTGAATTTAGGGTGTCGTCTCTAGGAGAAGGTCCTGTTTTGTCTATTTCAGCTTTCTGTAGTCGCCGGCAATCCTTGGAGTTCCTAGGTCAGGATGCGTCTGCTTTCATCGTCATATGGCATCTTCCCCCATGTGTGTGTCTCTGTGTCTGTACTGCCCTTTATAAGATACCTCTCAAAAGGATCAGGTTTAAGACCTACCCTAAACTCTGGTATGACCACATTAACGTAACAAAGAAAAACCCTATTTCCAAACAGGATACCACAGGTACTGGGGTTAGGACTTCAACATATATTTTTTGGGGAACACATTCAGTCCATACAGTGAGCATCCTGAGATGATGAATTCATTATCGCTCAACAAATATCTAATGTTATTTGTGAATTGATGATCAAAATTTGAGTCTGAGAACTTTTAGGTTGATGATAAAGAAGCAAAATAACAAACACAGTCAAGTCCTGAAAATCATGTAACAGACACAGACCAAAGGATGGTCCCCACAGGTCTGCATGGTAGGAAAGTGGTGGTGACTTGCAGCCCTGCCCAAGCAACACATCCACAGGTGCATCACACATGCAGAATGCTGAGATACTCTGAAATTGGGGTATTATGAAAACATTCCCAGTCACAGTTGCCCTTGAGTTGACTCCAACTCATGGTGACCAAATGGGTGTCAGAGTAGAACTGTGCTCCACAGGGTTTTCAGTGGCTAAGTTTTCAGAAGTAGATTCCCAGACTTTTCTTCCAATGCAAACATTAGGGTCCTTGAAAAAGAACTGTGTTGTCCATGAGATAGCTACTAACTCCCTCTAATTGGGTAAGGGACAGATCTATGATATGCAAGTTTAATGCTGGAAAAGTCTTACGGGAGGATGATGTGTGTATATGCAGTCAACTTGATTCTCCAAGGTAGTAACATTAATTTCCAATTTATTGTGGTGTTATAATTTTTTCTGCATAAATAACTTTTTAATTAATACTTTCATTTCCTCTTGTAGTTCAGGGAAGCTTCTCTGTTAAAGCTTAAAGGAGTTGTAATAAGTAGATTGGGATTTCCTAATTTTTAACATTTTTCTTCCCACGAAGGGTGTGTAACATGCAGATTAGCCACACCACTTTACCTTGATTAGTGTGACTGATTAGGACCTGCCTCTTCCCATGACCAAGTCAGCACATTTGTAGTTTAACATTTCCAACTCTGAACTGTTTTTTACTTTAAGATTTAATTAGGTCTTCATAGATCTCATGAAAGTATTTTATGAGGCAATTATAAGAACAGATCTATACTTGATTTTTCACTTTTGGAATCTAAGAACATTATTTTGCATTGCTAATAGCTCCTATAAGGAGCCCTGGTGTGGAAACAATTAAGCGCTCAGCTGCTAACCAGAAAGATTGGTGGTTCTAACCCACCCAGCAGCTCCGCAGAAGAAAGACCTGACAATCTGCTCTCGTAAAAGTTGTCATTGTTGTTAGGTGCTGTCAAGTCAGTTCTGACTCATAGTGACCTTATGTATAACAGAACAAAACACTGCCCAGTACTGCACCATCCCCACAATCATTGCTATGCTTGAGCCCATTGTTGTAACCACTGTGTCAGTCCATCTCGTTGAGGCTCTTTGTCTCTTTTGGTGACCCTCTACTTTACCAAGCATGATATCCTTCTGCAGGGACTGATCCCTCCTGATAACATGTCCAAAGTACGTGAGACAAAGTCTCGCCATCCTTGCTTCTAAGGAGGGTTCTGGCTATACTTCTTCCAAGACAGATTTATTTGTTCTTCTGGCAGTCCATAGTGTATCCAATATTCTTCATCAACACTGTAATTCAAAGGCATCAATTCTTCTTTGGTCTTTCTTATTCATTGTCCAGGTTTCAAGTGCATTTGAGGTGACTGAAAATGTTATGGCTTGGGTCCAAAACCAAACCCGCTGCTGTTGAGTCAATTCTGATTCATAGTGACCCTTTAGGACAGAGTAGAATTGCCCCATAGAATTTCCAAGGAGCGCCTAGTGGATTCAAACTGCCAACCTTTTGGTTAGCAGTCATAGCACTTAGCCACTACTCCACCAGGCTTTCCAGGGCTTGGGTCAGGCATACCTAATTCCTCAAAGTGACATCTTTGCTTTTTAACACTTTAAAGAAGTCTTCTGCAGCAGATTTGCTCAATGCAATACGTAGTTTGATTTCCTGACTTCTGCTTCCGTGGGTGTTGATTGTGGACCTGAGTAAAATGAAATCCTTGACAATTTTGATATTTTCTCCATAAAAATTGCAGCCAAGAAAATCCTATTGGGCAGTTCTACTCTGTCACATGAGGTTGCTGTGAGTGGAAAAATCAACTCAACAATACCTAACAACAACAACTCCTATTAACCATCAGTTAAGCAAACAATCAGGCTGAAAACGGGAGGATCTGCAGAAATCTAGATCCACCATCCAACCAACAACTGTGCATAGCCATTAGCAGCCATCCTCATGAGTCACTGTGGTGTAGCTTCCATCAATGACATGAGCCGTAAGTGGAGAGGCTGAGGCAATATTTTTACCTGTTAAAAATGAAATTTGTGAATATGATAAGTGGTTAATCAGACTTACCTAATAAAATTTTAAAGCTCTGAGATAAATGTATCTATATGAATCAAGCCAGCTTTTTAAAGATACTCTATATTCTTATGTCTACATAGGGTTGCTAGGGGTCAGAACCGACTCAACAGCACCTAACAACAGCAACATAATATTTAAAGGAACAACGTCATGTAAATGTATGTGACCATCTTTGACAATTAAAATTCTAGCGCAATACTATGAAATAAATGCAAATTTAGTGTGCGTACTACTATTGCAATAAGTAGACACTAAAGACTTTTCATAATTAAGTGTATTTTATAGTTAGAAAACATGGAATTGTAACCATCTCTTTCCAGTACATATTTTTTTTTAAATCAGGATGAGGATAATTTCTATAACCAATCAACAAAGATATTATGAAAATATGCATTCTCTTAAGTAAAATATTGACTATTATAACAAACTGAGGGATATGTTGGATATGATTAAATGTCTATCTATCCAAGTATAAATTAAGACAAAAGAGTATGTCTTCAAAGATAGATAGAGGATAGACAGAGATAGCCAAGTAGATAATTCTTAATGGGAGAATGATATTCCATAAACCATACGCAGAAAAATATTTTTCCAGCTGTATCATCAAATATTTTCAGTTGATTTTCTTAAATAATGTATATTATTTATCATACACTGATGTAGACCAAATTTATACATACTATGTGGAATTGTTATAATAGCTGTCTTGGCTCTAGCCACACAGGCATTCAGTAAATGGAGTGACTGTGGTTATATCTTGCGTTATCTCTACACATAGCTTTGCTGGCTTTTGTGCAGTTAGCTCTGGCCCCAGGCAGAACTTGAAACCATTCACTGTTTTTCATGCTGCCAGCCTTTGCTTTGGATTCCTTGATACAGCAATGGGGACTTCCCCCTTCTTGATCTTTGAGATACTCGGTGCTATCCTGCTGTTTGCACCCCTCTCTGTCTTCAATCAGGAATGAAGCACATCTTGAGCATTTTAAATGTTACACGTTAGTATGTTGTTAGTTGCCATCGAGTCAACTCCAGCTCATGGCAACCCCATGTACAACAGAATGGAACATTGCCCAATCCTGCTCCGTCTTCACAATCACTGGAATGCATAAGTCTACTGTTGAGGCCACTGTGTATTTTGAGTGCCTTTGAACCTAGGGACTCATCTTCCAGCACTGTATCAGACAGTGTTCTGTTGTGATCCATTCATCAATTTTCAGTAGATCTCCAGGCGTTTGTTCCTATTTTGCCTTAGTCTGGAAGCTCAACTGAAACCTATCCACCATGAGTGACCCTGTTTGTATTTGAAATACTGGTGACATAGGTTCCAACATCATAGCAACACACAAGCCACCACAGTACGACAAATTGACAGACAGGTGGTCAGGTACAGTTTAGTGTACCTGAATTTTAATCACTTTAGGTATTTTACCTCCAATTTCACACAGCACAGCATCTGGAATATATTAGCTCTTTGGTGAAGGCTGACTGAAGGGAAGCCATTATTCCTTTCTAAAATGGTTACAGGATCAACAAGTAGCTTCAGAGGCTCTGGCTGGAGGAGAAGGGCAGTCTGTGGTCTCCAGCGTCATGCTCCTTAGTCTAAACTCCAAGTAAAGAAACGTAGTACTTTTCACATATGTAGTGTGTGGTGGAAAGGTCACAAGGGCAGTCGTGGTCTGCCCTTTAGGCAGGCTCAGTGCTGTGCCTCAGGTGGGCCAATGGGTGTGGTCGCAGTGGACCTGGGCGAGAACAGAATGGGACATCTAGAACTAATAAATAGTCTGATGCATGGTTGCACCTGGCCATGGGTTCAAGTTTCAGGCACAGTGTCCCAGGCCAGGATGTGAGGGCCAGCCAATGTTACAGAGGGTTAAACATGTTTTCTGGGCAGAATAAGGGGGCAAGTCAAAGCTTCGCTGGAGGCACATGTTGAAGGTGGAATCTGAGACAAGCACGAAAGACACCTCTGTTCTACTCCTTCCAGAAAGAAGAGAAGATCCTTCCTTTAGAGCTGGCCAATTTAGTGCTATTAAAGGGCATGGCTAGTCAAAGCAGCCTGATTCTCCAAGGACAAATGCTGCACTTCTTCCATTAAGAGCGCTGGCAGCTGTCTCTGCGGATATCACACCCTCTGTGCAGATTTGGGGCTCTCCATAATTGCCATGGAAACTCTACACATTGGACATTCAGACACTGCTCTACCCAACTGTTCCTCCTCTGGGGTTTGTACCTATTCCTTGGGGCCAGGATGGCTGGAGGCTGAGAATCATGTGCCCTGTGTTCTAGAATAAAGAACCTGCTTCATCTCAGAGAAAATCTGTCTGGATGCTCCCTCCCCCTCGGATCCTCCTCAAACCCCATATCCTTTCTTTTCAACACTCCCCCCTCAACGTCTCAAGGAGTTCAGATGCATAGTTTACACTTTCCCAAGCATTAAATGTTTAGTTCAGAGTTTAAATCACTCTTCCTGCTTGATGATATTTTGCAGTGTATCCTGTGTATAAAAAAAGAGTCCCTGGGTAGTGCAAATGGATAATGTGCTCAGCTGCTAACTGAAAGTTTGGATGTTCAAGTCCACCAAAAGATGCCTCTGAAGAAGGTCCTGGTGATCTACTTCTGAAAAATCAGCCACTGAAAACCCTATAAGCACAGTTATAGAACACACATGGGATCACCTAGAGTCGGAGTTGACTTGACAGCAACTGGTTAATCCTTATGCATAAAACATTATTTATTCCGTGGGTAATGAAGATTCTGACAATAAAGTGTGTCATTGGAAGACATCATCTTCATTAATATTGCAGAACCGGCTTTGTCCCCATCACCCTGAAGACCAAGATGTCTTAGCATCTTAAACATATGCATGGAAATCTGTCCTTTTAAAGAGAATAGACCTTTAACAGAAATATATTTAAATGGCTTTGTATTGAATGGACTATATGCTCCTTTTAGAAGTTTTATGTGCATAATCCAGAGGCAGCAATATATAAAAGCTTGACAGTGGTCTCTGCTACAGCGTACTTAAAACAACTGGCCAAATTCAGTTCTTAAAATGTGGTTTTGGTTTTAACTACATAGAGTCTGAGTAACCTACTGAACCATTCAAGGATGCATTTCTATAAAGTTTGAATAACCAAAAAAAAAAAAAAAAACTTGTTGCCATCGAGTTGATTCCAACTCATAGCAACCCTATAGGACAGAGTAGAACTGCACCATAGGGTTTCCAAGGAGCAGCTGATGAATTTGAACTGCCAGCCTTTTGGTTAGCAGCCAAAGGCTTAACCACTGCGCCACCAGGGCTCCACATGCTTAAATTCTTCATGCTTAAGTGAAGAACTGTCAGATAAACAAAGGCCAGGAAGAGATCAAAACCAAAATAAATAGCAAAGAAGGAACGTAAAGTAAAGGCAAATGAAAGGGCAAACCAGTTGCCATTGAGTCGATTCTGACTCGTGGTGATCCCATGTGTGTCAGAGTAGAACTATGTTCCATAAGGTTTTCAATGACTGATTTTTTGGAAGTAGATCTCCAGGCCTTTCTTCTGAAGTGCCTCTGGGTGGACTGAAACCTCTGTTTTTCCAGTTAGCAGCTGAATGTGTTAACTGTTTGTACCACCAAGGGACTCCACTGAAAAGGTAAAGGGATGAAAAAAATGTATAGAAAGATTAAGAAGGCCATTGTCTTATTGAGGAAAGTTGTAGTACTAAACAAGACTGATCCTATCATTTATCGTAAATTTGTATTAAAATATTCCACAATTAGAAAAACAAAAAGCATGGGTCCCTGGGTGGCACAAACGGTTAAGTACTGGACTACTAGCCCAAAGGTTGGTGGTTCAAACCAACCCAGAGATGCCTCAGAAGACAGTCGTGCCTATCTGCTCTGAAAGATCACAGCCTTGAAACTCTATGGAGCATATTTCTACTCATTTCTACATATGGAGTCGCCATGAGTCGGAATCGACTCAACGGCAACTAACAACAACTATGTGGTGCGTCTACCTGGCCATCCAGTTAGCAAGCGATGGAGCCATGACTAAAACACAGATTTGACTTGAGAAGCTGTACTCTTGTCACTGTGTACAAAGCCACCTCTGTATACACATTTTTGTTCTTTTCTATTTTTTCTGGGAACAAAATGACTCTTTAAGGGCCTTCTGTGCACCAAACTAGTGTAAATATTTGGCTCTTCCTAAATGCCAAATGTAATGAATAAGAAGCTATGAGTATTTCTGCTGGATGACTAATGACAAGTTCTGAGCTTTGAAACAGAGGTTGACTGGGATTTCCTTGAACCCCTAGGAGCTGAAGTGACGTACATGAACATGACTGCCTACAACAAGGGCCGGCTCCAGTCCTCCTTCTGGATTGTTGATAAACAGCACGTGTACATCGGCAGTGCCAGTTTAGACTGGAGATCACTGGGACAGGTAATCTTTTCACATTATATGAACCATCAAAAATACCATTTCCATAAAGCGCTCAGGCACCTCTCCTGTAGTTGAGGGGAAAAGAAGGTATAGCATTTATTATTTGTAGCTGCGCGCTTTTAATAGGTGAAGCCATTTTTGTAATGAGACATGATAAACTTTTCTTTATCAGATTCATCTTACCAAAAAAACTACCACTGCTTCAATGCTTTTGCAATCCCAATGCTTCTCTCTCAGATTCTTCAGAGCAGGCTGGTGTATAATTTACATTAATTAGTTAGTTGCCATGGAATCGATTCCGACTCATGGTGACCCCATGTGTGCAGAGTAGAACCGTTCCATCGGGTTTTTAAGGCTGACTTTTCAGAAGCAGATTGCCAGGTCTGTCTTCCAGGGCGCCTCTGGGTGGGTTTGAACCACCAACGTTTCAGCTAGTAGTCAAGTGCTACCCAAATCTAAATTTTCAGGATATCACATAATCTATGAGACAAAGGAAAACATGTAAATTCAGTAGAGGAGAGTATGTCATAGAATAGTAATCATTTGAGTTATCCCTTTAATAAATCCTGAGATGAAGATGTTACAGTATTTCTCTATATAAATAATTAGCTTCAAATACCTTGACAGTATGTTTGGAAAAATCTTACAATTTTCATGTATTTATTTATGCCAGAGGTGATCTACAGAGTATTACAAAATCACCATCTTCTTGTTGGCCACCCAATGGCAGGGAGTTCCTGATCGTTCGGTGCTCAAGAAGACTGGCCAGTCAATCATACGTACTACAGGGCCTACACTGCATTTTACCTGAGCTCTTTTAACATCAAACCAAAAACCAGTTGCCATCCAGTTGATTCCGACTTTTACCAATCCCATGTGTTTCAGAGTAGAACTTTGCGCCATAGTGTATTCAATGACTGAGATCTCTCAGAAGGAGATCACCAGGCCTGTCTTCTGAGGCACCTCTGGGTAGACTTCAGCCTCCAACTTTTAGTTAGTAGCAGAGTGCTTAACCATTTGTACCTCCCTGGGACTCCTCTTTTATCATTAAACCAAAAAACCAAACCCATTGCCATTGAGTCCATTCTAACTCATATCAACAGTACAGGACAGAGTAGAACTGCCCCATGGGGTCTCCAAGGCTGTAATCTTTAAGAAAACAGACTGCCACATTTTCTCCCAAGGAGCAGCTAGTGGGTTCAAACCTCCGACCTTTCAGTTAGCAGCTGAGTGCTTTAACCACTGAGCCACCAGGGCTCCTCTTGGCATGAAGAGCCCATCAATGGTTGAGAAAACATGATTTAGTTTACATTGTTACATTTTTTACGTTTAAATTGCAAGAGTCTATCCATTGGCATAAAAATGATTCTGAACAAAATAATAATAGTAGTAACAACAGTTACTAATAGCCAGACACTATTCTAAGCCATTTAACTGGTTTACTGAATTTAAACCTCACAGTGATCCCGTGAGGTAAATATTATTATTGTCTCCATTTTATAGGTAAGCAAACTTGAGTCCAGAATTGTTTCAGTATTGAATCTCTAAAGCTAATTCCTTGCAATATTAATTCTAATGGGAAATATATAAATTTTGATTCTGTATGTCTCATGTCTGATGGTTCTTCAAACATACATGTAAAAAAATAGTGATTATACCAACTTTGACTTACCTCAGAAACAAGAAGTAAGGCAATAATAGTATAAAGCCTCACTAATTCAAAATATTTAGGGAAAATTAGTCTCACTTTTGGAAACATTTGTAATCATCTTTTGCTTTCTTTTTGTACTTACAAAGAACTAATCAATAAACATCTTCCTACCAGTAATTTTCAGCTGGATCTCCTATAATAAACAGATATAATTAGTTCTGTAACAATATTATCGTTGGTGTTGATTGCCATCCAGTTGGCCCCTGACCCCGGCTCATGGTGACCTCATGCACAATGGAATGAAACAATGCCCAGTCCTGTGCCATCCTCATGCTCAGTTTTGGATCAGATCCATGGAGTTTTCATTGGCTGATGTTTGCATATGCAAATTGTGCTACTAAGTGATTTTTAACTTGAACATAGTTTGCTTTTTTGTTAGAAAAATGCACTTCCCCACTACCAATTTTTTTTCTTTTGTTATTAACTGATATTGACAGAGTCTAAAGTTTTGTGAATTCCATTTGAATGAGGATTGAATAGTTGAGGCTTCGTGGCATTTTTCGAATTTTTAGCTAGTTCTTTTCTTTATTTCCTCTTACTTTTTTCCTTAGTCACACACACGTACAAACACACATACACACACACATACGCATACATATACAAGGGTTGGTCTCTCTCCTGGGGGATTATTCCTTTGTCTTTGTTGTTGTTTTGTAGAAAAGTAGGTCAATCTTTTAAATGTTGATTCTTTTTCTTTGTGGTCATTTGGTTATTCTTTCGTTTTGAAATAGATCTTTATGGTGGAAATGTGAAATTTTTCCTACTTTAAACTCAGTAAATTCAGAGTAAAGATAAGTTGCAAGTAATTTCCCATTATTCAAATGAAGAATCAAAGCTATCTTAGGATCTTTCCTTGCTCCCAGATTCCTGAGTCGAAGCTAGTTTCCCTCCATGTTATAGAGAAGTCCAAGTTGCCCAGAGTCAGAGGAGGAAGTAGAAAAGCACTCAGCCCGTCTTAGTTTCCCTAGGGCTGCCTCGACAAATTACCACCACGTGGGTGGCTTGAAACAACAGAATTGTATGTCTCACAGTTCTGGAGGCTAGTAGTTTGAATGCAGGATGTCCAGCAGGGCCATGCTGTCTCCAAAGGCTCTAGGGGATAATCCTTTCTGTTTTTTCTCAGCTTCTAGCCACCCCAGGCTTTCCTTGGCTTGTAGATGTGGTATAACTTTGTTGTCACGGGGCCCTTTTCCCGCTGTCTGTCTTCTCTTTTATCAGGACACCACTCATATTGGATTAGGACCTACCCTACTTATGTACACCAAAAAAAAAAAAAAAATACAAACCCACTGCCGTGGACTTGATTCTGACTCAGCGACGCTATAGGGTTTCCAAGGCTATAAATATTCACGGAAGCAGACTGCCACATCTTTCTCCCACAGAGCAACTGGTGGGTTTGAACTGCCAACCTTTTGGTTTGCAACTGAGCACTTAACCACTGCACCACCAGAACTTTGTATGACCTCATGTTAATTTAACTAACAACATTTTCAAAGACCCTATTTCCAAACAGGGTCACTGTCTTAGTTTCTTAGTGCTGCTATAACAGAAATACCACAAGTGGATGGCTTTAATGAACAGAAATTTATTTTCTCACAGTTTAGGAGGCTAGAAGTCCAAATTCAGGGTGCTGGATCTTCTCTCTGTCAGCTCTGGAGGAAAGTCCTTGTGTCTTCAGCTTCTGCTTCCTGGTTCCTTGGAGATCTCCATGTATCTAGGCATCTATTTTACCCCATGTCTCTCTCTCTGCTCGCTTCTTTAATCTCTTTTTATATTTCAAAAGAGATTGACTCAAAATACACCCTACACTAACCGTGCTTCATTAACATAACAAAGACAACCCAATCCCAAATGGGATTATAACCACAGACATTAAAAAAAAAAAAAACCTGTTGCCATCGAGTTGATTTTGACTAATAGCGACCCTATAGGACAGAATAGAACTGCCCCTAGGGTTTCCAAGGAGCAGCTGTCGAATTCAAACTGCTGACCTTTTGTTTGTGAGCTGAGCTCTTAACCACTGAGCCACCTGTGCTCCAAACCACAGGCATAGAGGTTAGGATTTATAACACATATTTTGGGGGGGGGGGCATAATTCAATCTGTAACAGTCATATTCACAGGTAGTGGGGATTAGGACTTCAACATATATTTTGGGGGGACACAATTCAGTCCATAACAACCTAGTTCTCTATTTATTTCACAACTAGTTAAGCTCTTTTCCTAAGGATCAGTCAACCCCTTGTGATTGATTTAATGTCATTCTCAGTTGGAGCTTGAGAATTGCAGCCTCTCAATTATGACACTGCGTGGCCCTGAACCCTGTAGATATGTCTAAAAGAGACAGCACTCTGGCCTCATCACATGGTTCTTGATTCTCAGCTTCTAAGCCACAGAATGAGAGGAAGAATAAAAAGAGTGGATGTTTTAGGTGTCTTACCTTCAGCCTGATATTTAACACTCAGTGAGAAATGCTGGAATGTTGTTGTTAGCTTCCATTGAGTTGGCCATGGACTCAGGGTGACCCCATGCACAACGTGATTGGACTGTTGTGAACCAGGGTTTTCACTGGCTGATTTTCAAAAGTAAATTACAGGCCTTTCTTCCTGGTCTATCTTATCTGGAAGCTCCACTGAAACCTGCTCAGCATCATAGCAACACACAAGCTCCCAGTGACAGATAGGTACTGGCAGCACATGTGGTATATTGGCCAGGAATTGAACCTGGGCCTGCTATGTGGAAAGTGAGAATTCTGCCCCTGAACCACTAATGTTCTCTAATGCTAAAATAATACCAACAAATTTTTACTTTGAAAAACCTCAGTGGGTTAACATAATATTTCTTAAGTATGGAGTAAGTATAATATAGGGATTACAACTAAACTTGTTTTATGATCCAGCATAGATTCGCAGATAAACGAAAATCATGAAAACCTGCTGAGCACTCCGGACATCCCTTAAGGAAAGAAGGCAGGTGAAGAGTCATACTTGCTAATGGGTGGAAACTGTCCTTGGGGGAGAGCAACCTTGGACCCTTTGGAGAAAAGGTTGTTGTTGTTGTTAGGTGCCAAGTTGATTTCAACTCATAGTAGCCCCATGTGACAGAGTAGAACTGCCTCATGGAATTTTCTAAGCTGTAATCTTTACAGGAACAGATTGCCAGATCTTCCTCCTGCGGAGCTGCTGGGTGGGTTTGAACTACCAACCTTTCAGTTGGCAGCCTAGCGCACTTAAATGCTGCACCACCAGGGCTCCTTGGACAAAAGGTAGCAGGCTTGAATAACATGTATATGTTGGCATGAAACAGTAAGTCCATCAGTGATTTCAAGTTCCATATGGAATTTCCCATGTAGCCTTGTTTTGTGGAAAATTGCACTCTTCTGATGATTTTATATTTAATAGCAGATTAAACTCCCTGGAGTCAGAGAATTGGGGGAAGGTGGATAGAAGAAGTCTTTATGTTGTTTTATCTGAGAGGCTACTGTTTATGTGCTAGGCACTTCGATAATAGCTTTATATACATTTCTTCATTTAATTGTCATAGCAACCTAAGGGTAGATATTATCTCCATCTTCAGAATTCATATAATGTTGGAAAAATAAACACAAAAAAGATCCTATTGTTGCTGTACTCTCCTGAAAAGTAATAAAACATGCTCTAACCTAGGAAAGAATTAAGCATTCGGAAATGATTCTCACATTCTTTAGATTGACGGTTAGGTTGATGGAGTCTGAAATCTTTCGTTTCATTTCTAGCAGTTTGGGACTCAGATAGAAATCAATCCAAAGTTGCCTTTTTCTTATCTTTTAGCTGCCAAACCATACTTTTAAAAACTAAAATAAATCTCATTCCTCTTCTCTTAACAAACTTTCCTATTTTCCTCTCGGAAGAGGCTACATTCTTGGGTGGGAATAAAGAGGCGTCTAAGCTGGGAAAGATGCAGGAGCCCTGGTGGTGCAGTGGTTAAGAGCTACAACTGCTAAACAAAAAGTCAGTAATTCAAACCCACGAGCTGTTCCTTGGAAACCCTACGGGGCAGTTCTACTCTGTACTATAAAGTCACTATGAGTCAGAATTGACTTGATGACAATGGGTTTGGTTTTTTGTTTTTTAACACGAACATTTAGCATCCCATTATCTTCCTGCATCTGTATGTCAACTGCTAACCTATTCAAAACTTCTCTTTCATCAACACCCACGCTTCTCCTCCTCTCCAAACTTGTGCACAAGTACTGTCTCCTTCTTTGTCTACCTTTTCCCCATAGGTCTTGGTATGTGGGATCATGTGATTACACTTACTCATCTATCTTAAATTAGTTTTCTTTTCAGCTGTGCTTAACTATGTAGGCTTTTTCTTGGTCTACCTCAGTGTGACATAAAGCATTGCACGGCAGGGCTCATGCATTAGAACAGATTTTAATTTGAGCAGAGTTGTGTGTGAGGCTAACAATTACATGAAGAACTGTAATACATTTTCCAAGTGTCAAATTTCAACCTTTTTCATAAGCTTTAAATTTTGTGAAGTTCTGTGGTGAAATCAAAGATTGTTGCTATCGTCCATTGCTTAAATCTTTGACAAGTTGGAGAAATAATAATAATACTAATAATAATATTAGCTTCATTGTATTGAGGGATTTCTATATGCTAGGCATTCCTCTAAGCCTTTAAAGAGTATGAAGTCACTTAATTCTCACAATAACCTTTTCTTTTAAATATTACTATTATCACCTTATTTTAAAAAGGAAGAAGCTAAGACATAGAAAAGTAGCTTACTCAAGATCTCTGTTATGGATTGAATTATATCCTCCCAAAATGTGTGTCAACTTGGCTAGTCCATGTTTCCCAGTACTGTGTGATTGTCCACCATTTTGCCATCTGATGTGATTTTCCTATGTGTTATAAATCCTACCTCTATGATGTTAATGAGGCAGGATTAGAGGCAGTTATGTTAATGAGTCAGGACTCAATCTACAAGATTAAGTTGTGTCTTAAGTCAATCTCTTTTGAGATATAAAAGAGGAAAGTGAGCAGAGGCATATGGGGACTTCATACCACCAAGAAAGTAGTGCCAGGAGAAGAGCACATCCTTTGGACCTGGGGTCCCTGCATGGAGAAGCTCCTAGTCCAGGGAAAGATTGATGACAAGGACCTTCCTCCAGAGCCGACAGAGAGAGAAAACCTTCCCCTGGAGTTGACGCCTTGAATTTGGGCTTCTAGCCTACTGAACTGTGAGAGAATAAGCTTTGTTAAAGCCATCCACTCATGGTATTTCTGTTATAGCAGCACTAGATAACCAAGATGATCCCCTTCTAGGAAGTGACAAAACTAGGATTCAAATCCAGGCAGTCTCGCTCCATACCCAACACTCGTATTTCACTGTCCATCATTTTTAAAAAACAAATTAGAAAAATCATTTTCTTTCATGATCTTGCTGTGATGCTAACTTGTAGATTTCTTCTCTTTCTCTAATAATGTGACTCATCCAGAAACCCTTAATTCATTCATACCTTTCCAGTTGCAAACCCATGGTGGGCATAGTGGCCATAGAATGACACCTACTGTTGTTCAGTACTTGAGTCCTGCAAACTCACTTAGCCTCTGGGTTGAATTGCAAAGACTAGGACATGAATATGTGTTTGCATCTATACTCTTCCCCACCAGTGGATCGGAGTGCTCCCCTGGAAGTCATGGCCACAGGGAGTCTCGTGGGAAGAAAGAGAACACAACCACAAGCTTTTCCACCTGGGGGTCTGGATTTGTGAATCTCAGGAGCTACTAAAATCATCGTTAAGGAAATGAAATATACGGCACTGGCAAAGGCAACAAAAGACTCTAAGTGTTGTGTGAAGTGGAAAGAAAAGGGCACAGCAGTCTTCAAACCACAGGGCTCTAGGCGTGATGCTGAAATATGAGAGCTGGGAAGGAAAACATAAAAATCATGGTTTTTGGAAAAAGTTACATTTATAATTTTTCAAACAAACTCTCTTAAATGAATGATTAAGCCTAGAGCTGAATGTGAAGCTCCGTAGGTTCACTGGTTATGAGAATCTGGCAACTCTGGAGTAGGGAGATTTTAAAATATTTTAATATAAAAATTAGAACAAACAGGAATAGACCTATTTAAACTTTGTTAATGTGGATTTTAATCTTGTTTTTAGTTGTCATTGAGTTGGCTCCAACTGATGGCGACCCCATGTACAACAGAACAAAACACTGCCTGGTCCTGTGCCATCCTCTTGATCGCAGGCATGCTTGAGTTCATTGTCGCCTTCCAACCTAGGAGGTCAACTTTCAACATTACATCGCAGATTGTTCTGTCGTGATCCATAGGTTTTCACTGGCTAATTTTTGGAAGTAGATCACCAGGCTTTCTTCCTAGTCTGTCTTAGTCAGGAAGCGCCACCGAAACCTGTCCACCATGGGTGACCTTGCTGGTATTTGAAATACCAGTAGCATAGCTTCTAGCATCACAGCAACATGCAAGCCACCACAGTAAAACAAACTAACAGACATGAAATGGATTTTAATCTTAAACCAAAAAAATAGTTGCCGTCAAGTCAATTCTGACTGATGGTGACCTCACATGTGTCAGAGTAGAATTGTGCTCAGAGGGTTTTCAGTGACTGATTTTTTGGAAGTCGATCACCGGGCCTTTCTTTCAAGGTGCCTCTGGGTAGACTTGAACGTCCACCCTTTCACTTAGCAGCCAAGCCCACTACCTATTCGCACCACCTACCTTTATCGTAAAAAGAACTAAAAGGTGCATATTAAACAGCTCAACTCCTAGGACACATGAGCATGGGGGCAGTAAGATGAGGGCTTCCAGTGACTACAGGTATCACCTCACTGGTGGTGAAACAAGGTAGCAACCTGGGGATGGGATGCTTCAGAAGCTTAGCAATGTATTGAAATCTCCTCCTGTGATGGGCAGGGAGAGCAAACTCACCAGTCCAGCGTCTGTTTGGTGTTTAAAATCACTGAACCATTTAATTTTGGAACAGGAAATCACTTCAGAGAACAACCAATGTAGTGCTTTCCAAGGTGTTTTCTGAAATACTTCTTCAGTGAGATAATCATGGGAATTACCTGGGAAAAGGATTCTATTTTCTGTAAGACCGAGAAACTACGGGATTAACAAATTTCAATGGGTTAATTCACTGCAGGACTCTTCTGAGCCTTTCGTATGCTAATGTGCTTTGTGACTGTCTAAGATGTGGGAGAATGACCATTAAATAATTTTCTTGGTTGATTTTGTGGATCCAGTGTTCCTAGAAGCCCTCTTACCTCCACAAATGCTGATCCAAGCCAGTCTCCATCCCACCACCCCCATTTCACAGAAGAGAACATTGAGGTGGAGGGTGCTAGGTCACTTACCCACCGCCCCACATTCCTTTAGGTCAGCATTAGGACTATCAGGTATAGTACTCTCAAGCTAGTACTCTTTTCACCATAGCATGTGAAAATATGTGATTCCAAAGCTGGTAATTGTAGGGTTCTGTCTCCTTGGCAGCAAAACAACTGGACAATTTGCAAGCAAGTGTGGTATAGTCTGATGTGATAAAGACAGTGAACAGGTGTTTATTACACATTTACTGTATTCAGAGAACTGCACTAGTCTTGGTGGAGGGTTTTTAAAAATGACAAAAACCCACAAAAATTTACAATCCATTTTGAAAAACAAAATATTCAAACACTTTTTAAAATGAACATAACCGTACAGGATATATGCCAAGCAGGACCAGCTACACAATTTGTAGGGCTCAGTGCAAAGTGAAAATGTCGAGTCCCCTGTTAAAAAAATTATCAAGAATTTCAAGATGATAACAGCAGAGCATTAAACAGCGAAGGGTCCTTCTAAACAGGGGGCCCTATGCAAATACACCAAGAGGCTGGTCCTGGTGCCAAGTAAGTAGGGTTGGCAGCCAGCACTCTGGGTCTTGGGAAGAGGAAAATCCCTGCAGACTAATCCAAACAGTAAAGGCCACAGTGAGAAGATGGGATCTGAGCTGAACCTCAAACAATGAGTGAGCTAGATGAGCTCAGCCTTGTGGGTGAGCTACAAAGGAAAGGCATTCTAAGTGGTAGGAACAGAGTGAGCAAAGACATGGAGCTGGATCGAGTGTGGTGTAGTAGAAGATCTGCCAGCAATTGCCTGCAGGAGCAGAGTGTCCCAACTGGAGAGCCTTGGAACATAAGGAAAGGAAAGGTAAGCTTGGGAAGGACTGAATGCTTGGCATAGGATGTGGATGCAATCATATGGTCTACAGAAATCACGGAAGATTTCTGGTCAGGCAATGACCTGACAATATTGGAATAAACTAGAGGAAGTGCTCAGGATGAAGGGTGGGGACAGAGGAGAGACAGAGAGACTATGGCGTGATTAAAGAGGGAAGTGACAGCGTTGAAATTATGATGGTTTTGTGGACTTGTTTCCCCCCAAAATATATATTGAAATCCTCACCCCTATACCTGTAAATATGATCCCGTTTGGAGAGAGGGTTTTCCTTTGTTATATTACCCATTACCTTCGAGTTGATAGCGACCCTGTAGGACAGAGTAGAACTGCAAGGAGCAGCTGATGGATTTGAACCGCTGACCTTTTGGTTTGCAGCCATAGCTCTTAACCACTGCATCACCAGGGCTCCTATATTAATGAAGTTATATCAAACAAAGTAGGGTGGATCCTAAACTTAATCACTTCTGAGTTATAAAAAGAACAGAACACACACACATACACACACAGGAAGGCAGACAAAGAGATCGTCTACAAGTCAAGGAACCAAAGAACCCCTGGGGCTACCAACAAGGAAGGAATCAACCCAGCTGAGACCCTGATTTGGACTTTTAGCCTCCAGAGCTGTGAGAAAATAAATTTCTGTTCTTTAAAGCCATCACTTTTGATATTTGTTACAGCAGCACTAGGTAACTAAGACAGATGGTAACTATGAGAACGGGAAAGAAGATGCAATGGAAGAGACATTGCAAAGCCGTGTCACCAGTGACCAAGGAGCTGTGAGGAATGAGCCAGAGAGAGTAGGCAGCAGTGTTTAGGCAGTCTTCTGGAGCTGGACCAACTTGGAGAAGGACCGTACTGTCAATAGAAAGGGGTATGACAGAGGTGTGGAGCAGTTCTGATGTTCAACTGGCAGCCGGAGAAGCAGCAAAGAGATTGGCTGGCGTTGTTGCATTTTAAATAATAGCTTGAGCACTTGAACAGTGATAGTTCTTTCTTGGCCCTAAAGCCACTGATTTCATCCTAGCTGCTATTTCTGACTATAACCGTTTGGTAGGATATTGATGTGAATGACACACTCCCCGTGCCTCATCAAGCCCAGTCTCTCCTTTCAAGTCTTCCTACAGGTTGAAGTCGTAACCTGACATTAACAATGAGTAAGGGCGTCTGATTCCCGCTTCCTGTCCCCTTTTCTTTCAGTTAAAAGAACAAAGGACTAAGGTAGAGTTTGAAGACCCAGTGGGCGTGCCTGGGCAGGAGGAGGTCATTGTTTTATGGCTCATCCAGTCATCCCTGTTCAGCTGCCAGCACTGAGCTGACATTTGTCCCAGAATTGATGAGTTTCTAAGGCATGTTTTAGCTCCCCTGAAGGAAGTGACGCATTGGCCCCCACTCAGCACAGGTAACTAGATGTGAGAACCAAAATGGAAATGGAGCAAAGCAAAAGGCAATTCAACTGCAAATACAAGAGAGAATAATTAATATTCCTTAGGAAACATGTAATGAGGGAAAACAAAGGATCAATTCTCCCAGTATTGATTTAAAAGATTACCTGAGCTGCTCAGAAGTGTCATTTTTGTTTGCATATGCATTCTACAGTAAATGAGGGGGTGGAAGCCTTTTTTTTAATAAAAGAAATGTATTAGCAGACTGCATTTTCAATAACAAAGTCATGCACATTTTCTATAATTGTTAAGGTAACTATTTGACAGATAATAGTGTTCAAAAGAGGCAGAAATGGGAAATCCTTCTTCCTAGTCGCCCATGGGAG
This sequence comes from Trichechus manatus latirostris, assembly GCF_000243295.1. Classification (NCBI taxonomy): domain Eukaryota; kingdom Metazoa; phylum Chordata; class Mammalia; order Sirenia; family Trichechidae; genus Trichechus; species Trichechus manatus. Next base: position 3,589,952 of record NW_004443975.1, on the reverse strand, counting down.
ACATTCTCACCAAGCCAGAGTATTGGCTTCTGTAAATAGTCTCAACATATACAATTAAGTGAAATAATGAGCATCGTTGGACCCTTCATGCTTACCTTTCCTAAGATGGTCATTCCCAAATGAAACTTATGTATTTCCAAAAATTTTCCTCACATGTCCCTCCAACGCCTACTACCTAAATATGTTCTAAATGGCCTGAGAATTTGAGCTATCCATAATGGCTTCTATGTGACATATTTCTAGATCTCTATCCTGGTCACTTTTTCCCCAAATATAGTCCATTTGGTTGAAGTTCCTCTTAAATTAGGATGCCCATAATTCAGTACAGTACTTCGAGAGCAGCCTCCCCGTTGTGAGCTTTTGCTGCTAGTCATATGGGTACTACTGAAAACAGAGGCTAAGTTTAGGTCTGCAGTTTTGCAACCTCATTGTTTGTATTGGCTGTTAATTAAGCCCATTGTCTGGCCATATGGCATAGTCACGGTTGGCGTCAAACAGAACTGAAATGGAATTTTTTTCTACCCCTTACTAGTTATATGGTCCTGGACAAGTTACTTTACCTCCCCAAGTCTCAGTTTCTTCATCTCTGCAATTGAGTTAATAATATCAACCTCATAGACTTAAAAAAACCAAACCCACTGCTGTCGAGTTGGTTCCAACTTATAGGGACCCTGTAGGACAGAGTAAAACTGCCCCATGGGGTTTCTAAGGCTGTAGTCTTTACAAAAGCAGACTGTCACATCTTTCTCCTGCAGAGCAGCTGGTGGATTCAAACCTCTGACCTTTCGGTTAGCAGTCAAGTGCTTAAACCACCAGGACTCCTTCCATACACTTGCTAGAAAGATCAAAATGGGAGACTACAAAGCACTTAGCACTGTGCCTGCAGCACTGGTAATCCTCCATAACTTGTAGCCATCGTGGTTGATGACAAGGAAACGTCTTTCTTTCCTTGGCAAGTTATCTAGGTCAATAGATCAGAATGCCAGAGAGCTCTTATGTATTTATTTTCTTTGACAAAGCTTTCCCAAAATCCCCCTTGGTCTGCTCCCAAACACATGGCCTGGTTAACTGCATAGGTGCACAGCAGCAGCCAAGGAGCACGGGCTGTGGTTGTGTCCATCTGAAGGGAGGTCTCTAATGTCTTTCCACAGAGCTTTATTCTCCATCCTGTGCAGTTCACAGTTCTTATCAAAGATAATTCCTAGAAGGAAATGACCAAATTTACAAGTGGCCCAAACGTGGAAGAGAGAGCTAAAATTTTGTTTGCCAGAAGCAAGATTTAAAGAAATTTCAGTGAGTTAATCAGTCCAATGATAACAAAAGGAAGTTGTCAGTTTGTCGTACTGTACTGGCTTGTGTGTTGTTATGACGTGGAGGCTATGCCTCTGGTACTTCAAATACCATCAGGGTCACCCAGGGTGGACAGGTTTCAGCAGAGCTTCCAGACTAAGACAAAATAGCAAGAAAGGCCTGGCAGAGTACTTCTGAAAACCAGCCAATGAAAACCCTATGAATCACAACAGAATATTATTTGATACAGTGCAGGAAGATGAGCCCCTACATTGCAAGGCACTCAAAATACACAGTGGCCACAACCATGACCCTGAGCCTACCAACAATCACGAAGATGGCGTAGGATCAGGCAATGTTTTGTTCTGTTGTACTCAGGGCCCACGAGTTGGAACAAACTTGACAGCAACTAACAGCCACCACAACCAAAGCCCTTCTTTTAATTCCTCCTCACTGGCTGGTTTTAGAATCTTGGTCTGGGAGCCTGTATTGAGAACCAGGATGAGGTGTCACCTGACTATGGATTTTTACATGAAATCCCAGCACCTGTTTAGTACCTGGCACATATTAAATGCCTTTTTTTTTTTTTCCAAATGAATGCATGAATTAACAAACTGGAATGTGTTCCGTAACTGTGTAAGTCTTAAAGCCATGTCATATGAGACCAGAATCAAAGATTGGACATTACAGGAGAAAGGACTTACATCAGTGTAAACAAGAATTTTCAGCAATGGATAGGCCAGCCAGCAACAACTGTGGGCAAATGGATTGAAAAGGGTCAAGAGAATTAGCCCCTTGTTGTAGGCAGAGTCCAAGTAGGGCTGGCTGATAACTTTTCTGGGATTCAGCAGAGGGAATGTTCTGGGGGCGGAACACTGTTCAGCATTACTGGATCAATGTTCGAGGACAGGAGGAGGTGGCTAGAGTTAAGTAGCTGTGGTTTCTTCATCAGTTAAAGGATCACATCGCCCAATAAACATGGGCTAGCATCATCATCATCAGGATTGTCATCATTTTTGTTTTTCACACCCCACTAGCACATGGCGGGGGCCAATCAGGACACCTCTCCTCCCCTGCCTTCACTCAGGGACCACAGTGCTGGTGTGTGCAAGCCTCAAAGCCTGGAACACACACTCACTCTTATGCGTCCCCAGGCCCTGGCGTTGGTGTCATCCCAGCAGAACAGTGACCTCTTGCAAAAGCTGGTCCACCGAAATTTAGTAACATTTCTGACATTCCTCTCTGAATATTGTATTCATTATGAAAATCAAGCTTTATATGCAGACAAATACTATTTTAAATCAACGGAGTTTTGTTTTTTAATAACATTGAGGTAAAATTCTAGTAGGCAAAGCTTGTGGAACATGTACATACAGATTGTTTCCTTCAACAAAAATTTATTAAACATGATTCACTAGATTTCTTTGCGGGCTTAGTCAGGCCTAGGAAATGCATTTATTTTAACAACTATGCTAACAAAGATTCACTTGGGTGAATCTTATTGCCCCATTTTTCTTTCTTCATGGCTTTCATATTTTAATTGGAAAAAATTGGAATGTATTATCTTGATACAATGACTTTCGAGAATACTACTTTTATGCTCATAAATCATTCTGCATACTTCAAGCATTACAGCTCAAGCATCTATTATTATAATTAGCTGTCACTTTAGCCCTTTATTGTTGAATTCACCAAAATGTATCTGTCATATTTTTAAAAACCTTTTCTGAAGCCTTAATTCCCTCAGAAAACTGCATGTAGAAAGTTAACTTAGTTGCCCTGTACTGTTTTAGCATGACCTTCTTAACCCCCACCCACAAACTGCTAAATTACTTCTTTGTTGTTTTAGTCAAAATCGGATGTGCCATATTTGGACTGTAAGAACTGCCTAAAAATACTCTTTCACTTCTGAATTGCCTGGGCTGCTGGATATGTTTGTTCTAGAAACTGTGAGTCTGAATTTCATCCTCATAAGTCTGTGGGAGAAATCATGCTCCATAATAAAGCAAGATTAAAATAAACCATGCATATAAATACAAATGTTAATAGGTTCATAGTTTTGAATAAGTAAAATACTTTTCAGAAATTTTCCATTAACATTGATTTATTGAATCTTCACAGCAGCTTTGTAAAATAAATAGGGCAGACTTTGGAAGTCTCATTTTATGAATCAGGAACCATCTCAGAGAGGTCCATTAAAGAATGACGTGGATTTATTCCATTAGTTGACATCAGAGTTAGGACATGAACCCAAGTCTTCTGGTTGATGGTTCAATACTTTTTTTGACTGTGCCATACTAATTCTCTTATTTAATAATTGACTGAATCAGTGGTTCAAATACATAGTGACATCTCCAATAGAGAGTAATATCCCAGAGATCTAGAATTTAGGTATTGGAGAGACTTCTTTAACTGGAATACAACCAAGAACCAAAAAATATGCAACAAACAAACAAAAAAAACTCTGTGTAGCCAAAACTCCCTGAAGCTATTGCATTTGACTTATTGGAGCACCCCTTAGGACCTTATTCAACATCTATTTATTCTTAGGCTCACCACCAAAGACCAAAACCAGCAGTTGAGTTGACTCTGAGTTATGGTGACCCCATGTGTGTCAGACTAGAACTGTGCTCTGTGAGGGTTTTGAATGACCCATTTTTCTGAAGCAGATCACCAGGCTTTCTTCCAAGGCACCTCTGGGTGGGTTCAAACCTCCAACCTTTCAGTTAGTAGTGAAGCGCAAGGATGCCCAAGGCTCACCACAGGCTGAACTAATTTCCAAGCTCATGGCACGCAAGAAGTCACAGGTCAGAGAGAAAAACACAGACTCTCAGACAAGTGAGAGCTGCTCACAAAGCAGGAATAAGCACACTGGCTGTTAAAAGGAACACATGAGTTCTAAAATCCCAGTGCTCATGAACCAACAAGTACAAGACAGTTCCATCTGCCTCCCAGGAATCTCCAGAGGCTGCTGGCCTTCAGGATGACTATGACTTTCCCTTTAGGCAAAGGGAAAACTCTGAACATGCACTTCTTCCTGTTCAGGACAAAATAAATGTGCTTAAATCTTTAAGGAGTGATCCATCAAAATAACTGGAGGTTTCGTCTATAGAGCAGAAAACGCTCAGCTCTAGGCACTTTGATTCTCTAAAGCAACACTGCCCAATAGAAATATACCACACTGGCCACCAATGTGAGCCACAAGTGTAATTTAAAATTTTCTAGTAGCCACAGAAAAATAAACAGGTAGAAATAATTTTAATAACATTTTATGTAACCTAATATATCCCAAATATTGACATTCCAACATGTAGTCAATATTAAAAAACTATAATCAGATATTTTACTTTTTGGGGGGTGGGAAGTTAAGTAAGTCTTCAGAATCCAATAGGTACTTTACACTTACAGCACGTCTTGTTTCTGACTAATCACATTCAAGTGCTCAATAGCTAGTATGACTAGTGACAATCTTATTAGCACAGTCTAGAGCCTCTCTATCTCTCTAATTAGGAACCTGAATATGTTTTGTTTTTTCTAATTTAACACACAAGCCTAAAGAGATAAGGATTTTATTCTGAAAAATCTAGTTTTACAGCCAGCAAACAGACAAATTTCAGTTTGAAGAGCTGGTAATCATGGAGTTATGACAAATGTAGAAGTCGGGGTGACCATGTGTTTGAGGACTTTTGAAAGCCGCAAAGCATTTCATGCCATTCGACGCATGGCGCAGATGGAAATTGTTTTTACTTCCAAATTTATGGATAGACATTGCCTTCTTCTAAAATGATTCTGAGTAGTTCTCAGAAGTTAAATTCTTATATTCCTTATCTGCCAAGAGGTTTCAACAGGGAACATCAATAAAACATACTCAGCCTGCTGCCAATGAGTGTCATTTCCCTGCTACATTATTTGCGTGAGTTTATTCAGCAAATATTGTTTAGTATCTACTAAATGTAACCAGGGGTGCAAAGATGCAGAAGCTGGGTCCTTTCCCTTAAAGAGCTTACATTATACTGAGAAGAAAAACAAGTAAACAAATATTTATAACACAATTTATCATCCTTGGGTGGTGCAAATGGTTAACGCACTCAGCTGATAACTGAAAGGCTGAAGATTCAAGTCTACCCAGAGGCCCCTTGAAAGAAAGGCCTGGCAATCTACTTCTGAAAAATCAGCCATTGGAGACCCTGTGGAGCACAGTTCTACCCTGTGGGGTGGCCATGAATCAGAGTTGACTCGATGACAATTGGTTTTCTGTTTGTTTGTATCTCAGACTAGGAGAGGAGTCAGAGAAAGTGACACCAGAGCTGAGCCTTGAAGGGTCCTTGGAGATTAGCTGGGGGAAGAAAGGGGAGAAAGGGCTCCCTTTGCACAGCGGTGGGAGAAGGCATGGGTAGCTCAGAGAAAAGGCAGAAGCCCGTGTGACTGGGACACATGGTGCCAGCTGCGAGTGCAGAGAGGTGACAGTGAGGCCTTGGAGCGTCTGGTATCATGCCCAGAGGCAGAGATGCAGCCTAAGCATCACGGGAAACCTTGGAAGGGTTTTAGGCAGAAGAGTGGCAGCCATGGGGAAAATGGATTGGAAAAGATCAAGAGTACAGGAAGGGATACCACTCAGGAAGCTGTTGCAGACATGGGACTGGGGGACAAAGGAGGGAGCTGGAGAAGGTGAGCCCCTGAACGAACTCAGTGGCATTGAGGAAGGCCAGGAGGGGAGTGTCCTCCTCTGCTGGCTGAGCTGCCCCAGGTTGGCTGATTACCTGGGCCCTGCACAGGTTGCTCAGTGCTGGCACCGTGTCCCCTGAAATGAGACTAAGAGGCTGGGTCAGGGTGTCTGTGAGTCAGGATCAGCCCGTAGGCCTCCCACTTGGAAGAGTATAACATCGTTCCATTTCTGTAAACAAGGAAAGTCCCCAAATATGTAGGTGCACATATATGTTTATGATCACTACTGGAGTGGGGAGCTGCATTAGGGGAAGGAGGACTTTCTGCTTCTACTCTAGAGACATCAGCCCTGCTTGATTGCATTACTGTTTAAATGTATATTAAGGCACATGGTTTAAATATAGTTATATTTAAGTATATTTGCTTTTTAGTTTAATATATTAAATATTACACATAGTAAGCATTTACTATATTGTGTATAGATGCGTATATATAGAGAGTGTGTATATATGTGTGTGTGTGCATGTGTATGTGTGTATATATGTATATATATATATTATCATGTCACACTTTGATAGAACTATTGTTGTTGTCAGCTGCTGTTGAGTTGGCCCCAGACTCGTGGCAATCCTATGCATAACAGAACAAAGCGCTGCCCATGCCTACCATCCCCATCCCCACCAATCAGACCCTTGTGTTCCGTAGTGTTTTTATTGGCTGATTTTTGGGAAGTAGATCGAAAGGCCTTTCTTCCTAGTCTGTCTTAGTCTAGAAGCTTCACTAAAACCTGTCCAGTAACATAGCAACACAGAAGCCTCCACTGACAGACAGGTGGTGGCTGCACATGAAGTTCATTAGCCAGGGATTGAACCCAGATCTCCAGCATGGAAAGGAACTATACTTGCTCAATTTTTAGGGCCCTAATCCTGCATATAGGTTTCATCATCAAAGGCCTGTCTAATCTAAGCCAGAAAAGGCTTCTAAATAATAATTGCCATTGCCATTGCCACTGTACTGTCGGTATCAGTTTTATTTGAGGTCATCCACCTATCCCATGTGGCACTACTCCCAAAGCCACTTGCCATCGAATCACTTCTGACTCATGGTGACCCCCTTTGTGCAGAGTAGAACTGTGCTCCATAGGGTTTTCGAGGCTGTGACTTTTTGGAAACAGATTGGCACATCCTTCCTCTGAGGCACCTCTGGGTGGGTTCAAACTGCATACCTATCGGTTATTATTCAAGCGATTAACCATTTGTCCCAGCCAGAGACTCCTGGAACTGTTCCAGGCCTTCTGTAATTTACCAACAGTTTGTGAGAAGAAGATTCCCTGAGGACTCTCCTTGTGATGCTTTCACCATATATAAACATAGGCACAATTATTTTTTCAGTTTTGTTAATTAATACAAATTCAAAGATGTTATTTTCCTTCCAGTTATTATTTTTCAAACGTAGAGGTCAAATTAACTTTTAATTCACTTGCTTCTGTCTTGATAATGTTTTTGCTTTTGCCATGTCTCACCACAAACCAACCAACAGCAACATCATCTCAGATAGTTTGAACATCCTACTGCACATTATCTTGTACTTCAAAGCTTCTCTGGTCTTCATTTAGTTGTTGTGACCCTGTCCTTCATATAAGACAAATTTCCATTTCCTCTGCCCTCTCTTGGCCCCTCACCTTGTTTGCTTGGCTTTCAGCTATCTTTGAGTTACATGTGTTCACTTTTTGCCTTTGAGTCCTTCTTGCTCCGTGTCTAAACTTAAATCTCGGATTTATAACAAATGATGGCCCCTCTTCCCTTTATTTCACATTCTGGGATCTTCTCAGAAGGCATTTCTCTTGGGGAGGGAGATGAAGGCAGATTTCCCTGAACCCGCTCTGATGCCCTTCTTGGATGGGGGCCCCGGATGAAATCCTGCATAAAGGCAGAGGTACACAGGGTGGGTGGGGAGAAGGTTGAGAAGCTGACCTGGCACCATCTGTAACTCTGAGGCCTGCCAGACAGTCTCAGAGCTAGCATCTGTTTTCCGTATTTGCAGCAGCCTTACGTGTTTTCATTTTCAAGTTATATTTAGTTGGCATTGTCAGTTTCTTGGTGTCACTTGGTATTTATGCCCAGCACCAAGAAAAAGATGAGAGGGATTGCTAAAAAGAAGGCATGTTTCATCAGTTAACACATTCCGCCAAACTAGGAGAGGCTGAACAAGTGAGTAAGACCCTGGAATGATTTCTAAGAGAAAGAGGCTCATCTGGGGAGGTCTACTCTGGTTGCCTTCTTATACCAGAAACCCACACACAGAACTCTCAGAGGTGGTAAAGAAAAAGACAGAAAATCTCCCAGTGGGGAGATCTCCTGGACAATACTCCTCACCAGTGACAAGCCACTCGCTGATTGTGTATTTCCAGGGACAGAAGGCTCACTTCCTCCTAAACAGTCTATTCCTGAATAAGGAAATTCTTCCCCAGTTTGATCTAAAATCTGCCTCCCAAATCTTCTATCCATTGACCCAAATTCTAAAACAAACATTAAAAAAAAAAAAAGTTGCCATTGAGCTAACTCCAACTCATGGCGACCTCGTGTGTCAGAATAGAACTGTACTTCATAGGGTTTTCAATGGCTGATTTTTGGGAAGTTGATCACCAGGCCTTTCTTCTAAGGCATCTCTGGATTGACTCCAACTGCCAACCTTTCAGTTAAGCAGCCAAATTCTTAACCCTTTGCCACAACCCAGAGCCTCCAAACATTCTTATAGGCCCTAGCAAAATGATGGCAGTCTATTTAAAAATGTGTGTGCATCGAGTGCCCATCAGATCAGAAAACAGAAATGTGAGAACACTTTGGCCTGGAGTTCCAAGGAGGAGCCCTGGGCTAGGGATGCAAGGCAGGTGAGGAAGCTTGCACAGGGCGCTGCTCATGCCACATCTAGACTGCTCACACAGGAGAGTAACCTCATATCCTTAAGTCCTGAACTCACCACAAATATGATTAAACCATTTGCCATCGAATTGATTCTGACTCTTGGCGATCCCATGTGTGTCAGAGTAGCACTGTGCTCCATCGGGTTTAATTTGGATAGTTTTTTGGAAGCAGATCACCAAGCCTTTCTTCCAAGGCAACTTTGGGTGAACTTGAACCATGTTAACTGTTTGTGCCACCCAAGGCAACTTTGGGTGGACTTGAACCATGTCAACTGTTTGTGCCACCCAGAGACTCCACTGCAAATGGTTAGGAGAGCTATTTTCAGTTAAATGTTCAAGAGATTTATTTTGCTTTTTTTCTCAGTAGTTCCACAGCTTGTTAGCTCTTTGGAAGATAAAATATAAGTGCAATGTTTTCACAGCAAATAACCTGAGGATGAAGGCTTTTGAATAATAATCATCCCTGTCATTGTGTACACTTACTTTATAAAACTCTTTCTCATGTGTTGATTTATTTGATCCTCCCCCAGCCCGTGAAGGAGACAGGGGCCTCTGTTACTCTCCTGAGGGTACAGATGTGAGAATGAGATCCAGAAACACTAAAGGACCAGCCCAAGGACGTGATGCTAGGAATGGCAAAACTGAGGCGACTGCTCTGGTCTCCTCCATCTAAAATCAGTCTAGTGTTCCTCACACAGGTGACAACCTTAATGAATGGCCCATCAAATGATGATTTATTGTTCCGATTATTGAGCATTCTCTACAGTGAACAAACAATGAATCAGAAGCTTCTTTTGGTCCCAATCCCAGAACCTGTCAATTCCTAGAACAGTGGCCCCGGCTGTTCACTCTTGCAAGGTGAGCACCTCCATGGAAAGGCTGCTTTGCTTGCGCTGCCCTCGCTCCTCCTTGGGACTTTATCTTATTCTCCAGCAGCTACTCCAAGCCTTCAACTTGCCTCTCACCATCCTAGAGGCCTGGCCAAAGCTGCTTCCATGAATTTCCAAACTCTTCCAAAACAATGTGATATTTTATGAGAATTTTCAGAGAGGAGAAGCAGTAAAAAATTATTTCTTCTTTTCTGTATGTTACCTTAATTGAGTAGCTCAGTTTATCAACTAGGTCAACCATTTATCTAGACTATGTCACATATTGGAAATTAACATAGATATGGCCCTTGCCTTCAGTGAGCTTACAGTCTGATGGGAGACTTAGACTACAAAACAAAGAAATAAAGTAAGTACAGTGGCAGATGTTAAGAGAGAAATAAACAGGGTGTTGTTATAAACAATAATGGGAGGGAAGGAAGGGTAAACCCATTGCCATGGAGTCGATTCCAATTCACAGCTACCCTATAGACAGAGTAGAACTGCCCCCATAAGGTTTCCAAGGCTGTAAATCTTTATGGAAACAAACTGTCACATCTTTCTCCCGTGGAGAGGCTGGTAGGTTCAAACTGCCAACCATTCTGTTAGCAGTTGGGCACTTAAAACAACTGTGCCACCAGGGGTGGTTGGAAAAATCTAAGGATGTGACATCAAGACTTAAAAGACGGAAATGGTCATCCATAAGTGAGGAGGGGCTTGGGGATCAGAAAGAGGATTTCAGGAAAAATAAATGGTTTATAGAAAGGCCCTGTCTTAGTCATCTAGTGCTGCTGTAACAGAAATACCACAAGTGGATGGCTTTAACAAAGAGAAGTTTATTCTCTCATAGTCCAGTAGGCTACAAGTCCAAATTCAAGGTATCAGCTCTAGAGGAAGGCTTTCTCTCTCTGTTGGCTCTGGAGAAAGGTTCTTGTGTTGCATCAGTCTTCCCTTGGTCCAGGAGTATCTCTGTACAGGAACCTCAGGTCCGAAGGGTGCGCTCTGCTCCCAGCACTGCTTTCTTGCTGGTATGAGGTTCATGTGTGTCTCTGCTCGATTCTCTCTTTTATATCTCAAAGGGATTGGCTTAAGACGCTATCCAGTCTTGTATATCTCATCAGTATAACTGCCGCTAATCCATCTTATTAGATCATAGTGATTGAATTTACAACACATAAGGAAATCACATCAGATTACAAAATGGTACACAATTATACAGTACTGGGAATCATGACCCAGCCAAGTTGACAGATGTTTTGGGGGGACACAATTCAATCCATGACAGGCCCAGAGACGTTTTCTAGTTTGGCATATCCAGAAACAACTAGAAGACCTGTGTGACTGAGACCCATACACTGAGGATGGAGGGGTAAGGGGGAGCCCAAGTACTCCCTCTTCTCAATTATTTTACCTCCTTGAGATTTCTGAATTCTATCCCTTCCTTCCTGCTGAAGGGCTTCAGTGTCTTCAGTACTGTAGGCAACCCATTCAACCGTATTCCTGTTCCTCTAACCATTCTCGTCTATGTTACATGACGTAGAGTTAAAGCTCCAATCTTTGCCTCGCTTGCCTAGTGTTCTGTGAACCTTTTCCTACTCTTTGGATGAATCGTTCCCCAATACTCCGTGACCAAACACATCAGGAATTTGTCAGTTTTGTTTTTCCCCCTGAAATCTCCTCCTTGAAGCTTTTGTTGGAAGAGCAATGAAAGGGATAAGTCAAAATAATGAAGTATCTGAATTACGCATAAGAAGAGCGTTCTGGCCTCTGCATGGAGAAGGGGACGAGAATGAGAGTGAGGCATGGCCAGTAAGGAGACTCACCAGCTCGGTGGCCGTGGAGGTGGAGATGGAGGCAGAGTCAGAAGGACCTGATAAAATAGCATGCTTCCATCTCCTTGTCCCCCAGGAGGTGTCCACAGCGGTGGATGACGGTGATGTGATCTCCTCAGGTGAGAAAAACTAGGTGGCAAGGACAAGTTTGGACATTTCACTTTTAAGATACCTGTAAGAAATCCAATTGGAAATGTCAATTAGGCAGTTAAAGATACATGTTTGGAGCTCAGAGATCTGTGTTAAGATGGAAATCTATGATGCATACACTAGCACAGCCTCTCTAGACATCCATCCAGGGGCTGCTCCCTAGCTGGTGCCCATGCCGTCACAGTTATTTCTGTGACTGTGTTGGGGAGGAGATGTATTTTCTCTCTATCACTCTTTCTCTTTCCTTTCCCTTCTGATGGGCTCCTCTGCCACCCTCCCCCCACCCCATGTAACCCCTCTCAGGCCACTTCAGTCCCTCATTCCCTCCTTTCCTCCTCACTCTGTCTGTACCTCCTTTTCTCTCTTTTTCACCCTTTCTCCCTTTTTTGTTTTGGAAATCTACATTAAGCCTGCATTTCTCTCCTTTCCTTCTGTTTGATTTTATTAGGTTCTTATGTCTAGCTCATTCATTCTTTCTCTAGCTGGGTCACATCTCTTTTCTCTCCTTTTGTTTTTCTATCATGAGATGTGAATCTGAGTTTTTCCTTTTTCCATATCTGTTTCTCTTCTTTCCTTCCTTTTTTTGGAATCCCTTTTTAACTTGCCCAAGTGTGTAAATAAACGATATTTTTAGCTTCCTAGTCCTAATTTTAAAAAGCAAGTGAGTTGACTGCTTACAGTTCCTCCAAGATGAAAGTTAATGCAATTCGTTTTGCCTTGGGACTTTCCCTCTGGTCGACGACTGCTGATAAAAAGGAAAAAAATGAATCCTTAAAGGTGTCAGGAGGAGCCCTCAGCTGGCATCATTTTGGTTTTAACTTCATTATTGCTGGTCCCATCCGATTCTGATCTGTTGCCACATTCCTTTTCCCTTTGGTAGGTCACTTGTCCCTTGTCCACCTCCTTTGGCAGTTCACAGGTTAAATGTGAAGCCAGGTCTAAAGCATTTCACAGAGCTGCCCAGTGAAACCCAACAGAGAACAAAGTTAATGGTTGTCTCAGGCACTTTGTTTAGTGCTGGTGCAAAAATAAATAGATCATGGCCCTGTCTTTGCAGAGTCCTATTCCATAAAGAACTGGTAATAAGAATATGGACAAGTCTAGAGGATCACAGGGCAGGGGACATTTGACTGGAATCTTCCCCTGCTGCCAGGGGAGACCAGGAGAGCTGCACAGAGTGGTGACATTTGAGTGGAATTTTCACACACAGGACCACTAAGTCCCTACATCATCTGCCCCCCAGCTGTCTCTTCGAACTCAGCTTCCTCCACTTCCCTTCTTATTTACACGTTCCTGAAACACTGACCTTCTTTCTGCTCCTTGAACACACCAAAGTTTCTCCCCTTCTTGGCTTTGACCACTTCTTCTTCTGGGAAAGCACATCTCCCAGATCTGCCACTATCCCTCCTGCGCTCAATCAATGCCACGTCCTCAGAGCAGCCTTCTCATACTCCTCAGTTGCCTACCCAGTCATGCTCCACTACATTGCCCAATTTTATCTTCTTAACCCCTATCAGCCCCTGACATTCTCATATGCATTTGTTGATTGCTTGTCTTCCTTAGAATTAAACTTCTCAAGGACAGTTGTTCATGGACTCCTGTTCATGATTGTAACCCCAAGTACCTAAAACAGTGACACGCAGAGGTACTCAGTAAATACTTCTTGACTGACTGATACACACCCCACTTCATATGGAGGGAACTCTAAAATTCAATAGCCACATCCTGTGTCCATTACTGTCTGCTCACCACAAACTATATCAAGCCACCCAGTTCCCTTCTCTCTTTCTCTTTTTTTGTTTTTCTGCTACAAATTAATGCCTTTGATTATAAAGGACATTTCTCTTTCATTTGAGAGTCTACTCAGAATCTCTATTCGGAAATACTCTACAACCAGCTTCAGTTCTCTATGTAGTTGAAAGTTTCAAAAAATAAAACATAGTACTTTACAACTTTTCATACTTCAAACTGGCATCTTAAATCTATCTGAATTAATTAAATATTTCTACAATCCCCTAGGAAATTAGCTGGGACTCTTTACCCAGAAATCCAGTTACCTTCAGGCCATTACATTCTGCAGGCTTCCATCAGGCCACATCCTTTGGGCCACCCAGCTGTGGCCAGCACGGCAGTAGGCCCCCTCACTGCAGCTGTTCTCCAAGTCATATTCTTCAGCCCCTTCTCTCCCTTCAATTTTCTTTTGAGGATCACACTCCCTGCCTCATCTTCAACTCTTACCTCTATGCCAATGGTTTCTTACATTTAAGCATCTCGTGGCCAAAATTCTTTCCCAACTCTAGATTCTGTTTCCAAACACAGACTTCTACCTTCTGCATACTCCACCTGGATGCCTATTTCTGTCTTAAAAATAAACATGAGAAAGATGGTCCAAGATGGTGGCATAGTCAGATGCCACATAATGTTCCCTTACAACAAAGACTCGAGAAAACAAGTGAAATGGATATAGATGACAACTTTGGAAACCTAGGTATCCAACAGAAGGCTGAAGAACTGGACCAAGTGCCAAGTGGAGGGAGAGACTGTACAAAAACAACAGACATGGAGAATTACGGATCTTCAGCACCCTGCCAACCAGACTGCCCAGCATGGACATATTGAGACAAAGCAAGCAGTGTTCCTAGGTGAGGAGCACAGGAAGGCAACTCCATAAAACTCACAACAAGAGACAGAGATAATGGGTAAACAAATCTGGAATGAAACAAGGTTAGTAGGACATGAGCCAGATCAAAAAAGAGAAAGTACAGAAAAGCAGACGAGAGTCTCAATGATCCTGGCGACTACAGAGAAAGGAGGAAGCCAAGAACAAGGGACAGGACTACTCACCAGTGGCAGCACATGACCATTTGGACAGGAAACGCACACTGAAGAGTAAATACATAAATTAACACCTACAGGTCCCCCGTCACCCAGTGCTGCCCAGCAGGAACACCCCCACACTCATGTCTAGGGTCAGGCAGGAGCACATCCCACCCAACAAAAGTTAAGAGCACTCACTGCAAACCCCTGACACCCCAGCCAGAGGCCCACAGACCAGCAGCACTTGGCCTTCATCCTCCCATGCATGCTCTTGGACCAGCGGCATCCCCACCATCCCACCCCTCATGCTGGTGGACCACAGATCGAAGGTGTACCCACAGCATTGCACACCCATGGACCAATAGCACGCCCCAGTGCTCCATCCCCCTGTGCCACTAGGTGACTGATGGGAGTGCCCGTGGCGCCCATTGCTGAGCAACTGACAGGAGCACTCCCCACAACCCTGCCTGGTAAAGGCACACCCCACCAAGCCCCCATCCCCATCCTGCAAAGTGATTGGCAAGAGTGCTCAATGCATCTACCTCTGGGTGACCAGCAGGAGTGCTCCCCACAGCCCCACCGGTGACAGCCAGATGTGCTCCTTCCCAGGGTCAGGTAGGCACTCACTACCCACCCCCACCCTCCTAATATCCCCCACCCAGAGACTAGCAGGCAAGATTCCCCCACGCCCTCACTAAGACATCTTGCTCCCCCTCCCCACCTACTGAAGTGCTAATTTGAGCCAGCACAGAGGGTTTTCCCATCCATTTGGGTAGCACCACATCCTTGTTGCTACAAAGGCAACCCTCCCTGCTCTCCAGCATACACACTGACTGCTAACACCAATGCAGAAGGATCATGTTGTCCCAGCAGAGCTGTGGAGGGACCCTGACCAACTGATAGTTGCTGTCGTAAGTCAGGGAAGGACATGCTCTCCTACCTCCACTCAGTTCTGTAAGGGAAAACATACATGCCTATAAGTAAATAAAATAAGACCTTAATCCCTCAGAGACAGCACACAGTAACAAATCTTATGAAGAAACAGGGTAAGATGGCTCAAACAAGAGAGCAAGATAAAGAGACAGAAAACCTGCTGAAAGAAGAACTGATAACAGAACTAAGTGACAAGGAATTTAAAAGACTAATATTTAGGCTCCTCAAAGAGATCAAGAAAAACACAGAAAAAACCCTAGAAGAATTGAGAAAAACAATACAAGAACAAAATGACAAACTCAATAGAAAAATTGAAACTATACAAAAACACAACTAGAAATCAGAAGCTTAACAATAAAATATCAGAAATAGATAACTCAATGGAAATAATGCAGAAGTAGAATTGAATCAATGGAAGAAAAAATCAGCAAAATAGAGGACAAATCCCTTGGTCCTAATTTGTTTGAGGAATAATCACCCTTGCAAAAATGGCACTGATCAAAAAAAAAAAAAAAACAGAAAACGACAAATGCTGGTGAGGTTGTAGGAAGATTGGAACTCTTATATGCTGCTGGTGGGATTGTAAAATGGTCTAACCACTATGGAAAATGGTATGGCGCTTCCTCAAAAAACTAGAAATAGAACATCTTATGATCCAGCAATCCCACTCCTAGGTATATATCTTAGAGATATAAGAATAGTGACATGAATAGACATATGCACATCTGTGTTCATTGCAGCATTATTCACAATAGCAAAAAGATGGAAACAACCTAAGTGCCCACCAACAGATGAATGGATTAACAAATTGTGGTACATACACACAATGGAATACTACACAACTATAAAAAATAATGATGAGTCTGCGAAACATAACATGGATGAATCTGGAGGACGTTATGCTGAGTTAAGTAAGTTAATCACAAGAGGACAAATATTGTATGGTTTCACTTTTATAAAAAGTCAAGAATAGGTATACATACAGAAAGCAACATTCTTTGATAGTTACCAGGAATGGGAAAGGGAGGGAGGAAGAATCACTTTCTAGATAGCAGACACTTGTTAGTTTTTGGTGATGGGAAAAGCAGTACCCAATATGGATGAAGTCTGCACAACTTGTCCAATGTAAATGAAGACACTAAGAAGTATACAAGAGTAAAGGGCATTTTCGGTAAATGCTATAACATACAATTTTGCAGCAACAGTAATAACAACCAAAAAAAATGTGTGCGGTTATATGCATATATGTGTGTGGTTACATAAATATGCATATATGTGTATAGGAAGGCACATGTGAGTATATGGGTGTGCGTGTATAGGTGTACGTAGGCATATGTATATACATGTTTGTATGTGCTGCATATATATTCATATATATAATAAAGCACATGGGGGCACATTTATAGATATTTCCTAGACATAACCAAACTCCTTGTGGGACTGGCTTACTGGGTTTGAAAACTAGCGACCATAGTCTAGTGGGACAACCCAGTCAATTGGCATAACATAGTTCATAAAGATAATGTTCTACATGCTTGTTTGGTGAGTAGCATCTGGGGGTCTTAAAAGCTTGCAAGTGGCCATATAAGGTACAACTATTGGTCTGTATTCGTCTGGCACAAGTTAAAAAAAAAAAAAAAGAAAGAAACCAAAGACTCAAAGAAGAAACTAGTCTAGTCTACAGGGCTAATAGACCAGACAAACCACAGCCTCATCTATCCTGAGACCAAAAGAACTAGATGGTGCCTGGCTACCACTAGTAACCATTCTGACCGGGGACACAATAGAAGGCCCTGGATAGAAAAGGAGAAAAATGTAGAAAAAAAACTTAAATTCCTAAAAAGGGCCAGACTTACTGGACCAATAGAGACTAAGGGAACCCCCAAGACTTTTGCCCTAAGATACTCTTTCAACTTGGAACTGAAACCACTCCCAGTGGTCACCTCTTATGCAAATAATAGATTGGCTTATAAAATAAACAGTATCACCCGTGAGTACTATGCTCCCTTAAATACTCAATTATATGAGACCAAACAGTCAACATTTACCTTAAAACAAAGATGAGAAGGTAAAGAGGGGCAGGGAAGCAAGATTAATGGAAACAACAAACAGAATGGAAATAATAAGAATGTTGACATATTGTGAAAGACGTAACCAATGTAAAAGAACAGTTTGTATAAAAATCATTAAGTGGCAACCTAATTTGCTGTGTAAACCTTCACCTAAAACACAATAAAATATTTAAAAATAAGTTTTTTTCTTTGTTGTGCTTAGATGAAGGTTTATAGAACAAAATAGTTTCTCATTAAACAGCACACGTATTGCCCTATGACAATGGTTAACAACCCTACGACATGTCAACACTGTCCTTACTCAACCTTGGGTTCCCTATCACCAGCTTTCCTGTCCCCTCCTGCCTTCTAGCCCTTGTCCCTGGACTGCCTCATTAGTCCCGTTTTATTTTATGGGGCTGTCCAATCCCTGGCTGAATGGTGAACCTCGGGAGTGACTTAACCACTGAACTAAAAGGGTATCCTGGGGCCATACTCTAGGGGTTTCTCCAGTCTCTGTCAGGTCAGTAAATCTGGTCTTTTTGTGTGTGTTAGAATTTTGTTCTACATCCTTCTCCAGCTCTGTCCAGAACTCTCTGTTGTGATCCCGGTCAGAGCAGTCGGTGGTAGCAGGGCACCATCTAGCTGTACTGGACTCAGTCTGGTGGAGGCCTTGGTAGCCGTGGTCCATTAGTCCTTTGGACTAATCTTTTCCTTGTGTCCTGTTCTCTTCATTCTCTCTTGTTTCCGAAGGAGTGAGACCAGTGGAGTATCTTACATGGCTGCTTACAGGCTTTTAAGACCCCAGACGCTACTCACCAAGGTAGAATGTAGAACATTGCCTTTATAAACTGTGTTATGCCAATTGAGCTAGATGTTCCCTGAGACTAATTTTTAAATTTTTTTTTTTAAATAAACACGACTGCCATTTCTCCTTTCCCCTACCCTAACAGTTCCTTTCCCAATTATCATAAGTATTTCTATAAGTTGACCCACTTATAGAAAATTTTAGCCACTTTATCTCAAAACTACAGTCATCTTTAACTTCTTTCTCTCTCTCTCCTGTCTATTCTTGTTCCTTGCACCCAATTGATTTCAAAGTGATAAAGATTCAGGCTTCACTCTGCATTCCACAAATAGAATCCTCTTTCCGTCTATGTGTACACTGAAGTGTGCCCACAGTTGTCCATTCTGTGACTGACCAGCCCCCAGTGAGGTCTCCCTACTCTGGTCTCTCTCCGTTGGCATTAATCCTGAACTTCACACAGATCCATGCTCCTAAATAAACTCCTAAATTAATTGTACCCCTCCAACATTAAGAAACCTTCAACAACTCTCCTTAGCTTGACATTCAAAGCTCTCCTTGGTCTCACTCCCACCTCTTTTTCTAACTGGAACTTGTATGGGCCCACACACCAGCCAAATAACATTGCTAATCTTCCCTGGGCAAGATTCATGCCTCTCATCTCTGTGTCTTTGCACATACTCTTCTGTCTACATGGAATGCCTTCCCCTCTCATACTGCCCAGTGACAGTCTACCCATTCATTGCATGCTCAGAGATGTAAACAGTGAAATATGTACAAAGGTGTATTTATAATGACTTAAAAAGGAAACAAAGGGAAGCAACTTAGGACTTTAACAATAGAATAGTAAAATAAATTTGCCACGTGCATTTAACCATACATCATGCATGCATTAAATATTATGTGTTCAAGAAACTTCTAATGACAAAAGGCAGATTTCAAAATTCTATATGCAGAAGGAATATACCCACACACACATATATGTTAATATAACATTAATAGTGTATATATCAGTTATGAATACGTTCAGCTGAAAATAATAACCAAATAAATAAATAGAACAAGTAACACAAGCTTAAATAAATCAGTGTTTGGTTGTTTGACCCAATAAAAAGTCCATGGGTAAACAATCCAGGATTGATATGGTAGCTCAACGAGGTTATCAAGGGCACGGGGTCTGTCTTTCTGCCTTTATTCTCATACTGGCTGCATCATGGTCAAAAGATGGCTGAAAACCTATAGTCACACATCTGTGTTCCAGGAAGCAAGTGGGAAGGACAATGGTACAAAAGGTAAAGAGCAAAGGGATTTCTCCTAGTGAGGTTTGGCTTTTTATTTGGGAAGGGAGGACTTCCCCAGGAACTTCTCTTCCATCTCATTAACGGCCACATGGCCAGCCCTCTCTGGGAGGAAGGAGTTGTGGCTGTATTTGAGGTCAACCAACCAATACTGTCTGTGGTAGTGGGTATGTCTGGGGAATTAATTCCTTTGATTGCCGAAGCGAGCACATGATACTAGAGTAATACACTGTACTACTTTTATATCAGTGAGAAATTTAAATTTTTTAAGAAGAAACTTTATCCTTCATATTTCATCATAAATATCACCTCCTATTTAAAGTCTTAATTTTAATAAGGGAAATATATATATATATACACATATATATGTTAAACGTGAAGTAAAGTCAGAAAACGATGAATTCAAATCCTTTGTGTGCCCATGACTGAATTACATAATCTTTGATAACTTCAGTTTCCTAATCTGTGAAGTGGTGACAATACTCTTTTATGGACTTTCGTGAAAGTTATGTGAAATTAAATGAGAATATACACACACATACATACATATATATATATACACACACTCATATATATACACACACACATATATGTAGCTTTTCAATAACTAGTTCCCTTTCTCCTTCTGAACATTCATGAAATGCTGTATCTTTCTCGTGCCACCTCTGTTTTGCCTTTTGTTTTAGCTGTTTGTGTTGTTTTCATTTCTCAGCTTTTCCTTATAAAGGGCAGTGACCATACCTTTTTTTTTTTTTTTTAATATTCCTTACAACAGTTAGAATAATGCTTAGCACATCATGTATAATCAACCAATATATTGAACTTGAATTTGTATTTTATTAAGAACACTTGATTAGCCAACACAGGATAACTAGCAGGAAACAGACCCTCTCGCTTTTTCCTCCACTCTCTGGATCATGATGTGGATAATGAATCAGGGCTGTTGCCAAGCACCTGTTTATGGGCAATGGCTCTGAGCCATGCTGACAGATGCTGGCTCCACAATAGTCATCAAGAAGCCACAGGGGTCTAGGGTCTTCTGGAATACTGTCGACATCCCAAGCTGTGAAGCTTTTCTGTTCTTTCCAAGAAAAATAAAAAAAGTAAAAGAATCTCAAATTGAATTTAAAATTCCAACCTTAAAAAAAAAAAATAAATAGCAGAGAGGCTTATTCTTTTAATTTCGTTTCAATGATACAGCTAGTGTAACTTGTGTTAGAGAATGAAGAGAGACCCGTGAATGTTCTAATTACAGGAGTAAAGAGAGACCCTTAAGGGGATGACGAGAATGATTTCCTGACAAATAAACAATTTGCCTTCTATAATATCTCTATGCTCCAGGCAAGTCTTGTGGAGCTGTCTTATTGTTCTTGTCTTATCTGAACATAAAACAGAACTTTGTTCATGACCATCTAGAAAATAGCTACAGTTATTTTTTGCCCTCCTACCCTCAAATCAAAATTGTGAAAAGAACACACAGTATTCACAAGTTTGTTTTATTAATATTCCTATCATAATTTTGCTTAATAATACATGCATCTAACTATTCAGTTTTAGAAGTTTCCAGTCTGACTTACTGATCGTTGCTTTTGCCCATCCTCCTTATCCTTTACTCTCTTTAGTTCCTCGTTTTCTGGAAGCACCCCCAGCCTGTGGTAGATTCCCACTGCATTTGGCAAAAGAAGCATTATTCATTATGGTAGCCATGTGGGACAGGGCTGCTTTGATTACATAGGACCAGTTAGGATATAGCCTCTTTCATTTCAGGACACACTGTGATGAATGTATGTGTCCCAGGGTGGGATTTCAAATGAAATAAACCTGGACAGCAAGCTGTCTCACTAAGTCTCCATGCCCAAGTGTTCAGTCGTCGTTGCATATGATGTGATGCTGAGTCAGTCAAACTGCCTCCCTTAGGAAGCCTGCTACAAACTGGAGAAGAAAAATGGCAGCTGAGGGAAGGACTCTTTCAGGTTGGGAGGGAAGCTCTGGTGGTCAACCTCGGTCTTCTGACCCTTGGATTGTACCTGCTGAGTCCCGTTCATCTCAAGACCCCATTTCTCCTGCTGCATAGGAAGAAGAGCCAAGTACTTGGATGCTCCTCGGCCTTCCATGTACACTCACTCTTTTCTGACACTCTTGCTTTTCTCTGATAGTTTAGTGAGTTCTTCAGCACCAACGTTGTAGAGTAAGGAGTTTCAAGCTTCAAGTTTTAAAACCCTTGGAATCATAACTTGTCAGGGTCAGATGAAAACTTAGAGCTGTGGTTCCCAAACTGTGCTCTGAGACACCCTGGAACACTGCAGCAAACTCACAGAGGTGCTGTAGCATATTTTAGATTTCAAGGGAAACACAGCAAAACACAGAAGCTACCATCTCAAAGTAGCTCAAAATTCAGCATTCTTTGGGAGGCTAGGTTTTCCCTGGTTGCTGTGATAAAAAGCAAGGACCGTGCAAAAGTCTTTGTGGAACAGGGAATGAAGCAGTGTCCAATTTGATTCCAAGGTTTGAGAAGTTGTGCAGTGCCCAGCAGGTGCACACATCCCATTGGTAAGTAATTGTGGTTATTTAGGAATGAAAAAAACATAGTTTTTTTCTTTCAATTTGTGCGTACAGTCTTTTCAAACAGCTATTAAGTTGTTAAACCCAAAAAACCAAACCCATTGCTGTCGTTGATTCTGACTCATAGTGACCCTATAGGACAGAATAGAACTGCCCCAGGGGGTTTCCAAGGAGCAGCTGGTGGATTTGAACTGCAGATCTTTTTGGTTAGCGGTCAAAAGCTTAACCACTGCACCACCAGGGCTCCAAGGGGATGCTTAATACTCAAGTCAGAATTGGCTCGACAGTAACTGGTTATGCAAGAAAAATATAACGAGACTCATCTAGGTTATTTTAAGTGTTTTACACATTAAAAAAGTTTTTTAAAAGTTAAAAACAATATTTTGTGTAATCCAATACATCCAAAATATTAGCATTTCAATATATAATCAATATGAAAAATTATTAATAAAATATTTTACATTTCTTTCATACTAAGTCTTCAAAATCCCCTGTGTATTTTACATGTATAAGCATTTCCCAATTCAGACTAGCCACATTTTAAGTGCTCAGTAGCTACACATGGCTCTTGGCTACCGTGTTGAACAAGGCAGCTCTACAGCCGGGCTACTGCAAGTGTGGTCTGAGGCCAGCGGTATCCGTATCATTTGGGAGCTTGTTAGAAATGTAGAATTTTCATGCCCCACCCCAACCTACTGAATCATAGTCTAAATTTTAATAAGATCCCCAGGTAAGTTGTGTGCATGGTAAAGTTTGAAAAGCACTATCCTGTAGAACCATAGTTTTCAACATAAGATCCTTGGGCCAGCACCAGCTGCGTTAGCAACACCTGGGAAATTCTTGCGATCCAACCCACATCTATTGAATTAGAAACTCTGTGTCCTGGGCTCAGAAATCTGTGTTTTAGCAAGCCCTCCAGGTGATTCAGATGCACATTCAAGTTTGAGAACCACTATTCTAACAAAGATATATTTTTCTCTAGCAAAGATATATTTTATAGTTTTCCCCTACAGACCTTATATTTTTAAGGGAATTTTTTTTCATAAACACCATTTGTTAAGGAACCAATACAGTTTTCCATTATCATTACTCAGATATATATGTGTGTGTGTGTGTGTGTGTGTGTGTGTACATATATATGTATCTTCATTGATAGCACAGAGAGAAGAATGGAAAGTCACTAGGCCTATATGATACATAGGACATTGGTGGTTCAGTGGTATATATCTTGCCTTCCATGGGAGAAACCCAGGTTCTATTTCTGGACAATGTACCTCATTAACAGCCACCACCCGTGGCTTGTGTGTTGTTATGATGCTGAACAGGTTTTAGCAGAGCTTCCAGACTAAGATGGACTAGGAAGGAAGGCCTGGCAGTGTACTTTTGAAAATTTAGCCACTGAAAACCCTGTAAATCACAACTGTCTGATCTGCAAATGGTCATGGGGATGGCACAAGATCAGGCAGCATTTCGTTCTGTTATTTATGAGTTGAAATTAGTCAACGCTGACTCAATGACAGCTAACAACAACAAGAAGAAATGTGTGTGTGTGTGTGTGTGTGTGTATGTATGGAGCCCTGGTGGCGCAGTAGTTAAGAGCTTGGCTGCTAACCAAAAGATCAGCAGTTTGAATCCACCAGCCACTGCTTGGAAACCCTATGGGGCAGCTCTGCTTTGTCCTGTGGGGTCGCTATGAGTTGGAATCGACTTGACAGTAATAGGTTTGGTAGTGTGTGTATGTATAAATCAAAAACCAAACTTGTTGCCCTTGAGTCGATTCTGACTCATAGCAGCTCTCAGGACCTGCATTTGGTTAGTGAAGAAGCTAGGATCCAACCCAGGTCAATCTGACGCCAAAGCCTGTGTGTATACCACTTACCTCAGCATTACTCTGCTAAATTTAACTAATTTCAACTAAAAACAAGGGCACTTGAGATTTCAGTAAGTCTGCGCTGAACGTGTGATCATATTTGAAACACTCCAAGTAACTCACAGGTTAACTATGAACTGTTCTCCCTCTACACACACACACACACACACACACACACACACACACACTCAATACTACCTATACCACCTACAATGGCCTCAGGCTAGAAACCATAGTCTAGAGCAGCCAGGCATTAAGAGATCCAAACAAGACATGATAACCCTGCATTCAGGATCCTCACAGCAGTGACAGCAGGGACTAAAGGAGGTGGGGGAGGATGGAGTTCTCAGCCTGTCAGGGAGGAATATTTAATCCCTAAAGTTGTTTAGAATTGCTGGCACAAGGTGTGCCAGCTGACTTTTTGTCAGTTTTATTATTGTTTTCAATTTATCTGCAGACAGTGTATCTGCTTATTGCCTGCCCTCTGGGCAGACTGCTCCCTAGTGTCCTACTCAGCCTTGAGGTTCCACTGCCCCACAGACGATAATGGGACATTTTGCTGAGGGTCTCCCCTGACATATGGAATATTCTGTTGATTGGAGCATAAGAAATTACTCCTTAAGAATCTTCAAAGAAGAAGAGAATTCTCCCTCTTGAGCCTATCACACCCAGTACGGCCCTGTATAAGCACCCACCTGCAAACCTACCATTGTTTACAAAGATGACATAGGACCAGGCAACATTGTGTTCTGTTGTACATAAGGTCACCATGAATTGGAGCCGACTTGACAGCAGCTAAAAACAATATCTAGATACAGAAAATTGATGAACACCAATTTCAGGAAGTAGGCACCTGCTCAGTGGTAAAAGCCTAGCTAGTTAAATCCTGTCTGGGTCCCCAGCATCAGAGCCTGAATCTTCATTTGTACAAGACTCTCCCTGTTGGTCCCTGCCACATCTTCTGGACAGGTTTGTATACCTTGCGGAAAGTTTGGGATAACCCTTTGCCCAAGCACTCCTCAGCTGAGTAGTGATAAGGGGTTAGTGGAAATCCCTCTGTTGGTCATTGAATGGAGTCCTCTGTCTTGAGGCCTCATTGGCAACTGGAATCTAGATCCCAGCAGAGGGGGCCCTGGACTATTCTTGAAAGAATATTCAGTCACAGATTTTATGGAAAATTAAGAGATTCTCAAGATTCCCAGCCTGAAAAGAAGAAACCAATTAACTGACCTTCTTTAACTTAAACCATTTGATTGGAATTGTTTTCTGGGTTTTTGGAGCTACCGATGTTTGGACAAGAAAAGGATCCTTACTGTATATTGAGGACATCTTAGCATTAGTCTACATTGTTTATGAGGGAATTGATGCATTCCAAACCATCTGGAGTGGTTTGGAGTTTTATTACTTACGCTCTGGGGCTGAATATATCAGGGCCTCTCCCCATCTCCCTTTTCTTTGGCTTTAAGTAGCAGAGGCTGAGCAGTACACTCTATAAAGCTTCATTAATTCAGAACTATTACAGATAAACTCAGTGTGAATGAGACACATCTCATGTATAGAGTATGTTTTAAAAAGTGCTGTTTTATTATTTTAAGTGCATATATCATACAATACATCAAACTGGTTACTGATAAAATTTCCAAGCTGATGTGCATCAGCAGGTTGTTGCTTTAATGAGCTGATAACTCACTTTAACCATCTTGGTTTGCACCCCATCGATGGTCCTCAAAATAAGTTGGTACATTTAAAAGAATTAAAAATGCACTTCCCAAACTTTTAAAATCCTCTCACTTCATAAATAGTGCAAAAGTATACTGTTACTCCAAATTAGTATAAACTTAAATTTATGTTACTTAAAATTAATAAGGAATTATTGTATATATTCTACTTCTCATACAACTTGGACCTGAGAACAGCTCTCTTTCCCAAGACTATTTTGGCCAACCATGTCTGGCCAACCATCTCCCCTCTGCCAAGTTAGACACAGAGCTGTAGCTTCCAAGTGCTTCTTTTTCCATCTTCTTTGATACGTAGATAGTTACGAAACTTTATATTCTCAGCAGAAAATATCCATTAAGTCAAAAACAAAAATTTGATGTTTCTTTTTATCCGTGCTCATGTTACATGCTCATATTAGCCTGAACTTGTAAGGACATACATGTTTGATTTGTTGGCTCAATTAATATGGTATCTTTGGGCTCATCCAAAGACTTTCCCAAGATAATAATATGCACATGGTAATAAGATGGGTAAACAAGCATCTATAAGATCATTAAAAGACCAGCTTTTTTTTTTTTTTATTTTTGTGCTTTGGGTGAAAGTTTACAATTCAGGTTAGTCTCTCATACAAAAATTTATACTTGCATTGTTACGTGACCCTTGTTGCTCTCCCTATACTGTGACAGCACACTCCTCCTTTCCACCCCAGATTTCCCGTGTCCATTCAACCAGCTCCTGACCCTCTCTGCCTTCTCATCTCGCCTCTGGACGGGAATTGCCCATTTAGTCTCATGTATCTACTTGAGCCAAGACGCACACTCTTCACAAGTATCATTTTATGTCCCATAGTCCAGTCGAATCTTTGTCTGAAGAGTTGGCCTTGGGAATGGTTTTAGTTTTGGGCTAACAGAGAGTCTGGGGACCATGTCTTCTGATGGTCCCTCCAGTCTCAATCAAACCATTAAGTCTGAAGACCAGCTGTTCTGAATTAGGGACTCATCATAGTCATTTGATGTTTCTTTGTTTGTTTGTTTTCATAAATGCTGGAGATTTTGGTTCCATAGATTCGGAGTTTGGCCCTAGCCAACTTGATGGCATGCCCATTTTGAAAACCCTCTCCCAGTATATTCCATTGTGCAGCCTGGTTAAGAACCACCTTCTCCTAAAGCAAACATTTTCCAACATTTATAAGTAGCAAAATACACTGATGTGACTTTTACTTGCTTATCCTTAGGAGTGATTGAGTAAACAACTGTTGAAATGTTTCAAAGATTAATTGCAGATCAGAGAAAAATAAAAAATTTCGTATGCCTGCCTAAGTCTTTGCACAGTAGGGTATCTAATATATGCCAGATTATTTTATTGTTTTTGTTTGTATCTCTGCCGTGATTTACTTAATGGGTTGCTTTCACATAGGCAGTACATATCCATGGATGTATTTACTACATGTGAAATTTTGGGTAAGTCCCTGCACCTCTCTGTGCCTTGGTTTCATCTGTAAAATGGGGATTTAAAAAAAAAAAAAAATAATGTGATGTAATTATGGCGGCCTGTGGGGCCTGAGTAGCTAGATATTCACCTTTTATAAAAATGAGATAAAGGATTAAATGGGATTTAAAAAAAAAAAAAAAAAGTACCTATCTCATGGTGCTGTTGTGAGGGTTCAGTGAGATAATCTATGTAAATTACTTAGAACTTTGTCAAGCAATTATTAAAGTTTGTATAAATGTTAATTATTACTGTTGGCATTGTAAGTATATTACTATTACTGCTGCTACCCAGGATCTTGCTAGCTGTAGCCAACTTACTATAGATGATAGTGAGAGAGAGAGAGAGAGAAGATAGCTAGCTGCCGTAGGGTTGACTCTGACTCATGGTGAACTTATGACTTACGTACAACAGAATGAAACATTGCCCAGTCCTGTGTCATTCTCACAACACCAGCATGTTTGAGTCCATCATTGTAGCTATTGTGCCAACCCATCACATCAAGGGTCTCCCCTTCCCTTGCTGGCCCTCTGCTTCACCAAACATGGTGTCCTCTAGCAATTGATCCCTCCTGATGACATGTCCAAAGTAAGCAAGTTGGACAATATTCTTTCTGTTGTGATCCAAGCAGTTTTCTTTGGTTAATTTTCAAAAGTAGATCGCTAGGCCTTTCTTCCTAATCTGTCTTAGTCTGAAAGCTCCACTGAAATCTGTCCACCATGGGTGACCCTGCTAGTGTTTGAAATACTGATAGCATAGCTCCCAGCATCAAAGCAACACGCCAGCTACCACAGTATGACAAACTGACAGATAAGTGGTGGAACTAGCTGAGTAGGGCTCCATAATGTTTTCAGTGGGTTTGACCTTTCAGAAGTAAATCATCAGGCCTTTCTTCCCAGGTGCCTCTGGGTGGATTCAAACCACCAACTTTTTGTTTATTAGCTCAACACTTAACTGTTTATGCCACCCAGAGACTCCTCCACTCAGGAAGGCCTACCAGAAAGCAAGTGAGTGGCAGTGACTTTGTAAAAGGGATAATCTAAGCCCACTCTAATTTATAAATCAACATATGTTGCAGTCTTTTATTCTTTCATTTTATTAGTAACAGAGTTATATGTACAACTCACAAGTGAGTGAAACATGCAAAGTCATCATAACATTGGCCACAGTTGCCCATAAAACATGTGACATTAGTCTACGAATTTTAAAAAAGGGTGAATTCTTCCATTTTCCCCAAGCTGGCTTCCTTCCTAAATAGCTCTGTTATCAGTCAACACTTATTTGGTCAATTCCTTGAGGAAACATCATTAAATTATCTGTCTCCATTAGGAAAAAAAAATGGAGGATTTTAAGAATCTTCAATAAATAAAGAGGTAGAAAATCACTTACTGAATAAAATTAGTGTTTTCCCCGAGATGCCCTCCACATTTAATAGATCTTGGAACTTTGGTGAGGCCTCTACTGCTTCTGTGCCAAAGAGAAAAGCCTGGTGATATTCAGTGCCCCATCAGAGCCTGTGTGCGTGTGTGCGCGCATGTATGAGCACGGGTATGTGTGAATAGAGGCAAGTGAATTTTAGGATGGCATTAGTTTTCATCTTTTTCTTAATTACACAGGTCAGTCAGGTCGTGGTCAGCCATTAGTTTCCCAGTATTTATTGTTCTGAATGTTTGAAAAATGCTTTTTTGCATAGTCTATACTTCACTTCCAGCTGGCTGCTGGCAGGCATTTGTTTTAAGGCCACGCACAACCTATTTATCAGACAAAAGATTTGAAAAGGCTTTTATCAATTTTCCATAAATACAAGTTACAACTTGTGCTGGAGAAGTTGCCCTTTCACAAACGGGCATTGAAATCTCAAGATAACGAAAGCAGCTTGTCCTGGAAATACGGCTGCATGCTGGTCACAACAGTTCAGACCACGATCATTTGTTTTTCTTATTTAGGCAAAACAGTGAGCCCTGCTCTTGTTTTCTCTCAAAAACCAACATTTTGCTCCTGGGAAAGTAATGTAAGTGGAGACAAGAACGGAAAAAGGAGATGTGGGAACCTATTTCAACTGGGAAAAACCTCTCATCGTTAGTATATACCTCCCCTGTAGAGATTTTCCTTCTCTGTATGGGAAAGCCCTTTGTAGGATGATAAATCTTCTATTGAGGCTAGGCTGATACTAGCAGATGGGAAAACAGCCAGCCATTTCATCTATGGAAGGATATAAACAGAATTTGCATTTTAGTAGAGCAGTAAGAAATGCATAGAAGAAAAGTACTTTCAAAGATTTACACGTTGACATATAAATACTTACAAATTAATCATGTACAAACCAAGCATAGACATGCTAAACAGCTGCATATTTAGCTGCAGAAGAAATTGGAGACTTAAGTGAGGTAACTCAGGAAGGGCTTCCTTGAAGTAGTGTAATAAACGTCTTTACAGTGAAAAGACTCCGGAAGTAATGTGTAGGTGGGAGGAACCTTTTCATCCACATCCATCATAAACTCATTGTATCTGCCAAATAGATTGATAAACTCGTCAAATGTTTGCTTTGTTTCTACAAATAGACAAATGAATTTGATTTCTCAAGAAAGCCATTACTAAAACTCCCTTTGTTCGTAGGCTTTTTCTCTTAACCAGAATTCCATTTGCAAATGAAATATCTTTGTACTGATTATTGACACAGTTCAATGTTTGCAAG
Organism: Trichechus manatus latirostris; assembly: GCF_000243295.1. NCBI lineage: Eukaryota > Metazoa > Chordata > Mammalia > Sirenia > Trichechidae > Trichechus > Trichechus manatus. The sequence continues at coordinate 3,559,988 of NW_004443975.1, read as the reverse complement.
ATGTCAGTAAATCTGGAGAGTGGGCATGCCCCAAGAGTGATGTTACAGGCATTTTCAAATTTCTAACATTTAACAACTCGTTGGAAAAATTTAATAGAACCTTCCAGGGGTGTATACAGTTCTGTTTCCGTAAGTATAGACATGTTTTCATGTACAAAATTAGTCTTAACAGTTACTTCCCCCACATTCACTTAGGTTTTTGACATTGAGTGGGGTTGAGGCTTCCAAGAACAGATGGTTTTTCTATACTTATAATCGCATAATTGCATAAATTTCTTATTTTCCACTTGAAGATGCATTACCAAAGTCTGGGTATTGGGGGTTTTATCTCTTTTATCCAAATGCCTCTTTTTTTAAGAAAAATAATGGTGTTCAAAGACTGTCATTTATGCCCTGTATATATATGGTCTTCTAAATCGGACTCCATAAAAAGCCTCAAATGTTGCCAGTATCAAAGAATTGAAGGATGAAATTATCCATAGACAACTGGATGCTTATTCACTGAAATATTTGGTTTTGGTTTTTGTCTGTTTTGTGTTTTGTTTTGTTTCTAGTATTATGGTTTTCTTTAGAAGCTTCCAGAAGAAATAAAGTGAAAGATATTATCATTTCCTTTCTCAGGGGAAGAGAATTGGCCTTTGCCGCTGCCCTTCTCTCCCTGCCCTTCGGCCATCTTCTCTGCTGCCTCCTGCCTCTCCCCACTCCTCATGTCGTCTTTCACCTTTTCCTCTCTCTCCTTGCTGAGTGGTGAAGAATGCAAACTCAACTCAACTCAAGTTCTTGAAACACAAAAGGACAGGAAAAATGCTAGGAGAAATAGTGACTCGATAGCAGGTTTCATATTATGTAGGTACTAAGAGGAAATGATGTAACAGTCCAAGGTCAAATTTATGAGAAAGAATTTCTTTACTTTTCTGACATGTTGATTGAACAGCCTTACTTCTACTTCCATCTTTTTTTTTTTTCTCTTTGAATTCTGTTTAAGTTTAAAAAAATCCACACTGATCTCTGCCTTCTCAATAACAACAATTAAGATTTGAGAAAAGTACTTTCCTCTCTTTCTATTCTATTTCTGAGGGTTCCTTCACTCTTTGCATACCTCTAAAATATTTAAGATATCCAGAACCAAAACACAGCTGATGAATACCAGTAGGACAAAAGAATTCAAATGGACTGGGTCAGAAAGCTAGAGTCTCTTCCTGCTATTTTGGGGAAGGATGGTATTGATTGTTGCTAACTTTTTTTTGCATTTATTAGACTTTGTTCTTTTGTGCTCACAAAATAAATGGGGAACACTGATGATCTTCCTCATCTTGCCAGGTTAAAGGGTATTTTGCTGCCATACTATCATCTTCTCCCCCCTCAAAATACTTCTAACCTAAAAATAATACATATACTTTATGATTCTAGTATGACTTAAACTGTTTATTCTTTCTATATTAGCAGAAACCTATTTTACAAGGCTTATTATTTTAAATGAGCCAGAGAAAAGTTCCTCATAGCTTTTTGGTACCATAATCATCCCCAAACACAAACTGGAACTAAATGTTTGTTAGAAATATTGAAAAGAATACAGGAATGTACAGTAATATTCTGTATAACTAATCACTAGAGTCTCCTTAGTGGGCATTTTTTAACACATAAAAAAGGAGATAGCTAAGCCCAGGGAAATAAACGCAGACACTGTCTTCTTGGGCATTTGAGGCTAGACAATTTTCTTTGCATTTCAGCTTTCTCAGTTACAGAGTAACAATAATCATATTGACCTGCTTCCTCTGTAAATGGTTGCAGTCATTGCTGAGCAGCTTTTCAACTGATAAATCAGTACCCTGCCAAGAGAAAATGATTGATGGAGTATAACAATGGAAAAGCACTTTAGCAGTGACAACACTCAGCAAAAAGCATCCATTTTATTCAAAGGAGAAAGAAGTGCTGCTTCCCATTGAATAAAAGACAAAGGTTCCTGCTTCTTTTGTTCCCTATTTTTTCATTCAGTAATGTGAATCTTTGGAAATTTTAGTTGGAAATTTAATTTTGTACAAGATTAAGAGGAGAATTTAATTTCCAATCCCAATTTGTTATTTGAGTAAAGATTGCCTTCATCTTCTCTACTCAATTTATTCTACCTTGAAAAAAGAAAATTATAGTAAGTATTTCTTTCTTGTCTACCATGTAGGCTTCAAATAGGCTTTGAAGTGCCCAGAAGGTGGCAGTGTTTGCACCACTGCGAAGACGAAGCAGCTGTAGGTGTTGTCCTGAGCAATCTGGCTTGCATGGATCCATGGCATCAACCAGAGTGGGAATTCCTCCTTACATTTGCCTTGGCAACTCTTATTTTCCATGTGGTTGTAAGTCAGTGTTTGTCAGTCTTGATTGAGAAATCCTCCAGAGCTCCAAATATTTTTCTAATAGCCTTGCTAGGAATTTATAATCTCTTCTTTGTCTTGTTATATATTACTTCTGCAGGACATCTTAACCACATCATCATCCCTCTTGCAGTAATTTTTAGAGCAAGTAAAGTGAAAATCTGTAAAGGTATGGAAAACTTGAAGAACACTATCAATAACTTGACCTAATTGATATTTATAGGACATCTCATGCCAAAACAGTGGAATAAATATGATTTTCAAATGCACATGGAACATTTACCAAGATTTTGCATATTGTCAGCCATAAAATAAACCTTAACAAATTTCAAAAGTTGAAATTACACAAATATACTCTTGTATCATAATGAAATTACACTGGAAATCAATAACAAAAATATATCCGGAAAATTAGCTTATATAGTTTGAAATAAAGAATGGATCAAGAGGAAGGCACGAGCAAGATTGGAAAACATTTTTAGTTGAATGAAAAAAATCAAAATTTATAAATGCAGCTAAAACATTGCCTTGAGCATTAGTACAAAATGCTATGTTAGGAAGGAAGTCTTAAATCAATGAAGTCAAAAGCTGGTTCTTTGAAAAAATTAACAAAATTGATAAACATTTATCCAGACTAATCAAGAAAAAAAGGAGAGACAACACAAATTGCAAATATCAAGAATGCAAAAGGAGATATCACTACAGATCCTACAGACAGTAAAATGATAACAAGGGAATACTATGAATAACTCTATGCCCAATAATTGTAATGACTCAGATGAAATGGACAAATTCCTTCAAAGACACCAACTGCCAACGTATAACCTGAAAAAGATAACCTGAATGGAGCTTTATCTATCAAAGGAATTGAATTTGTAGTGAAATCCTTCCCACAAAGAAAATTCCAGGCTCAGATGGATTTACTGGACAATAATAGCAATTCTACACAAACTCTCCCAGAATTTAAAAGGAGAGAACACGTCCCAACTCATTTTACTCATTTTATGAGACCAGCATTTCACCAATACCAAAACGTCACCAAATACATTACAAGAAAAAAAAGACCTATATCCCTCCTTAGCGTAGATGAAAAATTCTTAACAAGATACTAGAAAATAGAATGCAACAATGTGTAAAAACATAATATCATCATGACCAAGTGGAGTTTATCCCAGAATGCAAGACCATTTCAATATTCAAAAATCTATTAATATAAAATTAATATTGTATATTATATCAAAAGACAGAAAAGCAAAACCATACAATTATCTCAACAAGTAACGAAAAAGCCTTTGACAGGATTCAACATCCATTCATGATACTCTCAGCAAACTAGGAATAAAAGAGAAATTTCCCAACCTGATAAAGTTACTTGAAAAAATCTTACAGCTAGCATCATGCTTTTAAGGAGTCCCTGGGTGGTATAAACGGTGTTAGTGCTCACTGCTAACTGAAAGGTTGGTGGTTTGATTCTACCCAGAGGACTTGGAAGAAAGACCTAGCAATTTGCTTCTGAAAAATCAGCAACTGATTATAAAGCTAAGGAGTTCAGACAGTGTCATACTGGAGAAAGGATAAATATATAGATCAATAAAAACAGAACAGGGCCCAAAAATAGACCCACAGGCATATTGTCAATTGATTTTCAACAAGGGTGCAAAGTGAATTCACCTACACTTTTGGTAAGTAGCATTGATAATGATTGATGAGGCCTAGCTTGATTGATCAGTTCATCTGGAACACCCCACTTCATGTATCTATTCCCTGTTCAACTCCTAGGACTGATAAGAATCTCTCAAAGACATAGAAACAGAAAACATTCCTATACACAATATAAAAAAAATGGGAAGGATATGGGGGGAGAGATTTCCTAATTTCTAAAAGAAAAAAAATAGACTCTTTACGTACTCATCTTATGGAATTTTTTTTTAACCCCCTTCCTTTTTAAAATTAAAACAAAAATTCTTCTGTGACACTTAACTCATTTGGTTCATCTGCTACTTTTTTTTAATTAACCCCTCTTTGTCTCCTTCTGTGGGTTCTTCTTAAATACTGAGTTCTTCCCTTAAATAGTAGTGTACCTTGGGATTTCATTAATTCATTCAACAGATATTTATTGAGCATCTACTTCATGTGAGGCACTGGAAATATAGCAGTCAGTAAGACCACAAGGTCATTGTTGTCAATGAGAAACAATATAAATAGACAAATAAATTGATATTATGATCCATCCATCTTCTTAGCCTATCCTTTCTCCGTGAGGAAGTCATCTACTCTTATAGCAACAGCCATCATTTCTGTGGTTCTCATATTTATGTCACCAGTTCTGATCCCTCCCTTGTACTCTAGATTCAGAGTCTTCAACCCACTAGTTGGTGGATATACAGCATAGTGGTTAAGAGTGTAGATTCTGGAGCTGCACTGTTAGTGTTCAAATCCTAGTCCCACGCCTTACTAAGTGTTTGGCTTTAACTGCACTGTACTTCAGTTCCCCTTTGTGTTAGATGGGGATAATAATAGTATCTACCTAACATGGCTGTTCTAAGGACTACGGTAGTTAATACGTGCAAAAATTATAAAATAGAAAGAGCTCAGTAAATTTTAACTATTTTTACTATCATTATTATTATCACCTCTGAGATTTCCCAAATGTACTTCAGATTCACCATATCTACATTGTTGTTGTTAGGTGCTGTCGAGTCAGTTCCAACTCGGCAACCTTATAGGACAGAGTATAACTGCCCCATATGGTTTCCAAGAAGCGGCTGGTGGATTTGAACTGCCGACCTTTTGGTTAGCAGCTGAGCTCTTATTGGACTTGTTATCTCCATTTTACACTCAAGTCAGCCACTTTAGAAACCAAACTGTCAGTTTTAACTCTTTCCATCCCTCGTGCCTGCACAATCACTCTCCTGGTCCTGCCATGAGTAATGCGTTTCTCTGAATCAGGCCCTCATCATCTCTCCCTGGTCCTGCTTCTAGTTTCCTCCACTCTAATTCATCCTCAAAGGAACTGGGTAATGCCACTTCACTTCATTGACACCCAAGCAGAACTTCAAACTCTTGGCCTGAGACCAACTCAATCTGAAAATGGTTTGGTCAGCAATATTAGAAAATAAAATAGACTATGAATGTCATCATGTGGGGCACATGATCCTTAATTTAGCCTGAATTCCCTCTGTTCATAGGGACTTACATGCATTTACATCACTTGTTTGCTCTGGTCTCCAAGGAAATTGTATTGCCCACCCCTAACACAAAGGAGGAGTCCTGGTTGGCCCAGTGGTTAAGAGCTCGGCTGCTAACCAAAAGGTCGGCAGTTTGAATCCACCAGCCACTCCTTGGGAACCCTATGGGCCAGTTCATAGACTCAATGGCAAAGGGTTTGGTTTTGGGGATTTTTTTTTTTAACATAAAAGATAAGGGCCCACTCTTTAATATACTAGTCTTTCCTGATCTGGATCTTCCCACTTCACCAGAACTTCCTGTTCCACCATTCATTCTCTCATATTTTATGCTCCAGTTGCTTACAGTTTGGTAGAAATTCACTGACAATTCTTACCTCACTGCCTTTTTTCGTGCCTTGCCTTCTGTAGGGAATGCCCTACTCCCAACTCTGCTTATTGAAACTATAAAGTTTCAGGATCCTTCAAGATCTTTTTCAAATTGTACCACCTCCATGAAGCCATTCCAGTCCATCTAATTCAGCAGTTATCTACCAGTCTACCCTGTTTGCTATTTGAACCATAGAGAATTTGGTGAAAGCCTATGGACTCTCCTTGGAAACAGGCAGATACACAACATACTTGTTAAAATCCACCCATGGCCCAGAGGGTGTGGATCCCTTGTAATCTAGTGCAATATCTCCCTTTGTTGAATTCCTGCAGAATATTGTTGATATTTTCCTTAAGGCACTTACCTGATTCTACCTTGTTTCACAGCTCATTTTATGCTTGTTTTTGTTCTCCTTTCCCAGCTGCCACCACTCCTTCACATCCCAACCCACTCCCACACAGAAGCTCATAAATCAGGGATCATGACTTGCTCAGAGGCTTACCCTGCCTGCCTAATACAGTGCTTTGTACATAAGAGGTGTTTAGTATTTAAACATTGGATTAAACTGAATTATTTAATAATCCTGCATACCAGTCTGTGACCTGGCTAAGCAGTTATCACCTTTTTAATGAGTTTTTCAAATTGCAATGTTGTAAGATTGGAGGAATTATCACTTTATTTATGGAAAAAACACACCTTTCTAGATGTTTGGTTGCCAAAATGTTTCCTGTGCTACAACTGCCCTCAGACATCTAGTTTATTTGAATTGTTGATGTCAGCCATGCCTTAACAAAGAACATGTGGAAAGAGTGGTATACTTCAACTTTCATTTTAGGTCCAAATGAGAAAGAATCTGGCCCCCTTTTCTTTTTTTCCTTTTGACATTTAGTGGAATTACTCCATTTCTTTCCATGAGATCATACGTATTGACCAGCTTTCTCCGCCATTGGTATTTGATGTCTCTGTGGTTCTGATACATATTCAAGTATGCTCACAGCCAAGTCCATGGCTGATTGGATCCTAGTCCTTTCCCACTCATGCTAGACTTGGCTACCCTTTGTATGATAGTTCTCAACCTTAAAGAATCTTGTATTTTCAAGCCATACTGGACTGCCGAATGAGCAATCCTCAAGACATTCCCACCTATAAGATTGTCAGAAACATTTCCACTGTGTAAGATTGCTGATCTGATTCCAAATGAAGTATCCCTAAAACCTGTCTTTATTATGATTGTTTTTAAAAACATTGTTGGTTATATTCATTGGGAAACAATATTAAATTATTTGCAATTGATTTTCCCACTCCCACGTCCCAATGCAAACCTGATGAAATGTTCCCTATTCTATAGTCTTTGACCAATCAGTTACTAAGCAGCTGTTGGACTGCCTCCCAATTACTAGGGAGGGTCTCCTCACCCCAGATCCTTAAGAAGGTGACTTTCATGAGCTAAAAAATTGATCACAACCAAACACTTTGCAAATAAATTGATGCCATCAATGGGAAGTTATCACATGATTAAGTTCCCAGATTTTGCATTAAACCCTATTTTTGGACACTGTCAGTTTTTATAGCACTATCGTCTCACAAGCTTGAGGGACATGTTGGTTAGCTGTCTATTAAAAGGAATCAGAACACCATAGGGACACAAACGTGGTCTCACACCTCAACAGACTGCTTTGAGTATTTCGTGGGAGCTAAGCTCTAAGAACTAACTAAAGGACTAGACAAAACCGAAACTAAACTGATTCTGACTCATAGAGACCCTATAGAACAGAGTAGAGCTGCCCCATAGGGTTTCCAAGTAGCGGCTGGTGGATTCGAACTGCCGACCTTTTGGTTAGCACTCAAGCTCTTAACTACTGTGCTACCAGGGCTCCAAAGGACTAGATAATGGTTTGATTAATCTGAATTGTATTTTCATACTCCAGTCCATGCTTTTTCTTTGAGGTTAGCATATCAATGCGTTAAACAGTGTTTAAACACCTAGAGCAATTACTCTATTAGAAGCACTGTAATGGGGAGTATCTGGTGAATGTTGAGATGAGAAATGCAATAGATCTTTGAGCAGCACTGGTAAGTCAAGAGTAGGTTATGACACAGCACAAAGAGAAACGTTGCCTTTTGAAAATTCTGGCTGAATGTTTCAGTTAAGGGAGGCAGGGTGGAAGTTGTTTGGAGTAATTCAAATCCATGGAAGTGGCTCTAGGAGGATGAGGTTGAGAAAATGAGATGCTGGAGATCATTCTTGGAGTTTTAGGAAGTCAATAAGTAACACCTCTGCCTTACCCTTCTGCTCTCCAAGCCATTTCAAAAATTACCTCCAGGATTTAGACAGGTAGTGATTCCAATGAAGCCAGAATGGAAAATGCAGGTTAGATGTGTGGTCAAAATTGGCCCTGCTACTAATTTCCCCAGAATTGAATTTGCTCAAGTTAAAGGCTTAGTAGCTGCAAATCCACAGGCTGCTCCTATACATGTCCCATGGAAGGAAGAGAGCAAGCTGTTGTGAATGAGAGGAAGGGCTGGCACCCTGTGGGCCGAGTTCATTCTCCACTCTCACGGGGCAGGTCGCCCTTTCTCTCATGGGAGGAGTGAGTGAGTAAGAGGTAGAAAGGAAGGAGACATTACTTTTTTCGATATGTCCAAAAGGATGGACATTCTTAATCTTTGAAGGAAGCCTTGGACCAAGGTAGGAACACTGGGAGAGGGAGATGGTGGATCTCAAGGTCACGACGGAGATGATGAGGACAGGCTACAACGTGGAGCCTGGAGGCTGAGATCAATCATGTCTTACCATTTGCATCAGCTATTTATATGCCAACAGTCCATCCTAATGCAAATAAAGATAACTTTACACCGTCAGCATCTTCCCCTCATTAATCTCCTAGAGCCTCCCTGAGCTTCTCGTTTTATTAACATGCAATGCCAATAAGCTAAAAAATGGAAAATAAGTAGATGAGAAGGTTTCCTGCTTGAATATGAAAGGACCAAACCAAAACGAACCCCACTGCCATTGAGTCGATTCCGACTCATAGTGACCCTACAGGACAGAGTAGAACTGCCCCATAGGGTTTCTAAGGAGCAGCGGGTGGATTTGAACTGCCAACCTTTTGGTTAGCAGCTGAACAGTTAACCACTGTGCCACCTGGGAGGGAAGAGAATCTGAGTCATGGAGCAGCAGAGTAAGAGAAGTACATTCTTCGTTTTCATCCGTGAGGAGCATCAGCTTACTGCATGTTCTTGATGGTTGTAGGTGTGGCAGAAGTGTTCCTTCTGACTGACACTCCTCAACATAATTTGTTCTGATGTTTGGTTGGTTATAATAATAATGATAATATAGAAAATACTTGTTAGTCTGCGTGCCAGACATGCCCGAAGCAGTGTGTGTGTGTGCGTATGTATATGTCAATTTGCTGAACTGTCACAACAACCCTGTGTTGTTGTTTTTGTTGTTAATTGTCATTGAGTCAATTCCAGCTCATGGCAACCCCATGTGTTACAGAGTAGAACTGCTCTATAGGGTTTTCTTGGCTGTAATCTTAATGGAAGCAGATTGCCAGGCCTTTCCTTCTGCAGTACCACAAAGTGGGTTCAAACGGACAACCTTTATCTTAGGTTAACAGTCGAGTACAAACTGTGCCATCTAGGGACCTTAACAGCCCTGTGTGTATTATTATTATCCCACTTTACAGAGACATTAAGGAACTTCTGATTTTCAGCTACAAAAACTTGAGGAGAAACTTGCCCAGGGGTCACAGGAAGAGGGAGTAGAGCTGGAATTTGAACTCAAGTCTGTGCCCTATCCACTAAGTTGGACAGACTCCCTGGATGGCCAACAATTGCACTCCAGGTTTCAGCCTACCCCAGTGGCTGCCCCAGACCAGAGGAGAAGCACTGTCTCCTTTTGCCATTCTGAGATGTTTCTAGAGCTACATGGAAAGGTAGGAGATGAGAACCGATGGGGCTGGGATTATAGATGTAGCATTTCTTTTTATAAGGCTAATCGCTGGTCTTTGTTGCCCACACTGCTCTGGTGTAAGTAAAGGGAAGCAGTACTGCTCGACATGACCAGCGAATTCATGCTCTGAATTGCAAAGGAACAAATCTGGAGGAATAAAAACCAGAAAAACCAAACCCATTGCCATTCAGTTGATTCCAACTCATAGAGACACTATAGGACAGAGTAGAACTGCCGCATAGGATTTCCAAGGAGCAGCTGGTGGTTTCGAACTGCCGACCTTTTGGCTAGCAGCTGAGCTCTTAACCACTGAACTACCAGAAGTAAAAACATTTCACTGAGACAAGAGCGAAATCCTTTTTTTCTGAAAATTTCAGAGTTATTCTGTACCTCAAAGCCTCTCGCAAAGCAGACTCTGAAGACTAATTTAGTTTTACAAATTCTAACCCACAAACGAAAACACACTAAGATTGTAGTTATTTGCCCATTCTTCCTATTATTTGATGACTTGGCTGCAAAGAAACGTAGCAAGGGAGTAATGCATTTTTATTTTCTTTTATAAAAGATTTTCTCAACATCTCCAATTGCCTAAATTATTTCTCTTCTGCGTGGGTAAGAAGAAACTAAACTGGTAATGTTCATATTGCTGTTAGTATCCTGGTGCATAAATGGGATGGGGTGTTTATTTTACAAACTTAAAGGAAGCCTAAGGAGAATATAGTGGCTCAGGTCTGGCCCAGCATTTTGTCAAAAGAGATTAGATCTTTGAAGGAATTTGAAAATGGGATTAAAAACAATAAACCAAAATTGGAATGGATCCCTATTTCCTCATTATTCATTAAGAAAATAAGAGGACAGAAAGCAGAAGTGGTGGGAGGAACTATGGTGGCATTTTGGAATCTTTTTCAACTTTTCTAAAGACTCAGGATGAAATTAAAGTACTCCAGAAAATAACTGAAATGCATTTCTAATTCCCATCATACCCTCAGGTTCCATTCCTTTAAGATTCCTCGCATTAACACCTCTCCTTAACATTCTTCCGGCACTTTAGTCAATGTTTTAGCTATTGATGTCCCTTAACTGGATAAAGCCAAGAATTGATGCATGAATTTTGTATAGCCAGAAGTCAGAGATGCCAAATGAATAATAATACTTTGGAAAGTTTTAAGATCCTCATAAGAGATGACGTATTGATTAAAATAGAAAAAAAGAATGAAAGTATTTAAGAAAAAAAAGGAGGGAAGGACACAAGCAGAGAAGGTGGGAAAAGATGAAGGGAAGAAAAGAAACCGGTAAAAATTAGTTGTCCTTCTGACTCATCGTGATCCCATCTGCGTCAGAGTAGAGCTTGCTCCATAAGGTTTTCAATGACTGAGTTTTCAGTAGCAGATTGAAGCTCCTCTGGGTGGACTTGAACCTCCAACCTTTCAGTTAGCAGCCACGCACTTAATCATTTGTACCACCCAGGGACCCCAAAAAAAGAAATATCCCTCGTTAATCCTACAAATGAATGGCATGTGGTATTTGCACAGCCGTATAGTACGTTATATTCTGCCATCTTGCAAGTCCCTTTTGGGAGCGTTAGTTTCCTTAATTTTAAAATAAGGTTGAACTCGCTATTCGCTAACATTCTTACATTCTCGCCTGTCTCTTCACTTAGTCATGTTTCTTCTGGCGAGCATTGTTATTCCCATTTGGTAAACATAGAAAATAAGACATCAAAAAGTTAAGTGGAATAGCCCGACCATTGTGGGTGTAAAGGGGCAAGAGAGTACATTTCAGGCCGCCTTTGAGCTGCTAAGAATCAATTCTTCTTTTTCTAGCCCCAGGAACAAAAATTTCACGTTGAGGGAAGAAACAAAATCAAGTGAGAGCTTCTAGTAATTAAATTTCTTGCGGTAACTCAGAATGAAAATCAGCAGCTAACTGGACGAATTGTAGTTGCTCACTGTCACAGGTTCTTTTGTCTTTGTCAAGGAAATTAAAGAAGTACCTGTTCGTGTTTCTATGTAATCATGAAAACAACAAACCAGACATCTAAAAACGATAAACTGAGCTATACTTAGGGTAACTTGTATTAATTCTTCTGAATTACAGCAAAGAACGATGCTAATGCCTCTCCTCTCCCTGCCCTGCTGAAAAGAGCATGCATCAGCTGCCTGTTATGGCTTCTACATCTGCAATAAAACCCACCAAACCAAGCCTGTCTCCCTTGGTGCCACCTCTCATATCCTGGCTAAAAAGCGTCTTCTCTAAAATGGTGTGTGTGTTTGTGTGTGTGTGTAATTACACATTTCCCCTAATTCTTATTTTGTTTTGTAACAGAGACTATTATAAATAGAAATGTTATTGTTGTTAGCTGCTATTGTGTCAGCCTCTGACTCGTGGCAACCCCGTGCACAATAGAATAAAACACAGCCGGGTCCTGCACCATCCCCATGATCAGTTGCAGATTGGACAGTTGTGATTCATAGGATTTTCATTGGCTGATCTTTTAGAAGTAGATCACCAGCTCTTTCTTCCTAGTCTGAAGCTCTGCTGAACGGTCAGCATCCTGGCAACGCACAAGCCTCCACTGACAGATGGGTGGTGGCTGCGCGTGAGGTGCACTGGCTGGGAATTAAACCCAGTTCTCCTGCATGGAAGATGAGAATTCTACCACTGAACCACCAATGCCCCACCTAAATAACAGTACCAGGCCAGAAAGAAAGAGAACTCACTCACAAAAAAATAGGATTTGACCATCACCAACAGGAACTTCTAGTCTTACAGAAGCTCCATTTTGAAAATAATTCTTCCTGAAGATGAAATATTAAAGTAATATTTGAGTATCATAATCCCAGCTTCCCCACTTACTAGCTATGCATTCGGGCAAGTCTCTTAACCTCCCTGTACCTCAATTTTTTACATGTATAATGGGTTTTTGTAAGATTAAAATAAATTCGTACTTGTAAAGCATTTAGAACAGTGCCTGGCACACATTGAGCATTATAATAAGCTAGTATTGCTTCTGTTGTTATTTCTCTCTGAGCAGTAGGTTAGGTGGACTATATGAAGAACACAGAAGAAGAAGAAGGATTCTAGGAAGACTCATTAACAACCTGCAACATGCAGATGACACAACCTTGCTTGCTGAAGGTGAAGAGGACTTGAAGCACTTACTGATAAAGATCAAAGACTACAACCTTCAGTATGGAATACAACTCAACATAAAGAAAACAAAAATCCTCGCAACTGGACCAAAAAACAACATAATGATAAACAGAGAAAAGACTGAAGTTGTCAAGGATTTCATTTTAGTTGGATCCACAACACCCATGGAAGCAGCAGTCAAGAAATCAAACGATGTTTTGCATTGGGCAAATCTGCTGCAAAAGATTCCATCAAAGTGTTAAAAAGCAAAGATGTCACTTTGAGGAATAAGGTGAACCTGACCCAAGTCATGGTATTTTCAGTCTCATATGCATGCGAAAGCTGGACATTGAATAAGGAAGACCGAAGAGTTGAATCCTTTGAATTATGGTGTTGTCAAAGAATATTGAATATACCATGGACTTCCAGAAGAATCAACAAATCCATCTTAGAAGGAGTACAGCCAGAATGCTCCTTAGAAGGGAAGATGGCGAGACTTCATCTTACGTACTTTGAACATGTTATCAGAAGAGACCGGTCTCTGGAGAAGGACGTAATGCTTGGTAAAGTAGAGGGCCAGTGAAAAAGAGGAGGACCCTCAATGGGATGGACTGACACAGTGGCTTCAACAATGGGCTCATACATAGCAATGATTGTGAGGATGGCGCAGGACCAGGCAGTGTTTCCTTCTGTTGTACATGGGGTCACTCTGAGTCGGAACTGACTCGACAGCACCTAACAACAACAAGCAGTAGGTTGATAGCAACTCATGCATTATATAAAACCCAAACATTCCTACCATGATCTCTCATACTTCATAATGTCCTACTGCAAGGGATAAAATGGGACCATTGATATAACTTGAGTTTTAGTAAAATAATTACTCTTAGAGTTTTTCTTTCTTGGCAGGATGCTCCAGGTTATTCGAGGACCTAAGCCTCTCTTATGTCCATGTGTCAATCACCAACAGTGCTGTTTTGTGGGAAATAGAATCAATCTCTTTCTAAGAATAATTCCTCCCCCCACCCCCCAAGAATAATTAGTGGGTAAATTTCCAGCTTTCTACAATGATTTTATTCAAACAGTTGGACCATTCAGTCAATCCATTTGACTCATTTCTGAGCTGCATACATCATTGATATATTTTAGTCCGTTGTTGCAAATACTGTGTAGTGCCTTCCAACCTAGGGGGCTCATCTGCCAACACTAATCGGACACTATTCTGTTGTGATCCATAGGGTTTTCACTGGCTAATTTTCAGTAAAGTTTGTTGTATTTGTAAGGCAACTTGAAGACAGCCTCAGCTAAACAATTGGAACTCTAGCTTTTTGTTCCTTTTATAATCTAGACATAGAAGTTCTTCAGAACTTATTTCTCTCACTGCCAGCATTTAAAGAAAGCTTGTTCATAAACCTGTCCTGAATTTTAGATCTGGCTGAAAAAATCTGCAAAATAAAAGCTAGCTTCTTTTTCCCCATCTTCAGTGTACTAATGTATAAAATAGGAAATGGGCTGGAGCCATTGTGGGGATGAGAGGAAGATATTCAAAGGACGTATACCTTTCTTTGCATCTCTAGACATCAAGGCTTGATTCTTCCGTTGCCTTCAGATTCTAAAGATGTAATGTAGTCACAGAGCAGAGTGATGTCAGGGATTGCAGATAAGAGTTTTCAAAAAGTCAGCAGCTAAGTTTATGCAAGGGGAAAAGGAACACTAAGTCTTTGTTTAGAATAATATGAATTGCTGGAGAAATCTAGATAGAGTGCACAGAGAGACAGTGCCTGCTTGCATCTCGATGGTGATAAATAGTCCATAAGACAAGTACTGGTGATCTTCAGTGTTGGGAGTGTCCATAAATATACCTCCTTCCATCTGATCACACCTAAAGGAACAAACATCACTCATAACTATGGTGCCATTAAATAAGCACTTTTATTTTATGCTTCCAGTTCTTCCATAGTTTTTACAGAACTGGTTCACCAGATTTACAGATTAAAATGTGTAATAGTATACACTCAAAAACAAGTTATATAACAGCTACCAGAGACCAGAAGATAGAGCAACACCAAAAATGTCTCAGGAGTGGTTACTTGGCCTAAGTTTCTAATGGGCGAAGCTTCTCTCCAAAGCAACCCTTCTTTATGCTCACCCCAAAAAGCCATTATCACCTTCATTCTCCCTAAAGTGTCTTTTCCTCTGTTGCCTGGGAAACTTTCTGGGGAGTACGTTCCCTCCTGTTTCAATTGGGACAATATTGAATACCCGGTACTACCATCTAAAACGTGACTTAGGCTAATATCAGTTGCCGTTGAGTCGACTCCGACTAATGGCAACCTCATGTGTGTCGGAGTAGAGCTGTGCTCCACAGGGTTTTCAATGGCTGATTTTTGAAAGTAGATCACCAGGCCTTTCTTCTGAGGTGACTCTGGGTGAACTCAAACCTCCAACTTTTCAGTTAGCAGTAGAGTGGGTTAACTGCGCCATTGAGTGTTGCTCACTCTGCTCTGCAGCACGGAATTATCTGATCCTTACATCCCTACACTGTAGGTATTATGAGATAAGAATGTGCCAGTGCCCTCCAGCCAAAGACCGCTAAGAACACACCTGAAATTGAACAAGTTGCTTGATGCAGTGAGGGAGAACGCATGCCATGGGTGTCTGTGGGTGTCTCAGTAAGAGAGTTTTAGAAAGGACTTATTATAGGGTTTGGGCTTATGTTAGGTGATTTGGCAGTGGGCTTAAGGAAGCAGTACTTTGCTCAGAATTAGATGCTGTCGGGAAGCAAGGGTAATTCTATGATTGGGTATCTTAATGGGGAGGAATGAAGGAAGGCTAAAGCTATAATTGGTAAAGAAGCGATGGTCACTCAGATTAGGCAGGATAGAGAGACGTTTGGTCATTTTTGTGGCTTGAACAATGCTCATGTTTTTGTCTGTGTTCCGACATGATTCTGGAGCTGTCTTGTTTTTGTCTTGGTCCATAATGGACAGTCATAGAGTGGCTTTGTCTGAGGATAGTGTTCTGTGAACTGGTTTATGTTTAACAGAGAACACCAGGCCTAGCTGAGTGCCACTGGCCAGCTCCCAGATGTCAGGGCTGCTCTTCTCTGGCTCAGTAGTGCAAAGGAGTTAAATAGCTTGTCCAAAGTCACACAGCTAATGAATTGAAAAGCCATAATGTTAATACAACTTTCTCTCGTCCCTGAGCCCAATCGCTTACCAGTGACTGTCTCATTTGGCTTTCATCAAACATCTGTTGCTACCTTTCTGGATTTCCTAGGGGAATCCAACTGAGCTTCTTGGCGTATTCTGTGGAGAGAATTGCACTGAGTCTGGAGAAAGGCATTGCACATTGCCTTCTGTGAGAATTCATAGCCTAATAGGACTTGAGGAGCCCTGGTGGCACAGAGGTTAAGAGCCTGGCTGATAAGCAGAAGTTCGGCAGTTCAAATCAACCAGCTTTTCCTGGGAAACCTTATGGGGCAGTTCTACTCTGTTCTGTAGAGTCACTGTGAGTTGGAATTGACTTGCCAGCAATGGGCTAATAGGACTTAAACATGCCCCATTACCACAACTCCTTGCCCTTCACCTTGCATGCTTTGTCACAAATCAGATTTTGTTCAAGTATTCACATGGATGCTTATAAACACCTCTAGCTCAGAGGTCTCCTGTCTTTTCAGCCCCAGCATACCGGTTTAATAGAACTGTCCTGAGGTTAATAGGACAAGTGAACTTCTCTTTAAATAAAGTGCTAGCTAGGGTCATTAGCAGGTGACTTTAGCTCTGGTGCCTACAGGGGTGGAATATTCTTTAGTATGCTAGAAAGGGCTGAGAAAAGTGCTGGATGCAGACAGGCTAAAGCTGGCAAAGCCACGGAAACAGGGTAAGCATCAAAACAAACTGGGTTCAGATGTGAGTTCTGCTGCTTATTAGGAAAGTTACTTTGGGCAAGATTAGTGGCCGTGGACCTCAATGATCTTGTCTCTAAAATGGAAATGATAACATCTACCTAAAAACAATACTTCTCTCATAAAACACATTGCATTCATAACTTTATGATTTTTGTCTATTTTCCCCACTGTGCTCTATGTGTTAAGCCTTCTGAGAGCAGGAACCAGACCTAACTTACTTATTGCTATAGCCTTAGAACCTGGCATGGTGCTTGGTTCATAGGTGTTATACATATATATATAATTTAGTTATTTATTTATATATCATGCATATATTTTGGACATGTTATCAGAAGGGATCAGTCCCTGGGAAGGACACCATGCTTGGTAAAGTAGAGGGTCAATGAAAAAGAGGAAGACCCTCAACGAGATGGTTTGACACAGTGGCTGCAACAATGGACTCAAACATAGCAATGATTGTGAGGATGACGCAGGACCAGGCAATGTTTCCTTCCTTTGTACATAATAGGGTCGCTATGAGTTGGAATTGACTCAACGGCACCTAACAGCAACATATATCATATATGAGGTTACGATGAGATCATATTTGTGATTGCTGTACCACAAAGGAGTTGTTTATACATTTTGGCCACTGAGTGGTTACGAGCTTGGCTGCTAACCAAAGGGTCAGTGCCTCAAATCCACCAGCCACTCCTTGGAAGCTCTATGCGACAGGTCGCTATGAGTCAGAATCAACTCGACAGCAACAGGTTTGGTTTGGGGCTAGGAATGCACATCTGCCAAAGAGCATGGCTGAGGCCTTGGCTGACTCCCCTCAGAGACTGAGCCCACTGGCCGTGCACCAAGTCTGTTTAGGCAAGGCTGCTTTCCCCCTGAGGCATGCCAGGTAAAGCCTTGACAGTCGCCTCTGGTCAGACCTGAAAAATCACACACAGGTTTTTAGCCAGGAGCAGGACACCTCACAAAAGTCTGAGCAGGTCTTTCATAAATGCTTTGCATGTTTCGGATTTGATACTTCGGTGGAGAAGTCCACGTGGTGCTGGTATAACCTCAGCTTTTGTCACTCTCCTACCCTAAGTCTTCGGTGACCCCTCCTGCCTCCATAGAGACTCCTCACAAAGAGTAGTCTCCCTTCAAACTTCTTTTCCCAGGGGTCTCCTACAAAAGCACCCTTAAAACCAAACCAAACTCTTGGCCAATGTACTTCAAATTCACCATATTTACGTTGTTGTTGTTGTTAGGTGCTGTCGAGTCAGTTCCAACTCACAGCAACTCTATAGGACAGAGTAGAACTGCCCCATAGGATTTCCAAGGAGCGGCTGGTGGATTCAAACTGCCAGCCTTTTGGTTAGCAGCTGAGCTCTTAACCACTGAGCCACCAGGGCTCCACATATACATGCTACTCAAGCTAAACTGTATAATACTATTGTTTGACTGTCAGCCATTTGTTCCAGCTACTGTGCTTCTGCTCATGCTGCCCCCACCAGCATTTGCTAAAGGCATAAATTCATGACCAGTGAAATGGAAATGTCTAATTTCATGCACCTGAACTAGCCGAGCTATTGTGACTATTCCAGCATCAACTGAACCTAACTACAAACAGTCTCTGAAAAATGAACTTGATTTCCTTACATCTGTGACTGAAGTGTCTGAAATCCAGTGGTGGTTTTAAATAAAATTCTTTGTAGATAAAGAATTCTGCCACATCTATTCTCTGATTCAACCATTATTTAAACCATTAAGAGCAAAGGTGTAGAAGAAACCTTCTCAGAAGGCAGAAGAACTTTGATATAGCTAAAGCTAACACTGTTCGAGGCAGTCACTAAGCTAAGTGTTTTACATGCATTTTCTTTCATTTATTCTTCCTGGCACTCCTATGATGTCAATAAATTATGCCCACTGAAGGAACTGAAAAGGATAAGTGACTTGCCCATGGTGGACTTGGGTCATCAATGCCCAGTCCAAAAGATGGCTTGCTGTGTCCTGATGAGGTCATATTGAGAAGCCTCTCTCTCTCTTTCTATTCTTGTGCCTCCTATGTGAGAAAGACTTCTCAGAGTTGCTTCTAGATATTATATTTCAAGATAATAATTATCTAAAATGATCACGTCATATCATACTGAAGAGTCTCTGTCTTTCTTCATAGATATATGGAGCTTGCAGTATTGTGACTTCTTCACTTAATGTCATTCTACATATTAGGAGAGTCACTGCAGAGTGATGGGGGGCAGCTGCCTTTCCCCAGCCGTTGCTGTTGGCTTTGATATACCTCAGCCACAGCAGAGAGGACACAACCACCATGTGAAGACTGGGGGACAAACTATTCCTAAGGAATGAGGTGGTCAGGGGAGCATCATATTCTTATCCGAACTTTGGACAGAGGTTTCCCAACATACGTAGTTGTGTGTGTGAGCAAGTAACCTAGAAACACTGAAGGTCTGACGGGGAAGAAACAAAGGAAGTCAAGAAACCAAAAACCAAACCCATTGCCGTCGAGTCGATTCTGACTCATGGTGACCCTATAGGACAGAGTAGAACTGCCCCACAGGGTTTCCAAGGAGTGGCTGATTCCAAGTGCCAACCTTTTGGTTAGTAGCTGAGCTGTTAACCACTACACTACCAGGGCTCCAAAGGAAACTGAGGCCATCCAAACAGTAAAAGTGAATCGTAGCCACCAAGTTTGCTTTTTGGTCACAAAAGTCAAATGATTCCCTGGATTTCTGCTTTGACAGTATTCTATCATTGGCTCCATTTGGTCTCAAATAGTGTTGATTTTTTTAAGGCAGTTTCCCACTCAAAAGATGACCATGTGTTTATCTCTGCACCCCGTTGTTGGTAGATTCAGGAAGCACGTTTAGAGAACAGTTGGCTCACTGATCACTCGAAGGCCTGTCATTAATACTGATCATTGAGCGCCATGCTTAGGAAAGTCTTCCAGGCGATCTCTGGCGCTGGCAAGTTGAGCTAGATGGCATGGCCAGATGGGCTGTGTGTGGCCACATTCAAGTTTACTGCTTCTGGGCACTTGGCACCAGAAGAGAGATTCTTGTTGGATTCAAGTGCTGGGGATCAGAGGACATCAGGCTGGGCTGGTACTAGTACTCTGGAGCTTGTTTCATCTCTGACCACCAGTTGTTCATTTCAAAGGTCAGGCATTCATTCAGCAAACACATTCTGAGCAACTCCTGTGTGCCCAGCACTGGAAATAAAAATATGAGCCTGACTCAATCCCTGCCTTCAGAGACTATGAAGGCACTTAGGGGAAACAGACACATAAATAAAAAATTATTATGCAGTGCAAAAATTGCCCCATCGGAGCTGTGTACCAAGTACTAAACCAGTTGCTTTGGTTTGGTTCTTGGTACCAGAATCAACACACATGGGGTTGACATGAGTCAGAATCAGACCCAGGGCAAGGTTAGTGCATGCCCAGGGTGGTGTCCTTATTCTGACATTGATGGGACCATCATCAGGAAGAAATAAACAAGCAAAAATGCTGAGGCCGAAGATGTGGGTTAAAGCCTAGGGTCTTGCACCAGCAAGTATACAGCCTTTGGCAAGTCCTCCAATTTCTCTGAATCTTTATCTCCTCTTTTGAACAATGAAGGGTTTTGACTCATAGAGTCTACAAAGGTCTTTCAGCGTTGTCATTTTATAAATATTGATTCTGACTCATTGTGACCCTATGTGTTTCAGAGTAGAGCTGTGCTCCATAGGGTGTTCAATGGCTGACTTTTTTGAAGTAGATTGCTAGGTCTTTCTTCCAAGGCACCTCTGGGCAGACTGAAACTTCCATCCTTTCAGTTGGCAGCCAAGTGTGTTAACCGTTTGCACCACCCAGGGACTTCTGTGCCAAGTATACTGGTAGACAAAGCAGGGAACAGGTTGGCCCAGGAAGGCCTTATAGAACTAATAACATTAGATTCCAAGGATTACACACTTACCATGTGCTAAGCGCAGTATGAATCAACTCGATGGCAACAGGTTGTTTTTTGTTTTTTTTAAGTGTATAGTGAGTAAATATTCAGACTTCGGAGTTCTATCAAAGTTCAAATATCAGCTATGTCATCTACCAATGAGAAAATAACTATGTAAGCCACAACTTCCTCCTTTGTAAAATGGGAATAGAAACTGTATCTACCCGACCTGCTGCCAGAATGAAAGGAGGTGAGCAGCACACAAAGTGAGCACTCAATCAATACTAGCTATCGAAATTATTATTATTAAGTTCTAGCAGCCAGACTTGGAGTTAGATATTAGCCTCATTGAACAATAAACTGAAATTTTTAAGAGTGAAGTAATCTATCCAAGATTGTTCAACAAGCATGGAGCAGAGCCAAGATGCAAACCCACATCCCTTTGACTTAGAGGGTCACTGGAAACCCTGGTGGTGTAGTGGTTAAGAGCTGTAGCTGCTAACCAAAAGGCTGGCAGTTTGAATCAACCAGGCGACCCTTGGAAACCCTATGGGGTAGTTCTACTCTTCTGTCCTGTAGGGTCGCTGTGAGTTAAAATTGACTCAGCAGCAACGGGTTTGGTTTTTTTTTGGTTGGAGGGTCACCAGTTCACAATGATGCAGGAGCCAGAAAGAGCTGGTCCTAAAAGACAAACAGCAGTCCCCCAGGCAGTGTTGGGGAGGGAGGTCCGGCAGGGAGAAAGGGTTATAAGGGTTCTGTTGATGTCCCGTAGCCCGCTCTTGGATTACATTTATAGAAAGACAAGGCTGAAAGACCCTTATAGATTCTATAAGCCAAAACTCTTTATTGTTCAAAAGAGGAGACAAAGACTCAGAGACACTGAAGGACTTACCAAAGGCCGTACCTCTGGTGGTGCCAACTCAACAGCAGCTAACAACAACATTGTCCTTAATATGTTTCTTCATCCAATTCTAGGAGTCTATACTAAAGAAAGACTTACACAAGTACACAGAGATATATGCTGCTTTATTTTTTAATTATTATAATTTTTATTTAATGAATTTGTTTATTTTTTCATTAGAGAAAAAAATAGAAACAACTCATCTGTCCATCAGGGAGTTAAATAAACTGTGTCTACCTGTACTGTGCTTGGAATGGAGCTGGTAAAGTGATGGCAGACCCATACAGATGAACAGGGAAAGAGCCCCATGGAACGTTATGTTGGGAGTCCTAGGGGGCAAGGAGAGACAGGGCCCTACACGGTAGGTGATCTCTCCTATAAGCTGAGTAGAATCTTGAGCAGGCGTCTGGAGGAAGGGATAGGAAGGAAGTTTAATAACCGTGTGCTCCAAGTCAGAGTCTGCATAACAAACCCTTCACTGAGTGTTCGGGTCATAGAAAGCACGTATATTTGTGCTGTTTTTTCCATGGCCAAAATTTTACTTTGCCTGGTCTGGTTGACTAATTAGAAATCATATGCAATTTTTACAAAGTGATACTGGACTCAAATGAAGCCAGCGCAGCTCCGCTCCTGGGTATATTTGATCAGGAGTCAGAAAGCCTGCATTTAAATCCTTAATCTACAGCTGACTAGATATTGAACACTGGGCAAGTACATTTGCCTGCCTGCATGAACTTGACCTTCCTCATCTGTGCATTGAGAGGAGTGGATAAAATCATCTGTCTCTTTTGTTGGAAGATTCTGTTAGTCTTTTACTCTTAAGGCTTGTGTCGTATGAATAATAGGAATAATAATTGCTAACATATTTTACTGATTAATGTGCGATAGGGCTGTTCTAAGGCCCTTACATGTATTAACCTTCTAAGCCTCATAGAGAAGGAGTCCTGGTGGTGCAGTGGTTAAAGTGCTCAGCTGTGAACCAAAAGATCAGCGTTTTGAAATCACCAGCCACTCCGCAGGAGAAAGATGTGGCAGGCTGCTTCCGTAAAGATTACAAGCTCGGAAACCCTATGGGGCAGTTCCACTCTCTCTTTCAGCATCACTATGAGTCAGAATCCACTCGATGGCAACGGGTTTGGTTTTGTTTTCTGTTTTCTTCTTTTTAATCAGTGTAGAGTGTGTCCTAAAACCAATCACTTCTGTGTTATTAAAAAAGCATATTAGACACAAAAGCAAGCGTAAATGGAAGTGGGAGGACAGACACTATCTGTCAATGACGGAACTCCAAGCATTGCTGGCTCCTAGAAGCTGAAATAGACAAAGAAGGACCTTTCCCTAGAGCCACCCTCTGAATTTGGACTTTTAGTCTCCCGAACTGTGAGAAACTAAATTTCTGTCCTTTGAGGCGGCCCACTTATGATATTTCTGGTATGGCAGCAGTAGGTAATGATACGAAATAGATACAATTATTTCCATTTTATAGAAGAAGAAACTAGGGCACAGAGACTAACTGTCTTGTCCAAAGTTACACAGCTAGAAAGTCATAGAGCTGGAATCTAATTCCAGGCAGTCAGACTCAAGAGTCCATGATCTTAACCATTCCGTACGCTGTAATTAAAAGTCAACCTTTTAATTGCTGCATGACTTAAAAATTATACAACAAATTAGTGCTAAAGAAACAAATCTGAAGAGCTGTTATGAGAAATGTAGATGAATATGGGAAAATTATCTATAGGAGCCCAAATACAAAAGGGAAGGGAAAATTCTACTCAAATATTTAAGCATTTTGCTAATGCATCGCTTCTGTATACCATAAGTGACTATGGCTACATATTTTCGTATTACAATAATTACAAGAAAAAAGAGGTCACTACTACTGCATTCTTATTCATCATCAGACACACATAGCATTGACACTTTCCATTTTAATTTCACAGATGAAAGAACTGGGTGTCATCTTCTACAACTGCAGCTGCCTGGTCCTAGATTTACAAAGGATATTTGCTTTATATAGTTCACTAAAATTCAAGAGCAGAGTACCTCAGACCTGGTCCAAGAGGCTCTATGGAGTCTATGACAACCAAAAGAAATTGCAACTTCAGTTGAACGAAACCTACTCTCAAGCATTTGTGTCGGTGAGTGTTGCCATCATTCTCCTCCTCCTTCTTCCCACTCTCCTCCAGATGCTTTTTATTAAGTTGGAGTGTTTGAGTGTGACAGTGTATTAGGCAAAAATGAACTATACAGGCTGGGTTCCATTGCATCCCTCAAGGCATTTAACGTGTGTTTACTCTTTATTCACCCATCATATGCTGTCCCTAATGATAATAACAATAATAAATCTTAATAATCATTCCTAGTTTGGGATACTTTGCATTATCTGATTTGATCCCCACAAATGTCCTGTAAGGTAGGCACTGGATTAGGACTGTTTTACAAATGAAGATATTGAAGTTTATCACACAGTTTCGTACAAAGTCCCTCGGATGTGTCAATGAAAGGACCAGCACTCAGATCTTGTGACATCAGATCCTACTTTTGATGCACTACATCAATGATTGGACTGACAGAAAACATCATGATAAATGGAGAAAAAATTGAAGTTGTCAAGGAGTTAATTCTACTTGGATCAACAATCAGTGTCCTTGGAAACAGCGGTCAAGAAATTAAATGATGTATTATTGCATTGGGCAAATCCGTTGCAGAAGACCTCTTTAAAGCATTAAAAAGCAAAGATGTCACTTTGCTGACTAAAATGTGCCTGACTCAAGCCATAGTCTTTTCAACATGTCATATGTGGACAATAAAAAAAGAAGACATAAGAAGAATGGATGCATTTGAATTGTGATGTTGGCAAAGGATATTGAATATACTGTGGACTTCCAGAGAAATAAATAAATCAGTCTTCGAAGAACTACAACCAGAAGCTCCTTAGAAGTGAGGATGGCGAGACATTGGCTCGCTTATTTTGGACACAGCATCAGGAAAGACCAATTGCTAGAAAAAGACATCATGTTGGTGCAGTACAGGGTCAGTAAAAATAAGGGAAGTCCTCCATGAGATGGATTGACACAATAGCCACAACAATGAATTCACACCTAACCAATGATCATAAAGATGGCACAGGATCTCTTTTGTTGTACAGTACATAAAGTCACCAAGAGTCGGAGATGCCTCAATGACAATTAACAACAGCCCTTACCCTCAGACTTTAAAGTATCAGTTGGGGAGCCTCTTTACAATATAGATTTTCAGTTCCTGCCCCCCAGGATTGGATCCACTGGATCTGGGGTGAGACTTTGGACTCTTGAATTGAAACAAGCTTCTGAACTGATCCCGATTCTCAGAAAAACTTCTCTAAATGATGTTACCAATTTAATATTGTTACTTCTCAATTGATGGATATCGAATGTTATGCCAACAGCTTCTATGTCACTAAAGAGCATTTCATTAAGGGATGAATTATATCTTTTTTTGTCTGTTCAAATGAAAGCACAATCTGAAAATTTAGAAATGTAGCAATAGAGATAAAAGAGGAAGTTGACATTGTTTCTGTCCTAAGTAACAAACTACATATATGTGAATAACAGAAAATAAATATGAAGGATTTTATCATATAGAGCTAAAAAAAAAAAAGACCTCAAGCACAAACTTACCTCTTTTTTCATTTCACTTAAATCTTTCCGAATATCCTTCTTCCCTATCTCTCCTGATGAATTTGGGTGTCTTAATAACTCAGTTAGCTTTTCCTCTACAATTATTCATGATCCTTTCTTAACATTCAACAGTCCTCTTCCTGACTCAATGAAAGTTTTGGGGAAAAAAACAACGTTTAGTTTTTTTTTTGTCTTGAAGATTTTTATAGCCATGTCATCTTTCAATTTTTTTTTTTTTTTCCTTGGTAGAAGCTAGGTTGAGTTGAAACTGGCTCAATGGCAACGGGTTGGTTTTTTTGGTTTGGGAGTGCAATAACAAGTATGTTATTAACAAAATTATTTTACATGTATTTGGAGCCCTGGTGGTGCAGTGTTTAAGATCTATAGCTGCTAGGCAAAAGGTCGGCAGTTCAAATCCACCAGCCGCTCCTCGGAAACCCTATGGGGCAGTTCTCCTCTGTCCTGTAGGGTCGCTGTGACTTGAAATCAACTCAGTGGCAACAGGTTTTTTCTTTTTTTTCTTTTTTTTAGACTTACCCGGGTGTATAGCTTGTCAAAATCAAATACGAACTGTGCTAAACACTCTTTTCAATCTTGTCCAGTGGAAAAATAATGAGAAAACCAAAGTACATTTTTCTCTTTCTAGAGCAATTTCATCTAAAAACACTGCATCTTACAAGATGACAGTCACCTCAAGCAACATGAAAAAAAGACCTCAAGCACAAACTTGGCCCCTTTTTTTCATTTCACTTAAATCTTTCAGAATATCCTTCTTCCCTGTCTCTCCTGATGAATTTGGGTGTCCTAATAACTCACTCAGCTTTTCCTCCACAATTATTCATGATCCTTTCTTAACATTCAACAGTCCTCTTCCTGACTCAATGAAAGCTTTGGGTGAAAAAACGTGTTTAGATTTTTTTTGTCTTGAAGATTTTTATAGCCATATCATCTTTCAAATGAAATTACTTCTGGGTTAAATTACTTGCTATGTGTGTATGTATGTATTATATGGTAACACCTGAGAAAATTAGCAGGTATTTGTGAGAGAGCTGTACATCAGAATCACAGAAGTTCAGAGCTAGAGTGCAGAGATGTATATATTGAAAACAAGAATTCTCTCCCAAAACAAACTCAGGGGACAGTCCTGAGACCCATCCCACCACACCTTGATCTCTACGTGCCTCAGCTTTGAGACATTTGAGAAGATACTGTGAAACATGTGAGGGCTGGAACGTGATGGGACAGCCTTGTTTTTCCGGGTCCCACAAGTTTTCCACTTTTGACAGAATGCAGTCTTACAGCTTTTCTATCTCTCATTTTAGTTAAAAAACATTTGAGTTTTCCTTCTCTGACAGGTTTCCCCCTTACACAGTATGATAGTTAAAGTTGTGTGTCAACTTGGCTGGGCCATGATTCTCAGTGATATGATAGTCGTATGATGGTGTGATCCCTTCCATGATGAGATTTGGTATTATGTGATCACCTCCATAATGGGATACGCTGTGAGTAGCCAATCAGTTGAACGGGAGTTTCCTTGGGCATGTGGCCTGCATTGACTATAAGTGGATATTCTGGCAAGTCTTCTGGGCTTTTCCTCATTCTGGATCCTGCAGCTGGCTCCTGTTCATTTGACCTCCAGTTCTTGGGACTTCAGCTAGCAGCGTGCCAATCTTTGGTACTCATCAATCTCTGCAGCTTGTGAGCAGGAGCCCTGCTCTCCATCCTGCAGATCTTGGGTTCACCAGTCCCTGTGGCTGCATGCATCAGGAGGGGCCTCTAACCTGACCCAGGGGCTTGGGACATTCCAGCCTCTGCAGCCTCGTGGGCCATTTCTTTGATATAAATCTCTCTATGTACATGTATTTGTATGCTTTACTGGTTTTGCTTCTTTGGAGAACCCAGCCTAAGACACACAGGTTCTTTTGCAGGTTTTACTGTATTTGTCGAATCTGATAAGGAACTGGAACGTAGATGTGCCAAAATTAGTTAAGAGCGCAAATTCATTTCAACAAAACAAAAGAAATCCCTAGATGAGAAAACTTGTTATTCTATATTAATTTGGTTTTTGTGTCTTCACAGAACTCTCCCAAACTCTTTTGCCCTAAGAACAGAAGCTTTGACATAGATGCCATCTACAGTGTAATAGATGACGCCAAGCAGTTTGTGTTCATAGCCGTCATGGACTACCTGCCTATCTCCAGCACAAGCTCCCGAAGGTCAGTGAGTGCCTAAACCTCCAGTTAGAACTCAGTCTCCAGGACTGGGCACTAACTAGGAGACCACAGGGGAGAGTAGCCTGGACACTGAGATGCTATCAGGTCTGCATTAGGAGGGATCAGCATTCACATCTGTTTGGTGTGCAGCTGCAGTTTACCTATGATGCACCTCTTCTCTGAGTGGATCCATTTTCAGGACTTGGGGTCTCAGCCTACGAAAAGTGCCTCAGTATTGTACATTATAGACAAGTGAGCAAGTTTAGAAAGAAGGTTGGGTTGTCTTCAACTTGAAAAGGTGACTACCAATTCATAATTGTTAATATGTTTAGATGTACCTAAAGATATATAACTGATATAATGCGAGTTCAGATGTACCTAAAGGGCATTCTGAAACTGAGTAGGTCTTGCAAGATTTCCTTTAAAGGAGGAACTACTGCTTTGTCCCATTTATGTGAAAACAAAACAAAACCAGTTGCCATGGAGTCGATTCCGACTCCCTGTGTGCCAGAGTAGGACTGTGCTCCATAGAGCTTTCAATGGCTGATTTCTCAAAAGTAGATTGCCAGGCCTTTCCTCCAAGGTGCCTCTAGATGGACTCAAACCGCCAACCTTTTGGTTAACAGCCAAGCATGTTAACTGTTTGCACCACCTAGAGACTCCTTTATTCATGTCAGGCTTCATTAAGTAATAAATTTTCAAAATATCTTTTCAACTTAAAGGAGACCCATAATAAAAAAAACCCTTTGTTACCTGGTCAACTCCTCAGTCAGTCCATCCCTATGTGTGAGAAAGAGAGCATCTTAAAAATGGAGAGCTCTTTCAATAATTCATCATTGTTTAAGTGTGCAAAGACTTGGAGTAAATTTTGGAGCAGAATTTATGACAAACTCTTTGGAAAATCATTGCATGAATAAATATATGGCCATGTCCCCAGATACTCCTACTTTTGCTTTCTTGCTAGGCTTGCAGAGATTTGGATGGTTATAAATGTTGTGAGTATTAGTTTAATCCAGGAAAAGTTTTCAAAGTGCACATTTCTGGGACTGCAATCAAGACCTTTTTAATTTGAAAAATGACAATTTTGAAACATCCATTTATTGCAGTTAAATGATTAAGTGTGCCCTATATTGCTTGAATGTTTTCCATATCGCCAACCCCCCATATGCATAATATGCAAATGGATATGAGATTGCAAAACAGAGTGCCTCTCCCAGAAAGTGATTGCTCCTGGTGACAATCAGAGTCAAAAATCATGTTAAGCTGCAAGATGCCTATGGTTATTTTCTTTAAAATATCGTGCATCCTCGGGACAGCCATCCATTTTTTTCCATGCACTTTCTATCTTTTCTATCCCTCCTTTGTATGTTTGTCCTGTTTATAGTTGATTTGGTTTTAGATTCAGTTTTAGATTTCATTATCACCTTGAGAAGATTTTGAAACACAACAGATAGGTTTTGCATAATTTTCCTGTTATTTAGAAGAAAAATAAGGTCAAGTTCCTGGAGTTTTATGTTAGAACAGGGTGAATATTTCTCAGGAATGACAAAAGTTTTGCTCCATGAAGTCCCATGAACTCCTGAAGTCCTATAATCCTTCAAAGGGAAGATAGTTAATATGGAAAATCTAAAATATCTTAGAAATCTAAAAGTGACAGAAAACTGAAACAATGTTGAAGAACTGGAGACTTAGGTGAAAACGTACATTTTAGTTGTTAATCTACCCTTTTAGCTGTTATTCAAAGAGCAGTTGTTTTATCATGTTTTTAAAATTTCCAGTCTGTAAATGCCTTTAGCATATTCTGAGGGAAGAGTCCTCAGAGAGACATGAGACATGGTTCAAACATCCAGGTTATAATTCAGTTCTTATCCGTCATACAAATGAAAAAGTTTTTAAAAGTCAGATTGCCTATTTGTCTTTACATAATCCTGGAAAAGTTTTTCAAGAGTGAATTCAACTTGAATAAACACGTAAATATTATCAAATTTTAATGTATTGATGGAATTAATATCCTACAGACTCAATTGTTAGTCTAACACACTGCCAAACTTTCCAATGAAAGGGAAAAAATTTATATACTCACAAATTACAAATGTTGACAACATGTAAAAATATATATCTATATTTTAAAATATTTAAATATGTAAATATAGTATAGATATGGATATGGGTATGAAATTTGATATGGATATGGGTATGAAATTTGATATGGATATGGGTATAGATAAAGGGGCACTGGTGGTGGCAATGGTTAAGTTCTTGGCTGCTAACCAAAAGGTTGGCGGTTCACCCACCCAGAGGCTCCATGGAAGAAAGACTTGGCAATTAGCTCCTGTAAAGATTACAGCCTATAAAACCGTATAGGACAGTTCTGCTTCGTCACACAGAATTGATATGAGTCGAGATCTACTCGACAGCACCTAAAACCAACATAGATAAACATATATACCATCATTTAGCTATAGTGCGAGGAGTCACTACTACTTTTTAAAGTAATAAAAAGTGAATGGAACAGTGATACACAGCTACATAAACCCTGCAGTAAAAATCTACTTCCAAAAAATCAGCCATTGAAAACCCTATGGAACACAGTTCTACTCTGACACACAGAGGGTCATCATGAATCAGAATCAACTCCATGGCAACTGGTTGGATGGTATGTTAGTAGGTAGGGCAATACTAGGAAAGACAGAATAAAGGAAGCATATTCCAGGAATATTGCTGAGGTACATAGTGATTGGTAAAAAGGAGAACAAATACAAGAATGATTCACAGGTTTTTACTTTGGGTAATTAGATGATCATGAAGGCTATACAAATACTGAAGGTTACAAAGACTATAGGTAAATAAGCAGATTTGTGGATTTGAAGTTCATGGGACGATCCAGGGGGAATATCCAGAATGAAGTCTAAAGAGGGTTAGCCAAGTGATGTGAATTTGGAGGGCTTAAGAATATAGAGAGCCCTGGTGATGTACTGGTTAAGATCTCAGCTGCTAACAAAAGGTAGGCAATTCAAATCCACCAGCAGCTCCTTGGAAACCCTATAGGGCGGTTGTACTCTGTCCTATAGAGTCGCTCTGAGTCAGAATCGACCCAGCGGCAATGGGTTTTGGTAAAAATATAGATGACAGTTGAAAGCAAGTGAGTAGATGAAGCTGCCCATGGAGATGGCATGTAGAGTGAAAGGAAGACGAGGATGGTGATAGAATCTTAAGGGAGCATTGATATTTAGGGAAGAGATCCTACAACAGGTAAAGAAGCAGTTCATCAGATCAGGGGTAGATGAGCAAACTATAGAGTCATAGAAGCCAATGGAATTGATTTTTAAGAAAAACCTTAAACCAAAAATATCCCCTGAACTGAGGTCTTCTCAAAACCAAACAATAGTTTAGCTTAACTAGTAAAGAATGTCTACCTTGAGCATTGAGCTCTTTTATTATCTATCTATACGGATCAAACTGACAACAACTCAAAAGATTAGACTGGAAATTTAGGGGCAGTGAGTTTATGTTAATGGAGAGGAACAACTCAGAATGAACTTGAAGAATGTAGTTAATGTTACTGAACTGTCGATGTAGAAATTGTTGAATTGGTATATGTTCTCCTGTGTATATTTTCAACAATAACAACAAAATATTTTTTTAATTATTAAAAAAAAAAGAAGAAAAGAACCATCAACACATGCAGCCAAGTCTAACAATAAAATAAGAACTGAATGACGTCCACTAGATTTGTCAGTTGGGGTATTACTGATAACTTTGACTAGAAGATTTGCAACAGAACCTTGGTTCAGAGGCTGGGGACAGTGGACTGAGCAGTGAATGAGAATTGATGAAGTGAGGTCAGAGGTTCTATCCTATTCTATCCTATAAGATTGGTATGAGTCGGAATCAACTCAATGGCAATAGGTTTGGTTTTTGGTTTTGGAAATCTGCACAAGGAGCCCTGGTGGCGCAGCAGTTAAGCACGTGACTGCTATCTGAAAGGTTGGTGGTTTAAATCCACCAGCCACTCGTCGGGAGAAAGGTGTGGCAATCTGCTTCTGGAAAGATTTACAGCCTTGGAAACTTGATAGGGCAGTTCTACTCTGTTATATAGGGTCACTATGAATCGGAATCGACTCCACAGCCATGGGTTTGGTTTGGTTTGGTTGTTTAAGTCTGCACAGTGCTGAAATTATTCTTTCCAGTAGTCCTCAGCTTTTGGGGTATAGAAATCTGGAATTATAGCACTGAAACAGGATTTAGGCTTGCCAAAAGCTAGAGGAAGGTGGAGACGGAACCATTCTTCAAGGGATCAGGACTTGAATCAGGCTGGGCTCGGAAAGGGGATGATGGACCAGGAGAAAGTGGAGGGATGGTGGATCTGGAGCCTTCGGGGGTCAAAGAGCAGGTTTAGTCTGAGCAAGAGTGTGGGAGACCGTAAAGGCAGAAGGATGTGGTCAGATAGAAAGAGGAGACCTTTGGAGGTGCAATGATTACGTGACTGACAGGCCAAGGTTATTAATAATATACCATTAGTCGAAGCAGTGAATTTCCCCAAATTAGGGCTAGATTTGGGTGGGGATAAATGCCGGATACCAAAGGCCAAAATCTTTCAGGAATGTGGGAGAGTAAACAGTTCTACAAATGACAGTATTGAGGAGAGGTCAAGAGAGGGATTTAAGGGTTGGGACTAAGACAGGAAAATCGTTTTTCATTTTCTTTTTTGGTATTTTTTTATTGTGGTAAAAATATATTTAAGAAAGATTTTTGTTTTTTAATATGAGAATTAATTCTGGAATGACATTGTGTGGGCATGGGCAAAAGCTGGCCCCCCATCCTAAACCAAGTGGGTGGGTTGCGGTAGAAAACACATGGAAAGACATGAGGAGAAACCATGGTCTCATGGAAGAACCAGGATTTAGTTAAGGCAAAAGGCTAAGAGAAGATTCATAGAAGAAACTGAGTTTATGGGGAAAACTGTTTGCCTAGTAGAGAATGCCAGTTGCCCAGAAAAAAGAGTAGGAGGTGGGGGAGTAATGGGAGGCTTGATCAGGAAAGAAGAGGCTAGGGACAATCTGGAGCTAAGAGCATAGGAGAGCTCAGGTAACCAGAGCTGACGCTTGTTTGAGGCAGTTACAAAAGAAGACAGGTTTGAGCAGCATTTCGTTCAGAGTGGGTGTCATGGGAATACTGTTGGAAAATTGATTCTGAGTGCACATAGAAACTGAGGCCCAGATTGGAGGTGTAGTGAAGGTGGCACATGGTGGCAGTCAGTCTGCATGCACCCTAGGCCTACCAGGCAGGGGTGCTGGTGGTGGGAGCCCTCACTGTAGGCAGGGCTAGGTCTCAATAAAACACCGTCTTTCAGTGCTCTAACCCCGGCGCCATTTTTTCAACATATCCTACAAGGCCATTTACGTATTACAGAACAAAGTAATGATCAGATTAGATTAATATAAATGTTCTCTGTGGGATAGTACGTTTCTTTCCCAAACTAAGTTATTTTCTTTATTTTTGTCTATATGGATATTATTTCTGCAGGACTTACTGGCCAGATTTGGATGGGAAAATAAGAGAAGCATTAGTTTTGCGAAGCGTTAAAGTTCGACTCCTTATAAGCTTCTGGAAGGACACTGATCCCCTTACATTTAACTTTATTTCATCTCTTAAAGCTATTTGCACTGAAATAGCCAACTGCAGTTTGAAAGTTGTAAGTATTATATTTACTGTACTATTGAATGAAATGTTTATTCGCTTGTACATCTGTGAAAGCAGTATATGCATATATGTGGACTTCCAATAACAATCTTTGATAGTGAAAAATATTTTAAAATATAGTTTCATATTTTCATTTTATATGCTCATTTATTTTCTCGCATTTCAAATGTTTGGTGTTTGTTAGGATCCTCACTTAGTTGTGAATTCATTTTCATAGAATTTGAAAGCAAGAAGGAGTACTTGAGAATTATTTGGGTATTTATAACACTATGCAAATGGACAACATACCAAAACCAAACCAGTTGCCATCAAGTCAACTCTGACTCCTGGGGACCCCATGTGTGTCAGAGTAGAACTGTGCTCCAGAGGGTTTTCAATGGTTATGATCTTTTGGAACTAGATCACCAGGCCTTTCTTCTCAGGTGCCTCTGAGTGGGCTTAAATCACCAACCTTTCCATAACCCATTGCTGTTGAGTCAATTCTGACTCATAGTGACCCTACAGGACAGAGTAGAACTGCCCCATAGAGTTTCCAAGGAGCGGGTGGTGGATTCAAACTACTGACCTTTTAGTTAGCAGCCAGATGCTTAAGCAGTGCACCATCGGGGCTCCTCATGGAGCTTAGAGAGACAGAAATTAAAAAATAGATGAACAAAGTTGCCTTTTACAGTCACTCATCATGTTCTTTGGTTTTCTTTCACTGTACTTACTACAAGTGTTTATATTCATGTTTTTATGTGGGCATTATTTGTTAAATATCTGATTTACCCACTAGAGCATAGGGCTCCATGAAGACAGAGACCCAAGTCTGTTGTACTCACTGCTGTATCTTTTTAAACACAGATGGTCACATTACTTAAATAAAACAAACATTAATAGCCTACGGCTGGCTGTTCCATAAAGCAGAGACTCCATCTAAGCCAAGCCATTAATTTCTAAGCATCAAGACGAGCCTAGGTGGAACGAAGCTTGGGCACAACATCTAGAACACAGATGGATGATGAGTTCTTCAAGAAAAGCCGGCTCTGGGGGCCTTGCACGTAGCTTATCTTCAGGAGTCTCCACAGTACTGATAGCACAAGAGGGCTTGGGGGCTACTCAGGGAATCTCCATCCTCACAGGGTTGGGCAGGGCCTGCCCTGATGTGGGTGTGTATTCTCCAGGCACCTCATGAAGAAAAAACTGTGTGACTCACAAGTCTGTCCTGGTTAGCTGGGTTTTCATTTTTTTCATAAATTAAGAAATCACTTTTGAAATGCCTTTGTTTGCAGTCACCTACACCTGGTATCTAATAACGTGTCAGTGAATAACGTGATTTTGGCTGTCATTTCCATTTCCCAGGTAAAGCTATTTCCCCACTTTGGGGCCATATTTGACTTTCTAGAGCAAATGGATTCTCACCAAAGCCTCAAACTATCATTCTATTCCTGACTTTAATTGTTGTTGTCGTTAGGTGCTGTAGTGTCGGTTTCAACTCCTAACAACTCTATTATGTACAACAGAATGAAATACTGCCTGGTCCTGTGCCATCCTCACAATCGTTGCTATGTTTGAGCCCATTATTGCAGCCACTGTGTCACTCTACCTTGTTGAGGGACTTCCTCTTTTTCACTAACCCTCTACTCTACCAAGCATGACGTCCTTCACCAGGGTCTGGTCCCTCCTGATGACATGTCCAAAGAATATAAGATAAAGTCTTGCCATCCTCCCTTCTAAGGAGCATTCTAGCTGTACTGCTTCCAAGATAGGTTTGTTTGTTCTTCAGGCAGTCCATGGTATATTCAATATTCTTGGCCAACACCATAATTCAAAGGCATCAATTCTTCTTCAGTCTTCCTTAATCATTGTCCAGCTTTTGCATGCATATGAGGCGACTGAAAATACCATGGCTTGGGTCAGGCACACCTTAGTCCTTTAGTTAGGATATATATTTTTTTTTCTTTTTCAAATTCATCCTGATTCTACAATAATATCTTCCTC
Source organism: Trichechus manatus latirostris (assembly GCF_000243295.1). NCBI lineage: Eukaryota > Metazoa > Chordata > Mammalia > Sirenia > Trichechidae > Trichechus > Trichechus manatus. Next base: position 3,524,697 of record NW_004443975.1, on the reverse strand, counting down.
AAGAGGAAATAGTCAAATGGTTGGACATGTTTTGAAATAAACAGGATACCCAAGCAAGGTGACTAACGGCTGTTACTTAGTAGTGGCACTCTTAGTACTCACATGTCCTCATGAATATCTAATTATGATTTAAGAGCATCCCCTGATTATTAAGCCAATTTCAGTAGTCCACAAACACTACATGTGTACCCTCCAAACTGGCACAGATTTTGCAGAAGATGCCAACTGAAGAAGTAAGGGGATCCGGACCTCGTTGCCTATAAGCATGACGATGTGCCCGTAGGAGAATGTTCCTCTGTGTTGTAGAGTAGACAGTTCTGGGTGGTAGATTTTGGCCTGTGCGCCACTGATGTCAAGGGTTCCTCACAAAATCAGAATAGAATTTTCAGGGCCTAAAGGACCATGGTGATCACGTAGTTTATCACCCCGTCCCACCGATGGGGGGAAGGGGAAGATCAATTTCATGATTTCCAAAACTGAATTTGAACACTTTTAAAACTGTAAATGACTTCTCCATTTCTAGGTGTCATCTCATTTTTCTCTCTGCCTCTTATTTCTTTCAAAACACACATGATTCCACAGCTGTAAGACATTCCAGAAAGATTCCATGAAGTTCTGAAAATGTTGAACATCTTCCAATGTTTTCCTGAGCCCCTTGCCTTTGACTGGCATCTTCCTGGGATCTCAGTCATACTGTAAGCCTCATCTAAAACAATTGCCATTGCATTAGCTTCAATTCAAGGCAGCCCCATGTGTGTCAGAGTAGAATTAGTAGAACTGTACCCCACAATTTTCAATGGCTGATTTTTTGGAAGTAGATGGCCAGACTTTTCTTCTAAGGTGCCTCTTGGTAGACTCGAACCTCCAACCTTTCAGTTAGCAGCCAAGCACATTAACTGTTTGCACCACCCAGGGACTCCCAGCCTCGTCTAAGCACTTAGCAAATTCAGTGGACTAGCTACTCCGGCTCTCGATTCCCTTCTCTTATCTGGCCTTGGGTAGAATGGAATGCTGCTTTTTGGGCCACATTAAAGCTGAAATTCAGGATTCTTGGCTTGGCGTTGTGATTTTTTTTTTTTTTTTTTCTTCTTTTTGAGTTGCCTATTGAAAGAGCTTGCAGACCTAGGTGTTTAGAAGGAAAGTATTTGTTCCCTTGGCAAAATCTACTTTGACCTTTGCAAATCCCCAGTTTAATCAGCTAGTCATTGAGATGGGCCTGCTGCCTCTTATAATGTAGGCAACATGTAAGAATATTCATTCAGTTCATTGGCATGCTCGACAGAAAGCACCCTCAGGCAGACTTCAAATGCCAGTGCGCTCTAATGAATAAGACAATTAGAATTAAACAACCTTCTGCTAGCCCTCACCCTACTGAAAGAATGAATTTTGTGTTCATTTTGTAGCTTGAAAGTGTTAATTATAGACCTGGTTGAGCATGCTAATTTTCCCTCTTGTTGCTTATATAGCTTTGAGAACAAAAATAGCTTCATCTATATGAAGTCACAAGATGGTGGTTTTATAACAACTCAGTATGAGGTCTGTTGTTGATATTTGGATAATACCCTCTTTTGTGCTTTTGAACAAGATCAAAATCGTTCTCCACTCACCTGCTTTATTTTCCTTTGTCTTACAGAAATTTTTTGATCTGGAAACAGAGAATGCTTGTGCTATAAAAGAACAAAAGAACAACACCTTTCCTAAATTAAATCGCAACAAGTACATGGTGACTGATGGAGCAGCTTATATTGGTAGGTGTTGGACTTTATGTAAGGCTCCTTAGGGATCATCCAGTTTAGTGGTCATCATACTGTGCCCTTCAGTACCCCATGGTAAGGAAGCAATGCCTGGGAGCCACTGCGGGTGAGTGGGGGAGACCCTGAGGTTAGGAAACAGGTGCATGAGGGCAGAGAGCTCATCCACTAAACATTTCCTCTATTGCCTGATTTATATGCTAGGATTTCATTTAAGATGTATTTGGATAAATGTTTTGCAGAAAGTTTGTGGTCCATTTGCTTCATTTTACAGGTGAGGAGTTGAATGACTCATTCAAGATGAATCCTGGCACTAGCACCAGCAAGCCTCTTTCATTGCCCTATTCCATGGGCCAGCCTGTCCTGAGTAATGGAAGGCTTATAGTGGAGCAATTCAGTGACAACTGTGCCGTGGCCTGGGCAATAAAACTATCCCTGCCATTTTCTAAATGTCTAACTTGGGACAATATACTTAGGATGTCTAAACCTTAGTTCTCTCATCTGTCAAATGAGACTAATAATACTTTCTACTTTATTGGGTGAAATTTAAATAGAACAATGTATTAAAAAGCACCTTGTACAACTAAAGCACCTGGCACAGAGATCGTTGTTGTTAGCTGCCGTCCCTTGAATTGGCCCCCAACTCATGGTGACCCCATGCACAACGGAACAAAATGCTGCCAGGCCCGCGCTGTCCTTACGATCGCTTGGGGATCGGACTGTTGTGATCCAGGAGGTTTTCATTGTCTGAGTCTCGGAAGTAGATTAGCAGGCCTCTCTTGCTAGTATGTCTTAGTCTGGGAGCTCTGCTGAAACCTGCTCAGCATCATAGAAACACGTAAGCCTCCACTGACAGAAAGTTGGTGGCTGCACATGAGGTGAATTGACCAGGAATCAAACCCAGGTCTCCCCCACGGAAGGCAAGAATTCTACCACTGAATCAGCAGTGCCTCGTGGCACAGAGATAATACTCAATTAATGTTATCTATTTTATTAAGGTAATAAAGCTCCAGATGCAGAAATCAGACATACTAGTGGGATGATTTACCAATCTATAAAACCTACTCTAATTTCCCATGATATATGGGTCCATGGTAACTCCTCAACCCATATGGTCACATTATTATTATCTATAAAAAGAAGGCACATAAATCCAAAAATAACAGTATGATTATTACATTGTACAGATTAAGTGGCAGTCTCAAAAGAGAAAAGAAAACGTGTGCGAAACGTAGGAATATGGAATCAGTATCAATTGTTCCCACAAATTCAGTAAATAAAAAAATATATCCTCTTATATTTTTAGGGTGCTTTTAACTTTGTAGAGTACTTTTTTATCTTATTTGGTTCTCTTAACAAAGATGCCAATAGAGAGGGCAGCTTTTATCATCTGCAGTTTAGAAACAAGGAAACTTGAGCCCTAAGACATAAGTGACTTAGGTATGCAAATATAAGGGATAAAGGAACTAGGTCTAGAATACAGGCGCCCAGACCCCTCACCCCTCCATCTCTTCAGTATATACCACCATTGGCCATGTGAAGGGTTACTAACTTCTGTCTCTGTGTGAAGATGTTCTGTCTTTTTCCATTTTTAATAGTTATGACATCACATTAGTGGAATAGAGTATTAGAATATTTTAATGTATATCATTCTAGTTGTTCTGGAAGATGAGAATATTATTTTATTCCTGTTGTCCCTCTCAGTGACCCAAGATGTGGTTATTTGGAGTCTCTCACGTTCATCAATATGTGGAGAATAGAGTAGCATCAGCTTCTTTTTAAGCATGTTACAAATAACAACAACAAATCTCAAAGTTGTTTAACCCAGACAGGAAACTTTTGGCTCAATTATTGGAAAACCCAGGGATAGAGCAGGTTTCAGACACAGCAGGATTTAGGGACTCAAATCTGGGTAGTTTACATGTGGGATTTAAAGAAAGGTGTTGTGTATACATTCCACAAAGGCTCATACACGTATCTAAATGTTCTTCGGGGAATTAAATAATTTTTGGAGTCAGACAAGCCTAGATTTAAATTCCAGCACTGACACTTGGAAAATGGAAGATGGTGGAAAGTCACGTAATCTCTTGGAGCGTGTTTTCTTATCTGTAAAGTGGAGATAATAGCACCCCACCTTTGATAGTGGCATGGGGATTAAATGTGATAATCTATGAAAAGCTCCTAACACCATTTCTGATCTATCTAGAGTCTTAGTAAATATTGATTCCTTGCTTTCTTTCCCTTCCTTTTCCCTATATAGCATGTTTTTAAATGAGTTCATTTTACACATAACATTTTAGCAAAACATTAATTGCCTAGAGTGAAGCATAGTTCTACTATAAAATTATCAAAGCATATCAAGAGAGAAAAGTTGTTGATAATGTAAATAATTACCAGCATGTTCTGGAAATCTCTTAAGTCGTCACTCAGACACTTGCTGGGAATGCTGAATTAAGAAAAATGTGCACTAGACTTTGCATGGAATTATAGCTCCATTGAGTTTTCACAAGACTTACAGAAGAATCCCCAAACCAGTATCATCTCTCTAATTTTGAATTCTCCATAGTATATATGAGTCAGGCCTGGTAAATTTGCCTGGAAGATTGTTTGAATTATTTGCAGTCTGACAGGAGTATTAGGTTAATGGTGGCCCTCAAAGGCCCATTTCACACCTTCCCAAGTGAGCTTATCTGCAACTCTCATTTTCCTGTTCTTAAGGGTGATGCCACAGTTCTCCAGGCAACTGGGTCTTAAAAGGCGTTTTGGAAGCTGAAGTGGTAGTCTCAAAGAAGCTGGGTGAAACTGCATCCCAATTTAAAAAACTCTGAAGCATATATATATGTGGTTTTGATGTTTAGCCAAACCATCAGAAAGTGAAAGGTAGGAAAAAATAGTCACAATGGTGTAGGAATTCCTCTGTGGAAGAGCTGTAATTCACTGTTGTTAGTTGCTATCAAGTCAGCTCAGACTCAGACCTTATGTATAACAGAACAAACGAAATGTTGCCCGGTCCTGCGCCATCTTCATGATCATTGGTATGTTTGAGTCCATTGTTGGAGGTATCGTGTCAATTTGTCTCATTGAGGGTTTTCCTTGTCTTGGTAGGTTCTCTACCAAACAGGATGTTCTTTTCTAGTGACTGGTCTTTTCTGATAACATGTCTATAAAGGACAATATTCTATTGTGATCCATAAGGTGTTGACTGACTAATTTTCAGAAGCAGATCATCAGATCTTTCTTTCTCATCTGTCTTAGTCTAGAAGCTCTGCTGAAGCTGGTCTTGCTGTTATTTGAAATACCGGTGGCATAGCTTCCAACATTATAGCAACATGTCAGTACAACAAACTGACAGACAAGTGGTGGATAATTACTGAGAAGAACCTAATTAAATCTTCTGAGGACCAATAAAGACACGGGATCCTGGTTCCATCCATTGTACTGAAGGGAAAAGCCTGAATTCAAACAATACTGCTTCGAAATCTTGCCATTTCTCTCCCTCATCTCTTTCCTGTCCCATGCTACTCTCAAAAGTATATTTCTTTTTTTAAATTTTTTTTATTGTACTTTAGATGAAGGTTTACAGAACAAATAATTTCTCATTAAACAGTTAGTACACATATTGTTTTATGACATTGGTTAACAACCCCGCGACATGTCAACGCTCTACCTTCTCAACCTTGGGTTCCCTATTACCAGTTTTCCTGTCCCCTCCTGCCTTCTAGTCCTTGTCCCTGGCTGTTGTGCCCCATTAGTGTCGTCTTGTTTTACGGGTTTGTCTAATCTTTGGCTGAAGGATGAACATCAGGAGTGACTTCATTACTGAGCTAAAAGAGTGTCGGGGAGACATACTCTTGGGGTTTCTCCAGTCTCTGTCAGGCCAGTAAGTCTGGTCTTTTTTTATTTTATTTTAACTGCGTAGTTTAAATGAAGTTTACATTTCAAGTTAGTCTCCCATAGAAAAATTTATACATAAATTGTTATGTGACCCTAATTGCTCTGCTCATACTATGACAGAACACTCCTCGTTTCCACCCCTGATTCCCCGTGTCCATTTAACCAGCTCCTAACCCTCTCTGCCTTCCCATCTCACCTCCGGACAGAAGCTTCCCATTTAGTCTCTTGTATCTACTTGAGCTAAGAGGCACACTCCTCACGAGTATCACTTCATGTCCCACAGTCCAGTCCAATCCCTGTCTGAAGAGTTGATCTCAGAAATTTAGTTCTGGGCTGATAGAGAATCTGGGGCCATGCTTTCCAGGGTTCCTCCAGTCTCATTCAGAAGTCTGGTCCTTTTTGTGAGTTAGAATTTTGTTCCCAAAAGCATATTTCTGTGTATGTTTCCTTCAGAGAATGTGGCCCCGAATGAATGGGTCAGAAGTTTCAGCGTGGTTGCAATGCTTCTGCCCTGAGGGTGATACTGTAGTCCAGGGCGGAAGTCACAATCAGTAACACAAAGAAGCCGTTATACTCAGAGGTGATCAGGGATGGAAGCGTTAAGTGTGGGCTGTGAAGTTCAACCTGGCTTTGAACTTCAGTTCTGCTACTTCTTATCATTGCCTTGAACAAATTACTTAACCTTTCTGGGTCTTAATTTCCTCATTAGTAAATAGAGTTAGTATTACCACCTCATGGGATTGTAGTGAATATTGCATGAGATAATGTATTTACTGCCCTTGGTAGGGTGCCTGGCATTTAGCTGTAGAGATGGGATTTTAGTGCCTTGTCCAAAAGTCCCTGGAAGGCATGCAAGACCTCAGTATTTTGTTTCTGGAATGAGCAGAAGATGCTGTCTGCCATCAGGCTTCTGGATAATTCTCAATCAGCAGTTGTTACCAATCCCCAGTATAGCAACCCAGCTCTGTATAAACTTGGCCCTGAGCATTTCCACAGACCCACGGCCTCTGAGAGTGGCCGCATCGTTGAGAGCACAGAATCAAGAACACAGCACTCGCAAAGAGGATTTCTGTGCAGAGACCCCTGACCCAATATCATGAGCCATTTGGAAGACAGTTCACTAGTTTATATCAGTAAAATTGGCCCAAAGATATGTCTGTCATTAAGCTATTGACAACACTGTGGGATTTATACGTGTGTGAGAGAGAGAGATCTTTCACTATACTGATAACATTTGATTCAGGGACTTGCTATTCGTAGGCCCCTAGGAGTAATTTAAGGAGTAAAGTGAGGGACAAGGGAACTTCCTTTCAATATTTGAGGGGGTGCCACATGGAAAAGGGATTTTATATGTGTGTGTTGTGGGGGGTGCCTCCAGAGGGCAGAGGAGGGATGAAACAGATGAAAGCTATAAAGGAAAACATGTTCGCTCTCTGTGGCAGTGCCTTCTCTCAGCGGCTTCTCCCACAGATAGCTGCAGGGTCTTGGGTTAAGGATGCCCAGGGCCCAATGATCTCAGTGTCTTTTTCAACAAGTTTTCCTGCACTGAGACAATGGAAGTTCAAACTCTTAAAAGAATCCTTTAAGGAACCAGCTCTTAACCAAAGAGATCAACTGGGAGCTTAGACCAGATCTGGGCTAATGGTAATTTAAGACTCAGTCTTTTTCAGTCTTGTTGGTGTTGTTAGTTGCTGTTGAGTCAATTCTGATTCATGGCGACCCCATGGGTGCAGAGTAGAACTGCTCCATAGAGTTTTCAATGGCTGTGACCTTTTGGAAGCAGATCACCAGGCCTGTCTTCCAAGGCACCTCTGGGTAGGTTCTAGCTGCCAACTTTTTGGCTAGTAGTTGAGCTCTTAACCTTTTGGTCCACCCAGGGACTTAATATGGCTAAATTTTTTTTAGTGAGAATGATTCTTAGTGCGTGGTATTGTGGATAGTTCATGGAGTCTGGCAGACTTTGGTTTCATCATTTATTGGCCATGTGACCTTGGGCAAATTTATTGCTCTCTTTTTTGCCTTACTCTCCTCATCTATAAAGTGGAGGTAAATCCTACCAACCACATAATATATACAGAACACCAAGTGTACTGCTTCACTCATAGTAGGCATTTAATAAATGATATTTCCACTACGTTTGACACCCCTTATATCCTGACTCCCTAGCTCCTCCCCTTCATGCTCCAATAGCCCAACCATATCTTGTCTACAAACATGTCATCCTGTCTTGGGGGTGTGTCTCTCTCTTTCCCTAGTGGATAAATTTCTATGCATCTCTCAATTACTTATCTGACACATCTAGCCAGCATCAGAAATTCCTTTATTCTTGCCCTCGTGGCATTATATACATACATCTCTTCTACTATCTCATACACTTGACATTGTAATTATTATGTTTCCCTACTGGACTCCTTGAAGGCAGGGACTGCTATTTTCAGTTTTATATTCCTAGCACCTAATATAGCACCTGATTACAGTGGGCACTTAGAAATATGTGTTGAATAAATGACAAAGGAGATAAAAGAAGTAAACTGTACTGTACTTTACTGAGGGGAATCCTTTGTTCTCCTGCTGGATCCCTCTCCCCTCTTGGGTACCAAAGACAAGAGGTTAGCTGTGGATATCCTGAGGTTTTGTTGTTGGTAGTCACCATCAAGTCGACTCCAACTCATGGCGACCCCACATACAACAGAACAGAACGTTGCCCAGTTGCCCAGTTCTGTGCCATCTTCATGATGGTGTGCTCAAGTCCACTGTGTATTTTGAGTGCCTTCCAACCAAGGGGTCTCATCTTTCAGCAATATATTAGACAATATTCCATTGTGATCCATCCAGTTTTCATTGGTTAATTTTTGGAAGTAGATCACCAGGCCTTTCTTCCTAATCTGTCTTAGACTGGAAGCTCTACTGAAACCTGTCCACCATGGGTGACCCTGCTGGTATTTGAAATACCTGTGTCATAGTTCCCAGCATCATAGCAATATACAAGCCACCACAATATGACAAACTGACAGACAAGTGGTGGATCTTGGGGGTAGTCCAGCCCTTTTATTGACCCCCTCCTTGAATATGGGGCTCCATGTGAGTGAGGTAGCCATGATGAGCCTGTCCTGGAGCAGATGCCAGCAGCCATACCTGGGAAGCTTACAGCCACTGCCCAGACTCCTGAGCCAAGGGGCCTGATCCCCCGACTGAAAAATGATTTATAACCCAAGCAAGCCAATTTTTGTGTATTCAGTTAGAACTGATGCTCCTTCTCCGACTTCAGCTTTCTCTTTGATGTGGAAGCTTTTGAGCATTATAATTAGAATTCCTCATTTGTACATATGGATTAGATGTTGTCTCTTTGAGAAGGTAGTAATTGTTCACAGGATTTTTAAGTGTATTCCTATATATTTTAAAAGTTGCTGTATTCAGTGTGTCTTGTGAATGTCAATAAGAAATAACATTTACAAAAAAGGAACAGCAGATTCCTTGTTTTGAGTTTCAAGCTGAGCAAAGGTGCAGAAAATGCCAAAATAATATGCCAGTATTAATATACCATATGTAAAGCTTCTTGGAATTTTTTTTTTTTTTTCCCTGAGCTGTCAACACAATTTGGTCTCCCTGTCATTGTTCCTGGGTGTTTATTTATTTATTTGTTTTAATAAAATTTGCTCTGTATTTCATTATATCAGGAATGTTCCCCAGTGGATGTTACTTCTCACCATGATTTCCTTTGTTTGTTTGCAGGAAATTTTGACTGGGTAGGGAATGATTTTACTCAGAATGCCGGCACAGGCCTTGTTATCAACCAAGTAGATGTGACCAACGATACAAGCATCATTAAGCAACTTAAAGATGTGTTTGAGAGGGACTGGTATTCACCCTATGCCAGAAGCTTACAGCCAACCAAACAGCCGAACTGCTCAAGCCTGTTCAAACTCAAACCCCCCTCCAACAAAACTGTCACATACAATGCAAGCGGGAAGGACCCTTGAGTGCTCATCAAGAATAAACAGACTGACAGGACAACTCTGAATTTCATATTTACATATAAAGGATTTGAGGAAAGAAAACCCATTTAATATGTCCTTTTCTTGAGGAAAAAGCACACTTATTAAAAAAGTTCTCTGAAGTACTTGTAACATCTGTCTAACAATATCTTAGCGCCATGTACACGAAATTTAAGACTTTTATATTGTTACTTCTGACAGAGAATGTCATTTCGGCTTAGAAGGTAGTTTTTACGTTTGCATACAAATTTTAAAACTTTGATTCCTCTTCCTTTCTAGTTTTAGAACTTTTTCTGCTGACCCACCTGGTCAATTCTTAGGAAGCTTAGCATGAGGTAAGCTCTTTAACACCAGACTGAGAACTGCTGACTTAGAGAGGAGAGTGAGGATTTCGCCTTGGAGAGGAGACTGATAAAAGCAAGTATTTATCCTTGTAAACCACCTCCAAGACCTATACAGTCATCTAAGCATGAACAGCTTACATCTCGTGCCAGCTTTCAAAACTGTTCAAAAAATACCCTTTTTCCCTTCTTATTCAGTTTTTGCTAATACCATAGCTTTCATTTTGTATCACTTTCACTTATCACAAAATGCTCTTTTTATATGGACTCCCTATATTCACCTCAGCATTAGTTCCAAGTATGATCATATCTTTTGAAAATGTATGACGGCCTCAGAATGGATACAAAACGGAAATGGCCGTCTTTAATTTTCACCTTTCAACTGCATCTTTTTTCCTACCAAATTGGTACTTAACCACAGCCAGCAATATGTTTAACATTTTCTTTTCTCTCAAACTCAGAAAAAATTATGTAGCCAACTGCTAATATTCAGCAAGCTATGAAGTCTCCATTTCGAGCATAAAGTTTCTCACTTTTTTTAGTTTATGATATTATAAAGGAAAGATCTTTATGCATCAGTGGATTTTAATTTCTTTAGAATCATTATGCTGTTAAGAGGATGCCAGCAAATGTTTATAGAGCTATTTAATATACCTTCAGCTATTTAATATACCAAATGCTTTTCGGAGAAATGCAATTTAAATACTGTGCTTAACATATTTTATTAAGAAACAAAAATTCTGATTGAATTATTGTTCTATAATGCTGTTGTGTGTTGTTGTTTTCTATCTATACAATATATAATTCTGTATTAATGGAGACTGTTGTCACGTGAGAGAGAGGCATGGCCTCTTCAGGGCCAGTGCAGATGGTCAGGCTGCCTAGTCCTGACATTGCTCCTGACGCCATCCATGGCCTCGAACAGAGTCCTTCCCACCTTGGCCTCGGTTTCTATTGGTAATGTAGTAACAGTCAGACTCACCTACCTCGCCGGGATGTTGTGGTAGGACATGTTTATAACTTGTTCTGAAATCAAAAGAGCCTATATAAATGCTAAGCATTATGGTGTATAATCTTTTCTTGAAATCATCTTTGTGGTATCCTAATGGAATCAACACTGGGTCCTTCCTGAAAATCCAGAAGGGGAGAACAAACCCACAGCTTCCTATTGCAAATGTGGATGAAATGAACACAGCAACACAAAAACTGGGCAGAGATCTGGATCATCTTCATGATGGAATATTTTGTCTGGTCACTTTGGCAAAAATAACATCAACACGTAACCAGACATTGTGCCAGGCATTGTTCTTTAGGATCAACATACACATGAGTTTTTAGAGCAAGGAAGAGCAATCTCACTTTTTTTCTCCCCTAGAGGCTTGATTTCTAATATGCCAAAAAGTGTGATGAAAGAACCCGTGGATCTTATCCAGTGGGTTCACATGGTGTAGAACAGCCATTGTTGGTGTTCCAGCAATCAGATACCTGCCTTTCTTACTATTTTCAAATATTGCTTCACTGGATATCTCACCGACCAGAGAAGAGAGCTAGAACAGAGCATTATTGTTTAGGGCGGCACGTTTTTATGAACGGTTGGAGAATTCTCACTAATACTCTTCATCAGTAATGGCCAGCTCAGAAAACTCTAAATACTTAACCCATACCCTATTCTCCCTAGAATAAAGAGTTATCCTGCCAATCCTCCAGGGAAATAAAGGTGGTTTTGGTGATGATTAGAAAAAAGAAAGAAAGCAAAGATTAGGAGTGAAGACAAACAAACATGACAAGTTCAGTCTTTGACAAGAAAGGCAATCTTGGGTGAGTTTTAGAAGGACATCTAAAGGGAAAAGAGATGGCTGCTTTCTTGTTGGTTCTCCAGTTCTCACCCGGAGTATTTGTGCACAGCCATGGGACAAGGGTAGGCTTGCTGTAATTGTGCCACTTCACTGTCACTAACTTTTACATGGGATAAAAAACAAACCAAACCCGTTGCTGTTGAGTTGATTCTGACTCATAGTGACCCATAGGACGGAGTAGAACTGCCCCATAGAGTTTCCACGGAGTGCCTGGTGGATTCAAACTGCTGACCTTTTGGTTAGCAGCCATAGCCCTTAACACTACGGCACAGAGTTTCCTTACATGGGATAGGAGAAGAGAATTTTATCCTATATGAAATGGCCATCGTTGTCATTTTCTTCCAAGCCCAAGCAAAATGGTAGCACCAGGAACTGTGTCCCAGGATTTCCTGCCATTCACTAGCAGCAGCAAAGCTCTACTCAGCCCGGCAGGCCACCTCATCAGGGTGGGCTGGACAGCAGCAACAAAGCCACTGACTCCATGAGGCAACGCTGGCCTTCTCTGGGTACCAGGAAAATAGCCCCTGTGCAAAGAGTGTCATAATGGGATCATGTCCAGCATTTCATCCTGCAGAATCTTGTTTTTAATTTAGATGCTTTGTCTACACCTCTAGAGGTGGCCTTCCTCTCTTAGAATTTGTATCTGTGCTGAATAGACTATCGGCTTCCAATTTTTTCCCCTGTAAACATCCCAGGAATTATTTCCCAAGAATAAAAGAAGCAAAACAAAAACACTGTAATTTGAAACTATGTGCGTATGTCTATGACAGAAAATTATGCAGAAGCGGGTGGCTACTAAGCTTCCCTCCGACCCCATAAACATCCCAGGAATTATTATTACCCAAGGGGAAGAAAGAAAAACAAAAACACTTCAATTTGAGGCTATACTCGGAATTTCTGTGCCACCAGTGTTAATCTAGTGCCTTATTTATTCTCGAGCAATGATTTTAGCAGTAATTCACTCTATGAGGCTATTTCTGCTTATTGTGGAGTCCAGTATGACCTTATGGTGGGTCTTCCAGTAGAAAATATGCCAACAGTTTTTATGCAGCCTGTTGTCTTCCAAGCCCCATAACTTTTATTACCCCAAATCCAGTCACTGAAACACACTGTTAAATATCAGTACTGTGACCTCCACTGCATTGTCCCTGGACACTATATACCAAATAATTGGCTCACAGCTTATCAAACTGCTGGAGAGGAAGTGGAACATTCTGAGGTTTATATCCATGATGCTTTAGTGCAGTTTGGGTGCCTGAAAATGATAGAACTAAGGCACACTGAAAATGTCCCCACTGTTTTTCAGGGCCTGGTAAATAGATGCTTGGTGGACTGCCAAGGTCCTGGGACCACAGAATGAAAATCGGTGTCTTAAAAAATGTCAAAGCTGACTAAGGAGCAAAAGGGCTGTGAAAAAGCTGTGCATCCGTGCAGCACTGAGAGCTTGTCCCATTAGCACTGTGTCTGTGCTGCTGTTTGTCTCACTTCCGACTTGGTTCTTAGTGAGGTGAGTCTGATCACGTTTTTGGTTGCTCTTGCCCTTTGAGAAATATGTTTCGTTAATGCAGTTACCTAGTTGTTAAAAGTGCCTCGCTGAACCTGGGACTGAAAACAAAAAAAAGCTTATTTCCCGTCAGCCTGTGGTTATTCTCAAGTGACTTTGATGAGCTCTGAGTTTCTTATTTCTTCAGAAACTTTCATCGAACTAAATTCCAGGGGGAAAAAAAATGAAAAGATTCTAAAAATATCTTGCTAAGATCAGACCCAGGGTCCATCTGTCTCAGGAATTCGATCCCAGAATCTGCCTTTTTCTCATATGTATGATCATTGGTGTGAGTTTTTCTGTCCAAAATTTATTCCATTATTTCTACTGTTTAAGGAATGTAAAAAGCTGCCTTTACTCTCAATAGAACAACCATCATCTGTTTTGAAAGATGCTTTGCTGTTGGTTATTCAAACTCAGTCCCTGATAGACAGCCCCTTGTATTGTGGATGAATGTTCAGTTCTTTCTTTTGTTTTCTCATCTTATTTCCATTGAACTGGTGCACTTTATTATAAGCCATTTGGAGGACAAAAATTAAAATAATTTCCATTTGGCCTAAGGAAAATTGGATAAATTAGTTTATATCCAGCGTTTTCCCCATTTGCTATGAATCGGCATCTTCCCCTCTCTTTTTATATGTTGGTAACCAAATAGTGGTTTAACATTTTTATCTTATTCATTTAAATTGGTGGAGGATTTTTAATGTCCTGGAAGTTAACTCCAGGTCACAGCCTAGCTTTTCCATCTGAGAGAATTCCCATGTAGAGCTGAATTATGAAGATATAACTTTTCATGGTTTGACTAGATAGGTATTCTTTCGAAGTTTGGTAAGACTGTATGAACTGAATTTTCTTATGTTTGATTCATTAGCAGTCTTGCACTTAGAGAGTTATACAGGGTCATTGATCACTTATACTTCTTTAGGCAATTTGATGAAAAGAAATGTGAAATTTAATAGGCTATTATACATTATCTTCTGCTATGTTAAATTACTAAACTTCTAATTCTTTATAATGCTGTTATAAAGAATATCTTGAGTTTCTAATGTTTCTTCGTGTAAATAGGGTAAAATTGTACCTGGACATATCTATATTATTAACTCTAAGATCTCAGAATAAATTGGTGTGGTAAAGGGCTGAATTTGGGGAATTATTAAAATTCTCAAACCTTGCATATAACCAAATGCTCAATTTTTTCGGAAGTAAATACTTTATGGCATTTTCATACTGTGAGATGAGACATTTCTTTTTCTCCTCAGCTTGATATGAGAAGCAAACCATCCTCTCAGCAGTAACCAAGCTGTACTATGAAGGGGTAAATAAGGGAAATGGAGCTGGCCTAATGGGCTACAGTCCCACTGTTTTGTATATTAGTCAAAGGAAGCATTTTTGTAGCACTATCTTTATCTCTATGGGGAAAAAAAAAAAGTTTGTCTCTAACATGTATTTGTTTTGAGTAAATTTTTTTTTTCTCTGGTAAAGAAGCAATTGTAGAGACCAAGCGCTATACTATGGCCAAGTGACACAAAAGACATTTATGGAAATACAAGTTCAGCTGCCTCCCATGTTGTTGTTGTTGCTAGGTGTCATTGAGTCAGTTCTGACTCATAGCGACCCTGTGTACAACAGATGAAACACTGCCCCGTCCTGCGCCATCCTCACAATCATTGCTATGCTTCAGTCCATCGTTGCAGACACTGTGTCAATCCATCTCACTGACGGTCTTCCTCTCTTTCGTAGACCCTCTACTTTACTTACCTATTAAATCCTATTATTTCCATGCCTAAATCCATAATAAAATATGCCCGGTGTTTGTTCAACAAACCCGTATTGAATCTCAGCTTTGGAGGATACCCTGAAAGTCATCTACACCAACTCCTCCAAATGCGCAAATTCCCTTCCCATTGAGCTACTCAGAAGCTGAAAATCTATTCAAGCAAAAACATATTTGGACTGCTGGGCACAGTGCCTTTCACAAGATCCCCACAGAATTTTGTTGTTCTTGTTGTTAACATTATTTGGATTTGAGGCAGCCTTATCTCTGAATGTCTGTGGTATGTGCCTAAGATGGATGCCCTTTTTATAAAGAGACGAAATATGAAGGGGCACATTTTTTTAAAAGTTGTCATTTGAGAATTTAGCAAAGACCTAATAGAGCAAACTTTTTGAATCTCTGAAAATTTTATTTTATCAAGTTTCTGAATCCTAAAATTTCATGTTGATTTTGTTAATAGGCTAACAATTTGATGAGAGACAATCTTGTATTGAAGTATAGAGAGGTTAAGATTATTCATGAATTTAAATATGTAAGAGAAAAAAATAGGAAGGGGAAAAAGTTATCCTTCTTGGCCTCAGAAATAGCAAAAAATTATTAATTTATTTATGGACTCAGCAGTCTCCCAGGGTTTAAAATTCTGAGGAATATTTGAGAAAGTCTGAGGTCATTGTAGGACACAAACACAGATGAATCTGGTTTCTAATTTAAAGGGTCCCCACGTAGGCACACAACAGCTTTTGGGAATGATTGCACCAACTGATTGCACCAACATCAGTACCTGACTCAGAGAAACTCATGTATAGGCCAGCAGATGGCCTAAGAAAAGAACGTGTACCCAGCAGTGGTATTCTTGTTTGGTGTTATCTAGCCCAATCAATCACTACCGTTCAATCAAGGAGTTTGAATATGAAATAATAGAAAGTTAATCAGCAGTACTAAGAGCAGCCAGAATAGACACACAAAAGAGCTAAGTTATTGTCTGAGGCTAGGTTCTCTAGAGAAGCAAAACCAGTAAAGCATATAAATGTATATATAAAGAGAAAGATTTATATCAAGGAAATAGCTCATGTGATTGCAGAGGTTGTAATGTCCCAAGTCCATGGGTCAAGAAAGGGCTTCTCTTGATTCACATAGCTGCAGGGGCTGGCGAACCTAAGATTGGCAGGCTGGAGAGCAGGGCTGTTGCTCACAAGCTGTGAAAATCGACGAATCCCAAGATCGGTAGGCAAGACTGCAGGTAAGCTGCTAGCTCAAGTCCCAAGAACCGGAGATCAGGCGAACAGGAGCAGCTGCAGGATCCAGAACAAGCAAAAGCCCGCATACCCTGCCTGAACGTCCACCCACACTCCATGTGGGCCACACACCCAAGGAAACTCTCCTTCAACTGATTGGCTGCTCACAGCAGATCCCATCACGGGGGTGATCATGTATCAGATCTCGAAAGGGAAGTGATCCCAACATTATATGGCTGCCAAAACACTGAGAAGCATGGTCCAGCCAAGTTGACACACAATCTTAGCTATCACAGTCACTATAATGGTGCCACCTTAGAACAGTAATGGCAACTACTTCTATAGTTAAGACAACTAGAGTACTCGTGAATTCATCATTCCTGTTTTGAGGTTCCTGAGACAATGATTGATTCCTGAACAACAAGTCTGGACCTTGTAACAACTGCATTGCTTTCTTATCGTCCTTACTTATGTGTCTTCAGAGATAAACTCACTTTAACTGTGACACTTTGACTGTGTGTCTGTTCCTTGCAATCTTGAAGGCCCTACCTAACACACTAAAGTTACAGTTATCCTCATTTTTAAGTAGCATAGAAGTAAATGAAGAAGGAAAAAGAAACATTGTGATATATCATGCTTTGGTTAGATCTGGACTCAGATATCTTCATGGTAAAGCACTTAGATCTACTCCATGGGTGTTAAATATCAAATCAATAGTAACCAAATAGCCTAGACTCAGATAAGTTAGAAGACTTAAGAATGGAAGTGTATAGATCGTTTAGGAGACGACTACATGATAGACATAGAGATCATTACAGCAAGAAGAGAAATTAGAACTCTTGAAGCCCAAACACATCTTTTTTTTTTTTAAACGAGGAGAGTAAGGCACAGAACACACAGTGAGTTAAGTAGAGGCAGATATGTTACAAATTTAGGTAATGTTTTTAAATATACACTCTAAAGATTGACTTTTTGTTGTACTGTGGTAGCTTGTGTGTTGCTATGCGATGCTGGAAGCTATGCCACTGGTATTTCAAATATCAGCAGGGTCACCTATGGTGGACAGATTTCAGCAGAGCTTTCAGACTAAGAAAAACTAGGAAGAAAGGCCTAGTGATCTACTTGAAAAAATTAGCCAGGAAAACTTTATGAATCACAACAGAACATTGTCCAACTCCTTTACTGTGGACAGATCATCAGGAGGGATCAATTGCTGCAGGAGGACATCATGTTAGGCAAATGACTCAAACATGTCAGCAATCATGAGAATGACACAAGATAACATTCTGTTTTACACAAGGTCTCCGTGAGTTGGAGTTGACTTAATGGTAGCTATCGATCTATCAATCAAATGATTGACTTAATAAATGCAAAAGTTGCTAATGATATGCTAAATATTTGGGATTAAGTGGATAGTTTCCCGGGATTTGTAGAATATGGAAGTGAAACTACTCCTTAGAGGTCCAGCAAAGGAAGATGGCTTTTAAGGTACCAGTTGAGTGATTGAAAGAATTGGGGATGGGGTCAAGGCAGAGTTAGAGTGGCCATCCAATTGTTAGATGCTGTCATGTTGGCTCTAGCTCATGGCGACCTCATGTCCAATAGAATAAAATGTTGCCCAGTCCTGAGCCATCTTCATGATCATTGGCGTGTTAGAGTTCATTGTTGTGTCCATTGTGGCAATTCATGTCATTGAGGGTTTCTCTCACCTTGTTGGCCCTCCACTTTACCAAACATGATGTCCTTCTCAAGCAATTGGTACCTCCTGATAACATGTCCAAAGTGAGTTAAAGTCTCGAACAATATTCTATGATTCACAGGGTTTTCTTTGGCTAATTTTCAGAATTATATCGTCAGATCTTTCTTCCTAGTCTGTCTTACTCTAGAAGCTCCACTTAAACCTTTCCACCATAGGTGACCCTGCTAGTATTTGAAGTGCCAGTGGCATAGTTTCCAGCATCATAGCAACACTCAAGCCACAACAGTACGACAAACTAATAGGGTGGTGGTAATTTTGGGTAGGTATTAGTAATATCAGAGGCAGGTCGATAGCTGTATGTTCTATTTTACGTGTAGTCCATTGTGGACACTCATTCAAAAGTAAAAAGAATGCCATAAAAACTAGCATTTAATTTTGTGGGTTGAAAACAAAATTTTGTATTTCAGAGCTTGTCACTTAGAAAGTTTGTAATTATTTTCATAAAAAGGATGCATGAGATAGAATATTTAATAGGCCTAAAGTCTGCTGACAGTCAAATATAGCTAAATTGCTACTTAAAAAAAAAAACAAAAAACAACCTGTGGTGAGTCCATTCCGACTCATGGAAACCCTGGTGGCATAGTGGTTAACTACTGTGGCTGTTAACCAAAAGGTTGGCAGTTTGAATCCACCAGGCATTCCTTGGAAACTCTATGGGGCAGTTCTACTCTGTCGGATAGGGTTGCTGTAAGTAAATTGCTACTAGGTGCATGTAATTAGGATAGTCTAAACTATGCCTCATGTTATGGTTACTTTTATGGGTCAGTTTGGCTAGTCTATCATCCCCAGTTATTTAATTAAATGCTAATCTAGGTATTGCTGTGAAAGTGTTTTGTGGATGTGATTAAAGTCTATAATCAGTTTTCTTTAAGTAAGATAATCTGATTCAATTCATTGAAAGGCTTTAAAGGTAAAACTGAGACTTCCCTGAAGAAGGAATTTTACCTGTGGGTACAGCCTCAGGTCCTTCCCAAGAGTTCCCAACCTGCCTGATGGCCTGCTGTATGGATTTTAGACTTGCTTAAGCAGCGCCCACAGTCAGTCGGTCAATCCGTTCTACTGGTTTTGTTTCTCTGGTGGAACTGTGACTGATACACACAGCAACAAGCAATCCCAAAATTTAAGTGGCTTAAAACCATCCCTCTCGCTGTCTCACTCGCTGTCTCTCTCACTTCTCTCTCTCATTCACTCTCTCCCTCTCTTGTTCTCTCATTCTCTCTGTTTATATATATATATAGAGAGAGAGAGAGAGAGAAATCTGCCTACTATACATATAAAGTAAGACTTTATAAACATTTTACATCACACTGCTTCAAATTCATATAAAATAAATTAGCCCTCATTGGTTAATTAAGAGAACTCAGTAGTACAGAGTATAGCAAAATAAAAATATGAATATTGACACAGAGGGAGAGAGAAAGAGAATTAAAACATATGAAGTTAAATTGCTCTAAGAGCCTTGTATTGTCCAGGACAGAACAAAGTACTCATTTATCTTAGATTTTAGTAAGTTTAGTAAAACCTGGGAAAGCCGGAACCTATATAAAGTGGAAACTTGTAAGAAAAGGGAAATTCAAATATTTTCCACTAAAATGAACAATAGAAACGTGGTAAGACTGCATGCTCTCAAAGGCGGAAAACTTGCCTGACCTGGAAAAATTACGCAGTACCATCAAGTTCGAATCTCGCATCTATGCATAAAACATTCACAAAAGCTCTAATTTTAGTGTGCCTAATACTGAAAAGGAGCCCTGGTGGCACAGTGGTTAAGAGCTTGGCTATTAACCAAAAAGTTGGCAGTTCAAATCCACCAGCTTCTCCTTGGAAACCACGTGGGGCAGTTCTTCTCTGTCCTATAGGATCACTATGAGTTGGAATGGATTCAACAGCAATGCGTTTAATACTCAAAATGGAGCCCCCATGGCGTAGGGTTAGGAGCTTGGCTGCGAACCAAAACGTCGGCAGTTTGAATCCACCAGCCACTCCTTGGAAACCCTATAGTACAGTTCTCTGGCCTATAGGGTCACTATGAGTCGAAATTGACTCGACAGCAACCTGTTTTGTTTTGTTTTGTTTTTTTGGTAAGCCTCAAAATGCATAAAACCAAAAATGACAGAACTAAAAGGAGAACTAGATAAATCTACCATCGAGGGAGCTTTAAAAATACCTATTAGCAATTGATAGAACTAGACAAATTATTGGTAAAGATATGGAAGATTTGAAACATGATTTGAACAAAGTTGCCCTAATGACATATATTAAACATTGTAATCAACAAGCAGAGAATACACATTGTTTTCAAGTGCACATGAAACATTTAAAAAATTGACTATTTGCTTGGCCATGAAACAACAATTTTCACAGAATTTAAATTATTCAAATATGTCTCTGGCTACATTAGAATTAAGCTAGAAATTGAATACAAAATGATAAATGAAAATTTCCAAATGTTTGAAAATTAAGCATTTTATTTATAAATAATTCATAGATCCAAAAAGAATTCATAATAAAAACTAGGAAATATTTTGAACGGCCAGATAATGAAAATATGACATATCAAAACTCGTGGGATATGGCTAAAGCAATATTTAGCAGGAAAAGTTGATATGTGTATATCTGAAAAGTAGAAAGGCTGAAAAAACATGATCAAAACATTCTCCTCAAGATACTAAAAAAATGATCTGCATGTTAAACCCAAAGAACATGAATGGCAAAGAAAATAATGATTTTGTAAATTGCACATAAAGAAAGTAAACAGAAAAGTTGGAAATTTAGAAAAACTAACAAAATTAATAAGGAAGATTGAAGAAGAATTGTTGCCTTTGAATTATGGTGTTGGCAGAGAATATTGAATATACCATGGACTGCCAGAAGAACGAATAAGTCTGTCTTGGAAGAAGTACTGCCAGAATGCTCCTTAGAAGCAAGGATGGCGAGACTTCATCTCACATACTTTGGACATGTTATTAGGAGGGACCAGTCCCTGGAGAAGGACATCATGCTTGGTAAAGTAGATGGTCATTGAAAAAGAGGAAGACCCTCAATGAGATGGATTGACACAGTGGCTACAACAATGAGCTCAAACATAGCAACGATTGTGCGGATGGCGCAGGACTATGAGGTGTTTCTGTTGTATGTAGGGTCGATATGGGTTGGAACCAATTTGGCAGCACCTGATAACAAAAAAATTAATAAACTCATGGTGAATTTAATCAAGAAAAAAGAATTCACAACTAACCATTAGGAGTAAAGAAGAGTCAAAGAATGTTAGAAAGACAAAAACAATATTTTCAATGTTATGTTGATAAAGATTTTTAAATTCATATGACCAAGACACATTTCTCTAAAAAAACACTATTTATCAAAATTAATAAGATGGATAACCTGAATAATTATATAACTTTTCTTAAAAATACATCAATAATACAAAAAGAAAACCCAGTCCCACTAAGAAAATCCCAGGCTCAGATAGCTTTATGATAAATTCTTCCAAAGTTTAAAAGAAGAAATAATGCCAATTAAACAAAATTCTTTCAGGTATAGGAAAAATAAGGAATACGTCTCTACTCATTTTTTGAGAACAGCATGCAATTCTCACAAAAAAAAAACCTTACAAAATAAACAAAAAGTACAGGTCACCTCTTTCATATACACAGTTGTGAAAATCGTAAGTAAAATGTTAGTGAAGTGAATCCAGTGATCTATAATAAGAATAATGCAACTTGGCCAATTTGGGTTTGTTCCAGGTATGCAGAATTGGTTAAACATTAGAAAATGAAATAATGTAACACATTGACAAACTAAAGAAGAAAAGTCTAGTGCAGGAAAAGCATGTGATGTAAATCAATACCTAATTGGGGACAAGACTCTCAGCAAATTAGGTATAAAAGGGAAATTTTTTAATCTGATAAAATGTGTCTAACAAAAAAAATCAGAATAAACATCATAAATGATATAAACTTTCCTTCTGAAATTATGAATACAATAAGGATGCCAATTCTTACCAATTAGAGTCAACAAGATACTGGAGGTCTTAGCCAGTAAAATAGGACAAAACTAAATACATACATACATATACACATACGTACATACATGGCATGAGAGTGTCAAAGGAAGAAATAAAACTGTTATTAATTATAGATGTAATTTGAATTGTAAAAACACCCAAAGAATCTATAGATAAGCTCTCTGGAGACAAGATCAATAAATAAATGTATTTCTATATGCCCCCAACAAACAAAATGAAATTTAAAATCATACTATTTACAAGAGCACCCAAAAATCATATGGCTAAGAATAAATCTAATTAAATGTGTATAAGAAATTTACATTTAAAACTGTAAATCGTTGTGAGAAAATAAAGAAAATCTAAACAAATGTAGGCATGTGACATTTTCAGGGATTGGAAACTTAATATTATAAAGATGTTAATTATCCCCAAAATGATCTACAGATTTTATACAATCCCAGTCAAAATCCAGGCAAGGTTGGATTTTTTAGAAGTTAACAAGCTGATTCTAAAATGTATATTAAAATACAAAAGACCAAGACGAACCAAGATATCATTAAAAAACATGGTAAGATAATGGACCACAACTACCACAACCTCCACCAGGCTGAGCCCAGAGCAACTAGATAGTGCCCAGTTACCACCACTGACTGCTCTGACAAGGGTCACAATAGAGGGTCCCAGACAGAGCAGGAGAAAAATGTAGAACAAAATTCAAATTCACACACACACACAAAAAAAAGACCAGGCTTGCTGGTCTGACAGAGACTGGAGAAACCCCAAGAGTATGGCCCCCGGAAACCCTTTCAAATCAGTACTGAAGTCAGTCCTGAGGTTCACCCTTCAGCCAAAGACTAGACAGGTGTATAGGGCCAGCATAACACACAATCGTGTATGAGACGCATGGGCACATCAGCCCAAAAGCAAAGACAAGAGAACAGAAAGGAACAAGAAAACTGTACAAATGAAAAGAACACGAGGGAACTTTCTGGGGTGTTGGTGCCGCACGACATACTGTGGCAGCACTAGAGTTTGAAGTCAGGTTTTTCTGTCTCCTGAACGTGCTCTTTTTAGTTATCCAAATCTACCTGGTCTAATGCTGCCTTTGCACGTTAGTTACCAATTTATTCTAATGCCGTCTGTCTCTGAAATATTTTTCTAAAAATAAAATGTAAATATAATTCAT
Source organism: Trichechus manatus latirostris (assembly GCF_000243295.1). Classification (NCBI taxonomy): domain Eukaryota; kingdom Metazoa; phylum Chordata; class Mammalia; order Sirenia; family Trichechidae; genus Trichechus; species Trichechus manatus. The sequence continues at coordinate 3,501,354 of NW_004443975.1, read as the reverse complement.
GAGCACCCTGTTAATACTTTTATTTTACCACACTCTAAGTACTTCTGAGGAGCCCTGGTGGCACAATGATGAAGTGCTTGGCTGCTACCCGAAAAGTTGGTGGTTTGAACCCACCCATCAGCTCTGCAGGAAAAAGACTCGGCGATCTGCTCCCATAAAGCTTACGGCCTAGAAAACCCTGCTCTGTTGCATGGGGTTGCTATAAGTTGAAACTGACTCAAGGGCACCTAACAACAACTACAGCAAGTACTACTGACTTCTCTTAGCCAATGAGGGTTAATTTATTTTATGTGAATTTGAAACTGTGTGATGTAAAATATTCATAGTCTTTCTTTATACCTGTGGTAGGCAGGCTTCTAAGATGGAGCTGATGTTCTTCAACTCCTATATTCTTGACCTTGTGTAATCCCTTAACCTTGAGTAGGGGCTTTATCTAGTGACTTCTAACCAATAAAAATGGAAAAATTGATGCGATATCACTTCTGTCATTAGGTTACAAAATATTGTGACTTTCATCTTGCTAGCAGCCTCTCTATTGCCTTCTTGGCTTGCACATTTTAATAAAGCAGCTGCCATGTTGAAAAGGTGCATGCGGCAAGCAACTGAGGGCAGCCCTTTGGTCAACAGCCAACGAGGAGCTGAGACCATCAGTCCATCAGCCATGAAGAACTGAACGCTGCCGACAACCACGTGAGCGAGTGGATTCTTTTCCAGTCAAGCCTGGGAGAGGCCTTGGGCTAACACCTTCACTGTAGCCTTGTGGGAGAACCAGAAGCAAAAGACACAGCTAAAATGTGCCCAGATTCCTGACTCACAAACACCTTGAGATTATAATCTGTGTAATTTTAAACCACTAAAATCTGGAGTAATTTGTCATGCAGCGATAGATAACTACTACAATACACAATTGGAATAATAGAAATTCTCTACTTTCTACCCTCATGTCATCCCTAATTTTTTTTTTTTTTCAAGAATCATAATGTCAAAGTTAAAGGCCTTGGTGAATTTTGAACTGTTTTCTCTTTTCCACATGGAGGTCCAGTGTAAAGAGTCTAGCACAGGGAGGACCCTGCTGTTTAAATGCATCAGAACTTCTACAGTGGATTTGACAAGGACAATTGTGCTGCTAGCATTTACTGTTCCTATAACTGGTAACCTAAATTTCTTTTTCTTTTGTTTATTATGAGTTTTTAAAAGGCCTATGCTGAACATTCACCCATTCCATTGGGATCCTGGAAAATGCTAAATCATATACTTATCCATAAACACTAAGGTTAGGACTTAAACCCGGAAAAAAAATTGAACACCTCAAAATGGTAAAGAGTGCATGGATGGCTAAGATGTGAGAAGCGAAACATGAGAGTTTTGAAAAACAAAATGGGTGAAGACCATCAGAAGGAGATGCGAAGCAAACTGATGTGGGCGTGAAGGAGCCAAATCTGAGGTCATTTTTTTTCTTCCAGTTATATACTAGTTTTCAACCCAGCTTTGCTTGTCTTTAAATAAATATACACATGATATCTAGGCCATTCTTTGTATTCTTTTGTAACATTCGACAAGTTAAAAAATCCTAAATAAAAAAATGAGTGTGTAAAATCGACAATGGGTTTGGAATATCAGCTGTATCTTAATGACTATCCCTTCTCTCACCCGACGCCTGTAAGTAGCTGAATTGTGTATTTATACTCACACAGTGGTACTTACCAGTGGACAGGATTACACTTCAAAAAAAATGATCTTTATTTGGAATTTTAAAAAATGAAGAGATAAAGGGCAGTGAAAAGCTCCATGATTCTAGCAGCTAAATCTTGAGCATCAGTGTCTGGCTCTTAGTGCTTTTACATGAAAATAGCTTTCGGGATAGAGTGTACATCCAGATTAAGGGTCTTCAGAGGAATCAGTAACTATTTTGTAACATCACTTTCCTTCCCTTCCCCTCATCCTGGGGATGGAGTCAGGAGGTTCAGCCATTCTCTGAGCAGCATATCAGAGGGGAGCCCTGACGCCAGTCCCATTGGGAATGGGTGAGCCTAGGTACCACAGAGACAATGCCAGTCTTGTAGATCACTGTGTCCCCAGAACTCAGCACAACAGGTTGCTGATAGTGGCATGTGATAAGCAATTGTGGAATAAATGAGTGAATGAATGAATGAAAAATGAGCGAGTGAATGAATGAGTGAGTGAGGAGGCTTCGTTAACTCATTGTTCTCAAGATCATTCTCTGATATGCAAATTTAAGGGCTATCTTCTCTATGTATGAATGGTTTACAAGCTGTTTCATAAACAAAGCTGTCCTTTAAGCCATGATGTGTTTTTGGCTAACCCATCTACGTGAGTAGGGGAGAGTCCAATAGGATTCTACATATTCCTGATGAGTAAAGGTGTGGAAACTCCCAGGTAGTGCCACTCAACAGCCCTCGTTAAAGACTAGGAGTCACTCTTCCAGATAAACCTCATGGGAGTGCACAAGTGGTTTCCACGGCAGCATGGCGTGTTTGCAGTGTTTCCTGGTTCCGCTGGCTCGGCCTCAGTAAACCAGTTGTCGTTGAGTCAGTTCTGATTCATGGTGGCCCCATATGTGTCAGCGTAGAAGTGCGTCCCAGAGAGTTTTTAGTGGCTATGACCTTTTGGAAGCAGATCGCCAGAACTTTCTTCAGAGATGCCTCTGGATGAACTTGAACCTCCAACCTTTCGGCTAGGAGCCGAGCGCTTAACAGTTTGCACCACCCGGGGACTCCCACTGACTCCTACTTGCCTTTATAACTTGTCTCAAGCACCCTCGCCTCTTCCCTGATCTGTTCCACTTTCCCCCAGGCTGAGTCATGTGCTCCTTCCCATGCTCCTTGTATGCCCTAATCACAGCCTTTGCCACACAGCTCGCTATCATGTAACCAGTGGTTTGCTGGTAGATTTCCAGCAGACTGTGTGGTGTTTGAGAGCAGCAACTGTCTTCTCTTCCCTTCCTAGTGCCCAATAAATAATTGCTGAATAAATGAATTAAAAAAGTGTTGATTGCTGTAAAAGATTTTCTAGTGCTATGGAACTAGGAAAATGTAGATTTGCATATTGGTTCTGCCACTTATTAGCTGGATGATCTTGGGCATATTTGACAATTATGTGCTTTCCCTATAAATTCTGAAATATTTCATTATGGCAAACCTATATACAAATGCTGAGGCATTACACATAAAATCATATGATTTTAAAAGGCTGTATTTTTGTTAACTTTATTTTTTAAAGAATGCTATATTTTTACAGTATGACAAACTGTAATACTATTTTTGTGTCCATGTAGGAACAGGGCCAGTATCCTCACACTTTATTTTAATACCCTACTACATAATAGCTGCTAAAATCTATTACTGGATATATCTTATGTAAAACTTTTTAGAAATGTGTTCCAAGAAAAAGATTTCTACTTGCTTCTTTGAGAGGGAACGGAAGATTTTCTTCAGAGCAATATTTCTATAACAAAAGTACCTGGGCATCTAGTTCTTTTCTTGCAACAAATCCTATTAGAAACAACCTTTCAAAAGGATGCATACAGAAGTTAAGGTAGCATTAGCTACCATAACAGAAAACCCAGAATTCTCCATGGCTTTAAAAGAATATAAATGTATGTCTTGACCAGTGTCGATGCAACACAGGTCTTCTGTTGGACTCCTTTCCCCCTCCTCTGGGTCTGTGAATTCCTTTCCATTTTTACCATAGAAAGAAAAAATGAAGTTCACTTGCAGCAGAGAGAGACAGGATATGGCCCAGAACTCAGTGGCATGGCCTCTCCAAGCTTAGAAAGCTCATCCAACTGTAGGAGGAAAAGGAAATGGGTTTTGGTGACACTTAGCAGTCTCTCTTTTGGGGAGTGATGAGAATGGCTGAACATGCACCAATAATTTAGAGGGAATAAACTAGAGTAGGACGGGGAGAAACAGTCTTATGCCCATTGACACAAGCTGTTCTTGCTGTCTGTCAGTTGAATTCCTATTCCATGGAATGATGAAATTGTAATAGGTTGATGGATCAAGTGTACTTTTAAATAACCCCTTGCTACATTACCCCCCAGGTGATGAATCAATATTAGACACATTTCAGTGCATGTACACACACCACCTCCTAATGCCAAGACTAAAATTTCCCTTTGCAATCCTGTACCACCATATTTGCACACCAAAAAGAATGCCTCTGTTTTCTCTAAGGACCAGGAAAGAGAGTTTGGCTGAGCATGAAGTATGGCAGCAAGGGTCGGGTAGGAGAGGAGGCAAGTGGGTCCTGGGAGGGAGATGCCTCAGTGCCTTCAGTGCTGTGGATACTATACCCCAAGAGTTCCTTTCAAAATTTACCCCAATTGATCATCAGTTTGAACAATTCATTCTGTAAGTTATAGCTAAATGTAAATTATCTATTAATGAAAAAACTGGGTTCTACATTTAATAAGTTTTATAACTGGCAAACTGAAATTAAAATACCACATATTGTAACATGGTCTTACTGCCCATATCTAGGACAGAGCTTGCGTCACTTGTAGCTCACCTCTTGAGTTCAGTGCCCAGGTGCTCTAAATTCTGTTCAGCAAGATGAGTCCAGTGATTGCGTGATTGAATGTCTCAGCAATGCCAATTTTCCATAAACATTTCTAAATGATTACTCTGTTTCTCTACAAATCTTGTTGCAGACTGGTAACAAGCAATCAGCAGACTGGCAGTGGCCTCTGGACCAGGCTTTGAGGTGCAATGCTTCTCAAACTTTCATGTGTACAAGAATCACTTGTTCCTATTACAAGGAAGATTCAGACCTGGGAGGTCTGCAGTAAAGCCTGAAATTCTGCGTTTCTAACAAGCTCCCACCTGATATCAAGGCTGGTGTTCTGTGGACCACATTTGGAGTAGCGCAATACTAAACAGGTTGCTTCCTATTTCACTGAGAAAATAGAAACAACCAAAAGAAAATTTCCACTTGCTCCTGCCACTGTATCTACCCATCTACTTGCACTGTGCCCGTATGTTCTGCCTTCCCTCCTTTACTGTGGGCAAAGTATCTATGTTCTTGTCAAAGATCAACCCTTCCTCTGTGCACTAGATTCCATCCCCTTTCCTTCTCAAGAACATCTCTCTAAGATTAGTGCTCCTCACTTTGCTGCGTCATCAGTTTTGCCCTCTCCTGGATCGTTTTGATCAGCATAGAAACATGCCGTACTAGTTCCATCTTAGGAAAGCAAACAACAAAAAGACCTTCTCTCATACCCACACCTTCTGCCATGTGCCTTTGGACCGTTTTTATGTTTCTCTTGAATGTAAAACTCGGCAAAAAGATTTTTCTTTTCCATCTCCAATTGCTTGCCTCCAACTCTCTTTTGAACTCACCCCAATCAGGCTTTCACTCGCACCACTCCAACAAGACAGCTCTTGCCGAGGCCCCCAGTGACTTGCACATTGTCTAAGCCAATGTTTCAGTTCTCGGCCGTACTTCACATCACCTAGCAGCAGGATTTCTCCCAGTCTACGATTCCCTCTTCCCAGAAACACTGTCTTTGGTGTGCTTCTAGAATTCTACTCTCATTTTGTTTTCCTTCCTCTAAGCCAGCTTTACTGGTTCCTTCTCATCCCACCAATCTCCTCATTTTAGAAGGCTTCAGGGCTCAGGTATTGGATCTCTTTTCTTCTCACTCTATTCACTCCTTAGGAGAGAACATCTATTTCATGAATTTAAATGATATGCTGCTGACTCCCAGATATACGTCTCCTGATGGGACATCTCCAATGGACTATGGGCCTGTCTGTGTAGCACATGCACTTGTATGTCTAATAGATAACTCAACATGTCTAAAACTAAACTTCTGCTCTACCCCAGAAACTTGTCCTCCCAAAGTCTTCTGGACCACTTCTCATCACCCCCAAGTTGTGCAAGTCATCATCACTTCTCACCAGGATTACTAAAATAACACCACAATAGTCTCCTTGCTTCTAACTTGGCCCCATAAAATTTATTTTCAAAACAGCAGCCAAGGTGAGCCTTCTAAAATGTGAGTCCAACACGTCATTCTACTCAGCCCTCCAATGGCATCCCATCTGAGCTAACTCAAAGAACCCTCAAATCAGACTAACACAAATTAGAGATCTTATCCAGTATCAAGCTTCACTAATAATTTTGAAGATACCGAATCAAGAGGCACAAGTACAGCAGGGAGAAGTCTGGGGTAGCATGTGGCTTCCCAACTTCTTCCTTCTCACATTAGACTCGTGATAGATAGACTCTCCAAGTAAGGCTTCAGGGTTACCTTCCAGAGTGGAGAGTGTTTAGTTAGTGAAATATCTCTATTTTAAACCCAGATCATTACAGGGATTGTGACATTTTCCAGGGAGCCATGACTCATTCATCCATAGCTTCTAGGTGTGAAATCCCATACCAGGTGTATCAGATTTCTATGGCTGCTGTGACAAATTACCACTAACCAGGTGGCTTAAAATAACAGAAATTTATTCTTCTGGAGGCCGGAAGTCTAAAATCAGTATCACTGAGCCTAAATCAAGGGCGAGTGCAGGGCTGTGCTCTCTCCAGAGGCTTTAGGGCAGAATCCATTCCTTGCCTCTTCCAGCTTCTGGTGGCTGCCAGCATTCTTTGACTTGTGCCACATCACTCTAATCTCTGCCTCTGTAGTCACATTGCCTCCTCCTGTTCTGCCTGTGTGTTAAATCTCCCTCTGCCTCCCTCTTATAAGGACACTTGTGATTGTATGTAGTGGCCACCCAGATCATCCAGAATCTCTCCATCTCAAGATCCTTAACCCAATCACATCTGCAAGGACATTTTTTCCTCATAAGGTAACATTTACAGGCTCTAGGAATTAGGACCTGGTATCTTTTGAGGGCCATTGTTCTACCCGCCACACCAGGAATATTCTGCTAAGGGCCTTCCATAAAAGGCTCTCCTCCTTAAAAATATCATTATTAACCAGAAGGAATGTCTGGGTGGTGCAAATGGTTAATGCTGCTAACCAAAAGGGTGGAGGTTCAAGTCCACCTAGAGTCACCTCAGAAGAAAGACCCGGTCATCTACTTACAAAAATCAGCCATTGAAAACTCTATGGAGCACAGTTCTATTCTGACATACATTGAGTTGCCATGAGTCAGAATCAACTCAATGGCAACTGGTTTATTTACCAGGAGTTGTAATTATCATATCAGGAGCCCTGGGGGCGCAGTGGTTAAGCTCTTGGCTGCTAACTGAAAGGTCAGCAGTTCAAACCCACCAGCCACTCTGTGGGAGAAAGATGTGGCAGTCTGCTTCTGTAAAGTTTACGGCCTTGGAAACCCTATGGGGCAGTTCTACTCTGTCCTATGGGGTCACTATGAATCGAACTCGATGGCAGTAAGTTTTTTTTTGTTTGTTTGTTTGTTTTATTTTGTTTTTTTATCATCATATCTACAGGGAGATTAGACCAGGCCACCTGCTATTTGCTTCCCTTTCAAGCATCCATCCAGTAAGTGGCAGATAATTGGATCACAAGCTAGCTGCTTTCATTTCTTCCCTCCAACCTTCTTCCTCAGAGCAAAAGTCAAGTGGCCTTACAAGTTCTGTGGTCAATGCCCACTTCATCTCTTCACTGCTCTGCTCACTGCACTCCATCTCCTCCCGCCCTTTGTAGTTTCTCAGAGGTCAAGCATAATCCTGCCTTGAGTTTTTGCATTTACTCTTCCTTCTGGACGAATTCCTTCTTAATCACCTTTAAAAAAAAAAAAAAAAGCCATGCCTCTTTCTTCATACCCCCACCTCCTTCCTTGCTGTATTTTCCTCCATAGCGTTTGCCATCATCTGACAATGTTATCTACTTTACTTGCTTAATTTTTCAATTATCTATCTTCCCTTCTAGAATGTGAGCTCCATGAGCACAGCCATTTTTACTGTTCTGCTTATTGTGGATCCCAAAGGCTTAGAAGAGGGTCTGATACATCAACACCTGGGCGATGTTGAATTAATCTACAGGACCCTGAGTCCTCTGTATCTCCTCTGCCCCCAGCCAGGCCAGGGAGACAAAGCTGTGTGTTAAGTCAGAGCACAGACACAGAGGGGAGGACAGGTGTTGGTCTCCCTGCAGAAGCTTCCGTTTTATGTGTCTAAACTGACTGTGACTCTGTCTTCAGCTCATTTAGTCTCTCTGTCAGCTTTGCAAAATACTACAGATAAGATTTGAAAAGGCAAACTTAGATGAATTTTTGTACCTTTACCCCATCTGTGCTAACCATCAAAAGCTGACTCACTTCCACTGTACCCAAGAAATCCAAGGGAGTTCTAATGGTAGAGTAGACAAGTCATGTGGCAAGACAATTGTAAAGTCTTTGTCACAGGGATTGGCAGATGGGTCATTTGGTGTTATTGTTCCTCTCATCATTAATGGTCTGTGCTATATGAGATTTTAATGTATTTCAATGACAAAATGTTTGTTTCTGTGGACTGTGCTAAATGAAACAAAGGAAAACATGTCCCAGGGGACCCTGGATAATTTTATTCCATGTACACTGCCTTACGAATCAATACCTCCAAGTGTGAAAGATGGATCAGGGCAGTGAATCCCCAAAACTAGAAGGACCTAAGGAAGGAGGACACAGTGTTTGGCTTGACTATAGAAGGTCATCATGAAAAAGGTCAGTGTCTTCTGGGTCCATTTGTCTTCTTTCTGACCCATCTAAACGACTGCACACCAATAGTATGTCCTCTGTTCCCTCCATGTGGAGGAACCCCAATCAAAGACAACTGATATGCCAAAGAAGAATCCCAAGACAGCAGTACTCTAGATGGCAGGACACCAGTGGTCATCCTTGGTTTGTCCTATGTACTAATTCATTTTCCAGCTGTGGACACAGAGTTTGTATTTTTGCTTATTCCATGTTGTCTTTTCATAACCTGAGGAAAGCAGTAAAGTGGAAACTAAAGGAACAAGAACAGGTACATCTGTGTTTATTTCAGATATTCCTCCTGCTCCCCATCCCCATATGCTGCAGCGCCTTTCATCTCCCAGAAAGGACACACATCTTCCTCCCCTCAACCTCATCCCCTCGCAAAGAGAATATTCAGAAGCTAAGAAGTGGGGGCACTCTGGTGAGTCTTTACCCAGAAGCTAAAACTCTCTCAAGTCTCTCAGTTGATCTTACTCCTCTTCCTCAATGTCAAGCCTCAATGGAGAATCATTTATTCACCATTAAGGATGACTTAAAGGGTATATTTAGAGAAGGAAAACCTCATTCATCTTAGATCATGAAAATATCTTAAACTAATTATTTTAAACTAGAATCCAATATTCAACAGACACTAAGAACATAAAACTAACAATAGATAGCCTATGTGGAATACATGGCTACTACGGTTAAGAGCTTGGCTGCTAAACAAAAGGTTGGCAGTTCGAATTCACCAGTCACTCCTTGAAGACCCTATGGGGCAGTTCTACTTTGTTCTATAGGGGCGCTATGAGTCAGAATTGACTCGATGGCAATGGGTTTTATGTATGCATTTTAGAGGGATTATCTCATTTAATCCTTACAACACTGTGAGATAAATATTATCATCACTGTTATACTGATGAGGAAATTGGGGCTCAGGGAGTTAAATTAACTTTGCAAAGCCACTTAGCTATGTTGTGGCAGAATCATCACTCCAACGCAGGTCTTTCTGACTCCAAAACTCTGCACACTTACATGCTATGTGCTTACTCCACTCTTCACTCAGCTAACTTGTCCTCTTAATAGTACTAATAATATTGTCATATGTGTTTAGCCAGGGTGGTAGTGGTAAGGAATAAAAACTGAATAAAATATAGTCTCCCTTCTTGGAATGATAATCTAGCACAAGAGATCCATGCATACACCAGTAAACATAATTAAGAGTATCCATAAACATTTCTTGAACATTCACAAAATGCTTGGTACTAAGCTAGACTCGGGATGCCATGATGCTTCAGACCAGAGTCCCATTCCTTAAAGTCAGAGTTTGATGAAATAAAAATGCAGTAGGGGTCAGAGGGCAGCAGAATTAATTATACCCTGGTTAGGATGGGGGAGAGAGTGGGATATGCGGAGAGAGAATGTTAAAACAGCAGAGATGTTGTTTAAACTGAACCTTATAGGATGTTGGCAGGTGAAGGTGGAAGAGAAGGTCTTTGACACAGAATAAACTGAATGACCAATGTCACTTAGGTAGGGATGAAGTACTGACATATAAGGAAAGCAATGACTTTGTCTTATGAGGAATGGAGGAATGGTTGAAGGCAATGGGGATGTTCACTTGGAGGAGAAAAAACTTAGGAAGCAATAACTGTCTTCAGATGTTTATAGATCTTTTAGGTGGAAAGAGATTTGACCTCAGTATGTTTGGGACTAGGATCAATGTGGGGAAACTACAGAAAGACATATTTTGCTAAATAGAAAGAAGAACTTTCCAATAGTAGACCTGCCCAAGGAAATTCAGAACTTGCAAAGCATTCTCCTAAGAGATTTTCAGATGCAGGCTTGACAGATGAGGCAGAGAACTGATAGAGATAATGTCATAAGGAGATCCTTGTTACTCAAGGTGTGGTGTGTAGACCTGGGAATTTATTGTTCTTGTTGTTGTTAGATGCCGTCGAGTCAATTTTTGACTCATAGTGACCCAATGAGACGGAGTAGAACTGCCCCCTAGGGTCTCCTAGGCTATAATCTCTATGGTAGCAGATCACCAGTTCTTTTCTCCTGCAGAGCTGCTGTGTGGGTTCCAAGGGTCAACATTTGGTTAGCAGCAGAGTGCTTAACCATCATGCCACCAGGACTCCTTGAGAACTAGTTAGAAATGCAGAAACATAGTCTCCCCTCCCCCAGTTTATTGAATCCAAATCTGCTTCCAAACAAGATCACCAAGTGGTTTGTATGTATCCTACGATGTGAGAATCACTGCTGTGGATGGATGATCTCTGAAGTCCCCAAACCTATTCTGTGTGTGGTGGGGAAAAAAAGACTGATATTAAATCAGAAGAATCTTGAGTTCAATTCTAAAGAATAGTGGTTTTTTTTTTAGGCATTGTGATAAGGAACCCCCAACTAATTTTCTAGCAAAGGAATGTGCCATGATCAGATTCTGAGTTATTTTCCATCTATGTGCTTCAGTGGGATTATGCCACAGGCAAAGGAATTATTTGCATTCTTATGAACAGTTACCAAGACTTCATTTATCTCTCAGATAACCTGCTCGTGATTGTCTGGAAAAGGTGATAGCAGGAGGTTCTATTTCTCAAGGGTACAGATATTGATCCTCTATCTCCACTTTCCATGTCGCTTCCACTCATGGTTTTCACTAAAGTTGATGGCTGAAAAAACTCATTCATATGTGGAAGAATCCACCTCAAAATGTCAACATTGTGCACCTCTGAAAGTTGGGATTAAAAAAAAGATAGAAAAGGGAAAAGCATTTATTTCTTCTTACATGCTTGTGTATTATTGGATTTATTATAACAAGTATGTGTGATACCTGTCCTCAACACTACCACAACCACTTTTTTAAAAGCCTCAAACCTATAAGATGCTGGTTAAAGAAAAGGAAATACCCACTATGCTCCTGTGGGTGCTTTCTCCATCACCCCAAATTATTATTAGCTACTCTCCTAGAAGATTTTTATCTCTACTGCTCAGTGGTGTGTAACACCGTTTACTTATAACAGAGTGACAAGAAGACAAATGGGGGAAGACAGTCTGGTTGTCAGACATGACAAATTCCTACAGGAAATGTCTCTTCCTGGCCATCACCTGTTCTGGTATGGGGTCTGCTACATAGCACATACGTAAAAAAGGCACTTTGCTTTGCTGTAAGTGCTCCAAAAAGTTGACTCTCCTGAATGTACTAATATTCATCATTAGGAAAAAAAGCATAAGATACCATTGCAAAACATTTTACATCTAGCAAAGTATCTTCACATATGTTATCTCAATTGTTCTGACAACAATCTATGGCATATACTTAAAGGTATATATTATTTGTAGTATTATCATTACAAACCAAGGATCTCAGAGAGGTTAATTAAGAGGAAGAATGTGGGGACTTTTTTTATACCACTGTTCACTCTGGAAGTAAATCATATTCAAAACATTTATTTGTGAAACAGTAAAGCAGTGATCTTGAAATTTATTTCATTACAAAACAATTCCATTGTATAAAGTATAATTGCTACTCTATTAAGCATATGCCATATGACAGACATGGCACATGCCTTATTGCTAATCTTTACCTGCAAGGCAGGCATTATTATCCCTACTTTTGAGATGAAGAAACTGAGGTTCAGAGTGGTTAAACAATGTGCCCAAGGTTAAACAGCTAATAATTTGCAATGCTGGATTCTAATCTAGCTTTAACTTACAAGCCCATGTTTTGCCCCTTGACGCAGCTTCTCACCAGGAATTCCATTAGACAAGGAAACATCTGTCCCAAATGCTGTCACACCCACACAGGTTTCAGTGGTTGCCGTTATGTCCACCCTCCATTGTCTGAGATTTCTTCCTTTGACTGTAACTGTCAGATCTCTTTCTGTTGTCAAGTCACAAACAGCTGATATTGAGTTCACTTCTCTCCAAAACACAAGACAGGATTTCCAAAGTGGAATTCAAATTCAGTCTTGAGGTTATACTGCATTGATTTTTTTTTTTCTCTGAAAAACCATCCATCCCGCCTACTCACTGAGCTCTTGGCTGCCATCAATATTCATTATGCTATTTAGAGAAAAAAATATTAGAGCAGAAAGTATTTATGATGTCTTGCCTGATCGCTAACGAAGATGGATAAGATGAAGACCAATACATTAGGGCTGGCAGACAGACTTTTAAATGCACTTGGCTTCTGTACTTGGAGTCTCCACTCTGAGGATGGCAAACGATGCGCTGGGGTCTGTGGTATACATCTTGAGAGTGAGTCAGCAAAGGCAACCTGTGCTTGGTGAAATATAGATTCTGGACTCTGCCAGTATTAGTCAATACTGTTCTTAAAAAATTCATCCTTTAGCAAATGGAAACTGAGGACAAAACCCCCTTATCTACTGTCATAGTTATCTAGTGCTGCTGTAACAGAAACACTAAAAGTGAGTGGCTTTCAAGAACCTAAATTCATTGTCTCTCAGTTCCGCAGCCTAACAGTCCAAGCCAGGTGTTGGCTGTGCTGACTCCTCCCTTGTCAGTAACCCGGGCATTCTTGTTTGCATCTGGGCCTGCAGATTCGTTGGCCTCCGTTGTCATCGGATAGCGACTATCTTTTTCCCAAGTCTAATCTGCCTTTTTATAACTCAGAAGCCATTGGGTTTAAGACACACCTTACACTGAGAAGGCCACATTAACATAACAAAGAAGACCCTATTTCCAAACAGGATTGTATCCGCACATGTAGGGGTTAGGATTCTAACACATATTTTGGGGGGACACAATTCGTAACACCTATCCCCTCACTTTCCTCCAAAACAAAACAAAACAAAAAAGCCTAAAGCAGAGCCTGCAGAATTGGGGAGATTTTTGTGAATTTTAGATAGGACATCCGGAAAACCCTAAATGTCAAACTGAACAGCTCAGGAGGCCGAACATTATTCTACAGTGACTCATAGTGTGGTTATAAAGGGAAGCATCATAGTGTGGTTATAAAGGGCAAGATCCCATTAAATCATCAAACTTAAGCAACAGTATTGAAAAAGACTTGGAGTCAGGAAGGGGAAGCACTGAAACCAGATAGGCATCATGTTACAGTGAAAAGTGGGGAAGCCGTGGAGCCAAAGATTTGCCTTTGAAGCCCTGCCTTACTGCTCTACCAGCTGGGTGGTACCAGGCAAGTTAATCATTTTTGATTCTGTTACCACATTTGTAGAGTGAAAGCAAAGCCTGAGCTGCCTGCTCACTGAGTTCTTGTGAGAACCAAACAAGATAATGCATTTGAGGGTCTTATACAAGTGTCATTTACCATTATACTGAAAAAGGACCAAGGAGTGTAGAAGAGTCATTCTCTGTACAGATGGTGGACACAATTCTTACTTTTGATTGTACCTTCAGGTAGATGTGCCTAGAGCATATATTGATGCTGACTCAGCAGGGGAAGCATCCAGAGTATTTAGTCTTTTTCAAGATTATGCATAGGGAATGTATGCAAAATATATTATATTAGCAGTGGAAACCAGGATTATTCTGAGGGAAGGGACAATTTTTGTTTAGGAAAATACCTTAATACGCAGTGTGGAGGTAGAAGGTGAGATGCTGGTGTCATGGATCAGCAAGAGTCAAGGCAACAAAAGAGAGTGCTAGACTTCTGAGCACACTTTTTGAGAGAGAAAGAGATCTGAGGATAGAGGAGGGCTGAATGACACAGAAACTGGCAAAAGCCACACTTTCAGAAATGGCTGAAGGGTTTCCAAAGATAAATAGCTAACATTGCGTTTTCAATTGTTTACGTTGCTCTGGTATGAATTTCTCTGCTGCCCCAGTTTTCAGTAAATCATCTACACTCAAAAATGAAAGTGCTGAGACAACCTAACACATTCAGGAAAGCAGAAACCTAAACCCAGAAGCTTTCATGAGGATATAAGCCCCATGGGAATCCATAGAATCTTGGAGAGCACACTGACTCTTTAGTGAATGAAGATTTGCATCAACTCTTCCAGGTTAAGTGACTCTAGCTGACACTTGATGTACCACATCCTCCTCTCTTCAGCTCAAGCCAAACCTGCTGTCTCTCAGAAAAACTTTTAAATGCAATGAGCAAAATTAAGACAGGATAATCAGGGCCAGAAAAAGTTGCTCAAAAATGTGTTTTAATACAAAGTAGCTACAACATTGAGTTAGGAGTGGTGGTGTGCCTTCAATGATCCTTGAAAGTTAGATTGCTCCTATCTCCAGAGTGACCATTTCAAACATTCTCCACTCTCCCCTGGATGACTCAGCCACCTCACAGTGAAAATAGAAGCTACCGGAGAAGACTTTCCTCAACTCTACCACCCCATCTACAAAGTTACCTGTAACAGCACCCATCTACTTCCTTGCCCTTCTGCTTCTATAGAGGGGAGCTCCCTCTGCCCAGCTGAGGCTAATCCCCTACATGTGCTCTGGATGCTGTCCATTCTTGCCTCCTCGTGTGCCTTAAATGTGATCCCTCTTTCACCTCTACTTTCATCCTTCCTCCCCACTGGCTCCTCCTTCAGGATTTAAACACAGACAGATTTATCCTGTTCCTTAACTCCATCCTTCCTCCATCAATTGCTCTATCACTCATTTTCACTTTACAGTCAAATTTCTAAAGATACACTTTCTCACCTTCCACTTGCTTTGAAACCCACTGAAATGTGATTTTCCAATCTTATCCACTCCACCGGAGCTGCTTGCACCAATTTCACATACAAAAAAAATCTCCTTTTGTAAGTCTCTATATGACTTGAATTATTGATGGTGTTTGACAAAATCCACTGCTCTTTCCTATTTGAAACACTCTGTCCTCTTGGTTTTTGCCACATGCGAGCTCCTGGGTTTCTTTGTAACTCTGTGGCTACTGTCTCAAGCTTCTTTGCAAGCTGGTCTTATTCTGATTGTACTTTTCGGGTTCTTCCATGGCCTGTTTCTGTCCTCTACATTGCACTTCTCACTTTACCCACTCCCTCTATGCAATTCTATATACTCTTCTAGCTTCAACAATATTTCTAGACCCTGTTGAACGTTTCCACTTGGATGTCAACTCTTCACCTCAAACATCCAAACCCAAATTCATTCTCTCTTCTAAGCTGCTCCTTCTCCTGGGCTCCCTTTCTGTCGCCACCCCATTGTTGAGGTGGAAGTGTGAGTCTCTTCCTCAACTCCTCATTCCCCTCTCTCCCACCCATAACTTTCAATCAATCAAGTCCTATAGATTATTCCTCCTCAATATCTCTCTAATTTGATCTTTTCTTTTCTTCCCCGCTTCCACAACCTTAGTACATGCCACCATCATCTTTTGCCCAGATTACTGCAACAATCTCCTAACTCATCTCCCTGCCCCTAGTCTTAGCACGTTCAGATTAATTCTCCATACCACAGCCAGAATGATCTTTCCAGAACACAACTCTAATTATGTTACTTATGGGTAAATTTTAGACTCTTCAACAGCACAGAAGGCAACTGAAGTTCTGGCCCTACAACCTCTCCAGTTACCCTCCCTCTCCATTTTTTTTTTCCCATGAAATATGTCTTATTCCTTCTTGTATCTCCATTACCAGGTTCAGGGTCTGGCGTATAGTAGGTGCTTGGTTTATATTTGTTGAATTAATATTTCCAAGTCTGATCATGTGACTCCTTGAACTAATCCCCTTACTGCTCAGTCAGGCAAATGGACTTTAGGAGGGTTTGGGGAAAAGGTTTTACAGCCAGTTACAGCCCCTGAGTGAGTCCTTCGTGTATAAACTGTCTTTCCTCAGTATTTTTCAGTTTTTAAAGTCTTAAGATTCTTTGTCAATATGTCAGAAATTGAATCTTATTTTTAAATTTTATATTTACTTTATTATTAATGAAGTTACATATATTTTCTTGTCTAGTAGCCACTTTATTCCCTCATCAATGAATAATTTTTCATGTGTTTAGCTTTTCTATGACGTCTTAACACTTTTCTTATAATACATACAGGCTCTTTGTATATTAAAGGTGTGAGCATTTGTAGCAAATATTTTCCCAGTTCATGGTTTCTCTCTTTTTTATATTTGTTTCTTATAAATAAAACCTTAGCAATTATTCTTGTCTTAAGTTTAATGCAACAATAAATCAACAGGCATTTTAAAATTACTGGTTGTCAACACATGCTGTTTCAAATAGCCCCTCATAGATTTTAATTTTTCTGATGCAGAATCAAGACTTATACACATGAAACACTTAAGAGTAAATGCAGGCCAATATAAAATTCAGGGCTAAGTATATGCAAGGACTAAAAAGGCCATAGAAAGTTCCAGAAAATATGCAGGGATTATGTAAATGCTGTCTCTAACGGATAAATTTAACTCTACAAAAGCTTTGTATCATTATTATAATACATTTTTAAGTCAGTGTATTTTAGGAGATTTATTGTTATTTTTGTTGCTAGGTACCATCAAGTCAGTTCCGACTCATAGTGACTCTGTGTACAACAGAACATAACACTGCCCGGTCCTGCACCATCCTCACAACCACTGCTATGTTTGAGCCCATTGGGAGATTTAGTCTAGTACAAATAAATGACTGTAAGTCTTCCCATTTCTGAGAATGTCAGTGAGATGATGGCCTCAAGTTTTAAAGAATAAAAAAAAAGTCTTACTCTAGAAATACAAATTTACTACAATCTTACAGATCTTCCTAGTTTTAAAAGATAATTTACCAGTTTTTCTGGATTGAATTGTGTCCCCCCAAAAATGCATATCAACTTAGCTAAGACACAGTTCCCCGTATTATGTGGTTATCCACCATTTTGCAATCTGGTGTGATTATCCTATGTGTTGTAAATCCTAACCTCTATGATGTTAATGAGGCAGAACTCAATCTACAAGATTAGGTTGCATCTTGAGTCAACCTCTTTTGAGATATAAAAGAGAGAAGCTAGCAGAGAGGAGGAACTTTCCACCACCAAGAATGAAGAAGCCAGGAGGGGAGCACATCCTTTGGACCTGGGGTCCCCATGCTGAGAAGCGCCTAGACCAGGGAAAGATTGATGACAAGGACCTTCCCCCAGCGCTGACAGAGACAGAAAGCCTTTCCCTGGTGTTGGCACCCTGAATTCAGACTTTCAGCTACTAGACTGTGAGAGAATAAATTTCTCTTTGTTAAAGCCATCCACTGTGGTACTTCTGTCATAACAGCACTAGATAGCTAAGATTCCAGTCCTACCTATCCATGGAGTACCTCAGTAGTGCAAACAATTAATGTATTCAGCTACTAATTAAAAGGTTGGAAGTTCGAGTCCACCCAGAGGTGACTTGGAAGAATGACCTAGAGATCTATTTCAAAAATTCAGCTATTGAAAACCCTATGGAGTGCAGTTCTACTTTGACACCCATGGGGTCACCATGAGTCAGAATCAACTTGATGGCAACTGGTTTAACTATGCATAGTCTCTGACAGGCTACTGGGTCCTTTTTTATTGATTCGAAAGGAACTGTTGTACTATTTTTATAATAGGCTAAAATTCAGAGAGCCACTGTGGTTAATGGCCAGAGATTGAGTTGTCTTTTAGGTGACTAGGAAATAGTGGCTTCCTCACTACCAAATGTGTGGCTTTGTGCGTGCCCTTAATTTCTATGAGCTTTGGTTGATTTGCCTGTAAAATACAGATCGTAATTTTTTCTCCCAGAGATGTGAAGGTTAAATGAGATAACATTTAAAAAGTGCCTAGATAGTTGTGGCATACAATAGTCACTCAATAAATACTTGTCCCTTTCCTCTTCCCTTCACTGGGGCTATTTTAACCTATCTGCCTTAGACTGGGCTCTCTAGAGAAGCAAAACCAGTAAAGCATACAAATATATATAGAGAGAGGGATTTACATCAAGGAAATGGCTAACGCAGTTGTAGAGGCTGGAATGTCCCAAGTCTGTGGGTCAGGATAGAGGCTTCTCTTGATTCACGTAGCCACAGAGACTGGCAAACCCAAGATCGGCAGGTCAGAGAGCAGGTAAGCTGCTAGCTCAAATCCCAAGAACCAGAGGTCAGATGAACAGGAGTCAGCTGCAGGATCCTGCACGAGCAAAACACCCCTGAACCTTGCCAGAATGTCCACTTATATTTGATGCAGGCCACATCCCCAAGGAAATGCCCTTTCAGCTGATTGGCTACTCACAGTAAATCCCATCATGAAGGTGATCACAACATCGTATGACTGCCAGACCACTGAGAATCATGGACCAGCCGAGTTGACACACAACCTTAATCATCACAATATCCAGCATGAGGGCTTTGAAATAGATGATCTCTTCCAGCCTTAAGAAATGTTTTTAAAATTCTAGTGTGTTTATGAGGAGCCTTGGTGGCACAGTGGTTAAGTGGTTGGCTGCTAACCAAAATTTGGTGGTTCAAACTCACTAGCCACTCTGTGGTGGAAAGATGTGGCAGTCTGCTTCCATAAAGGTTACAGCCTTGGAAACCCTATGGGGCAATTCTACTCTGTCCTACAGGGTCATCATGAGTCGGAATCAACTCTACAATAAAGGGTTTTTTGGTTTTATTTAGTTTATATATATATGTACATATATGTATATGTGTATATACATACCCATGCATATACCTATACACATTGCTTGGTAAAGTAGATGGTCAGCAAAAAAGAGGAAGACTCTCAGTGAGATGGATGGACACAGTGGCTGCAACAATGGGCTCAAGCATGGCAATGATTGTGAGGATGGTGCACCACTGGACGGGGTTTTGTTCTGTTGTACATAGGGTCGCTCTGAGTTGGCCTTGACAGCATCTAACAACAACATATATACATATGTACATATCTCTAAAATAAAACTTGCCATTGTAACCATTTTCAAGTGTACAATTCAGTGACATGAACAACTTTCACAATGTTGTGTAACCATCCTCACTATCTATTCCCAACATTTTTTCATCGTCCCAACAGAAACTCTGTATAATGAAGCAATAACTCCTTATTGCCCCTTTCCTCAGCCCTGGTAATCACTAATCTACGTTGTTCTCTATGCCTTTACTTATTCTAGGTATTTCATAGAAATGTGATCGTACAACATTTGTGCTTTCATGTCTGCCTTATTTCACTTAGCATAATGTTTTCAAGATTCCTCCATGTCTGAGTATGTGTCAGAACTTCATTTCTCTTTATGGCTGAAAAACATTCCATTGTGTGTATATACCACATTTTGTTTATCCATTCCTCTGCTGATGAACACTTGGGTTGTTTCCACTTTTGGCTATTGTGAATAGTGCTACTACATATAGCTGTGTACAAGTATCTGTTTGAGTCTCTGCTTTAATTCTTTTGGGTATGTACAGAGAGGTGAATTTCCTGGGTCATATGGTAATTCTGGTAGGAGCACTGGTGGGGAAGTGGTTAAGTGCTTGGCTACTAACCAAAAGGTCAGCAGTTGGAAACCACCAGCTGTTCTGCAGGAGAAAGATGTGGCAGTCTGGTTCTGTGAAGATTTACAACCTTGGAAACCCTGTAGAGCAGTTCTGCTTTGTCCTATAGGGTCGCTAAGAGCTGAAATTGACTTGATGGCAATAGGTTTTTTTTGTTTTTTGTTTTTGATAATTCTGTGCTTAACCTTTTAAGGAATATTTTCCACAGAGGCTGTGCCATTTTACATTCCTGCCAACAATGGACAAGGCCTCCAATTCTAAGAAATATTTAACAAACTACTGACAACATTGTTGGTAAGGCTGCAGGTCAGCAATCACAAGACTGTACATTGGGAACACCTTCCTGGGCACCCACTTGTATCAATAGCTTTTAACAAGCAAATACACTTTGACCCAATGATTCAGTTCTAGGAATATATCTTAAGGGAATTTTTTGGATGTTTGGTATAGATTCATTTATGAAAACGTTGATCGCCATGTTGTTTTTAATTTAAAAAAATCGAAAAAGCCACTCCAATGATTGAGTGATAGTTACATTGTGCAGTCTCTGTTGCTGTTAACTGCCATGGAGTCAACGCCTACTCATGGCAACCTTATGTACAACAGAACAAAACATCATCCTCACAATCGCCAATATACTCAAGTCCATCATTGGGATATTATGCCAATCCATCCCAGCAAGGTCTCCCTCACCCTCGTTGACCTTCTGTCCTCCTCTAGCAATTGTTCCCTCCTGAAGACGTGTACAAATCAAACAAGTTGGACAATGTTCTGTTGTAATTCATGAAGTTTTCATTGGCTAATTTTCAGAAGTAGATTGCCAGGCCTTTCTTCCTAATCTTTCTTAATCTGAAAGCTCTGCTGACCCTGGGGTGACCCTGTTGGTATTCAAAATACTGGTGGCATAGCTTCCAGCATCACAGCAACACACAAGCCACCACGGTATGGCAAACTGACAGATGGGTGGTTGGTGCATTATTTAGTCTGCCTTTAAAAGAGACGTAGTAAAAAAAAAAAAAAAAAAGAAAAAAATCCAAATAGTAAAATGTTCACAGTATAGTGTTTATCAGAAAATAAAAGCAAATTAAACATAACATATGCCTTATGATGTCATCTTTGTTACAACAGACAGACGTCTATATGAAGAGGAAAAAGTGTGAAGGTTACACAGCAAAATACTAATACTGGTTACTTCTAGGTAGTAGTTTTACAGGTTATTTCTAAAGCTTTTTATGGTAAATATATTTTACCTCTGGAAAGAAAAAAGTCACAAAAAATTGTTTTTAAGTCTTTGCTACATGAACTAATTATTTAACATCCCACCCTGGTGGCGTAGTGGTTAAGAGCTATGGCTGCTAACCGAAAAGTTAGCAGTTCAAATCCACCAAGTGCTCCTTGGAAACTCTACGGGGCAGTTCTACTCTGTCCTATACGGTTGCTATGAGTCAGAAATGACTCGACGGCAATGGGTTTTTTAAAGTGATATGTGAAATTAGCCTAGACTTCTCTATCCTGTGGGTCCTCAGACCACATGGGGAAATAAAAAACTGATGAAACAGGGCTTGTACCTACTCTTCATGGCAGCAAAATGACCTGGGTGGGCTTTGATCTACTAGTTCATGGTAGAAAATGCTCTACTCCCTGGGACAATCTGGGCCAGAGAGGAAGGGTCTAAGCACATGCTGTGGGCCAAAAGCCACCTCAGCAGTGGCTCTGTTTTGCCCCCCTAATGGCAAAGCACTTCCTTTAGTCTGAAAGGAAAGGCCTCGTGTGTATTTCTCACTAACGGGCTCATAAAGCCTGGGGTTAGGGAGTTGACAGCATTTACCATACTGAACTTAAGAAATGGCCACAGTCAGAGCAAATTAAGCTCCCTGTTAATTGACAGCGTGTGGGTGTTCTGAGAGCCTGTGACATGCTGTTTCTCATTTCTTTGGGGACCTAGAGCCCCTGGTGGAGCTGACCTTAGTTTCTTCCCCATTTTCACACTTAGCTCTCAAATTCCTGGGTGCTTCCAACCCCCGTCGGGGAAACTTCTTCAATTAATGCTTCTAGAGGCTTTCTGCAAGTCAACGTTCTAGGTCTTGAGAATAAAAATCTGAGTAATATACTATCCAGGGGAAGGACATTAACATTTATTGGTGTATAGTAATATTTATTATGTGCCTGATGTGGTGTTGGAGCCCTGGTGGCGCAGTGGTTAAGAGCTCGGCCGCTAACCAAAAGGTCAGCAGTTTAAATCCACCAGCCGCCCCTTGGAAACCCTATGGGGCAGTTTTACTCTGTCCTATAGGGTCACTATAGGTTTGTTTGTTTTTTTTTTTGTATGGTGTTATGCAATTTACACATTAATAGCTCAGTTAGTCCTCCTAACATTCCTATTATGCATGGTTTTTCCAACACAATGGATGAGAAAACTAAGCTTCAGAAAGGTTTGCTCAGATCAGCAGTGGAGGAGGCAGTGGTCACAGTCCAGGCTGCCTGACTTCTGTGTGTAACACTGGAGGAGAGATGGACCATCTCTGCCAGAGGACTGAGAAGGCAGCGTCCTGAGGCTTTAAGGAGTTTCAAGAGTTTGCTAAACTGAGAAAGGGGGGGCGGGGAGTGTGTCAGAGGGAAAGAACTGGATTTTTTTTTTTTTGGATCTTGTCACAGCCATCATGTTATCTCCCACTGGCCAATTCACTGTTCTGCATTTATCAGAGCAAAGCGGTAGGCAGTGGAGATACAATGGTAGCAGAAACAGAATTCGTGACCTCGTGGAGCATGAAGACTAGCAGGAGAGGGTGCCATCATCTGAACCTAAAAAAAAAAAAGGAATGTAAAAAATTAACTGTAACAAGTGATGCAAGAGCTTAAAATCAGGGTGTTTAATTTAGGTGGGTGTGGTAGGCAGAATAATGGCCCCCAAAGATATCCATGTCCTAATCCCCCAAACCTGTGGATACGTCACATTGCATGGCACGGGGAATTAAGTTCACTAATCAGTGGATCTTAAAATAGGGAGATTATCATGGTTCATCTGAGTGGGTCCAATGTAATCATGTTGTTGTTAGAAGCCCCCGACTCATGGCGATCCTCTGCACAATGGAGGGAAACACTGCCCCGTCCTGCAACATCCCCACAATCAGTTGTGTTTCAGATCGTTGTGATCCATAGGGTTTTCACTGACTGTTTTTCAGAAGGAGATCATCAGGCTTTTCTTCCTAGTCTATCTTATTCTAGAAGCTCCACTGAAACCTGTTCAGCATCACAGCAACATGCAAGCCTCCACTGACAGATGGACAGTGGCTATGTATGAGGTGCATTGGCTGGGATTCAAACTCAGGTCTCTTGCATGGAAGGCGAGAATTCTACCACTGACCACACTGCCCCCTGATATAATCATCCCCAAACCAAACCAAACCAGTTGCTGTCAAATCGATTCTGACTCATGGAGACCCCATGTGTGTCAGAGTAGAACTGTACTCTATAGGGTTTTCAAAGCAGATAGCCAGGCCTTTCTTCCAAGGTACCTCTGGGTTGGTTCAAACTGCCAGTCTTTTAGTTAGTAGTCAAGTGCTTAACCACTTTCACCACCCAGCGTCCTTAAATGGGGAAGAGGAGGCAGAAGACCCAGAGAAGGAGATGTGAGCCCAGAAGCAGAGGTCATAGACTAGAATGATGTGATTGCTGTCTTTGAAGATGAAAGGAGGCCATGAGGCAAAGAATACGGGCAGCCTCAACAAGCTGAAAAAATGCAAGAAAATAGATTCTCCCCTAAAGCCTCCAGAAAGGAGTGCAGCCCTGAAGACATCTTGATTTTAGTCCATTGAGACCCATTATGGACTTCTGACTTCTAGAATTGCAGGAGATTAAGTATAAAGTCAATCCTCATTATTTGTGGATTCCGTGTTTGTGAATTCACCTATTTGCTAAAATTTATTTGTAACCCCAAAATCAAGACTCCTGGCACTTTTGTGGTCAATCATGGGCATGCCTAGAGCAGCAAAAAGTTTGAGTTACTCGATGCACATGTTCCTAGCTGATGAACAAGGTGACACCCTGCCTTCATGATTTTCCTCTCACACTGTGTCTTAGTCATCTAGTGCTGCTATCACAGAAATACCGCAAGTGCATGGCTTTAACAAAGAGACATTCATTCTCTCACAGTCTAGTAGGCTACAAGTCTAAATTCAAGGTGTCAGCTCCAGGGAAAGGCTTTTACTGTTGGCTCTGGAGGAAGGTCCTTGTGATGCATCAGTCTTCCCTTGGTCTGGGAGCATCTCATCACAGGAACCTCAGGTCCAAAGGACACGCTCTGCTCCCATTGCTGCTTTCTTGGTGGTATGAGGTCCCCATGTCTCTCTGCTCCCTTCTCTCTTTTATATCTCAAAATAGATTGGCTTAAGACACTATCTAATCTTGTAGACTTCATCAGTATAACTGCCACTAATCCATCTTATTACATCATAGTGATAGCATTTACAACACATAGGGAAATCATATCAGATGATAAAATGGTAGACAATCATACAATACTGGGAATCACGACCTACCCAAGCTGACAGATATTTTTGGGGGACACAGTTCAATCCATGACACACTGTAAACAAGTATCTTTTTGATAGTCTATTTAGCGCCACTTTTTTTGCATTTTTGTGCTTTTCGTTGGTGATTTTGCTGTCTCAAATGGCCCCCAAGCATGGAGCTGAAGTGCTGTCTAGTGTTCCTAAGTGCAAGAAGGCTGTGTTGTGCCTTACAGAGAAAATACATGTGTTAGATAAGCTTGGCTCAGACACAAGTTACAGTGCTGCTGGCTGTGAGTTCAATGTTAATGAATCAACAATATGTATTAAATAATGTGTCTTTTCATCAAAGCACACATAAAGCAAGGTTGTGTACTGATCAGTCAACAAAAACACAGGAACCTAACCCTGTATTTCCTCTAGGAACACCGGTTCAGTATTTGCTAATTCAGCGTTCGCAGTGGCTTTACAGAACATAAGCACGGGGCAAATAACAGTATGCCGTTTTAAACCACTAAATTTATTGTAATTTATTACAGCAGTAATAAGAAACCGGTACAGGGGAGGTCCTGGAAATCTCTCAGGCTCTTGAACTGAGGTCTGAATGTATCTTAGAAGCTGACCAGATGAAGAGGAGGACGGAGGAGTCCAGACAGAGCTGGCAGGAGAAGTCGGGCAGTTAGAGGAGGCGTAGTGTCAGAGAAGGTCAGCTATCCGTCCTTCTAAACGTGATAGAAATCCACTGAAAGGCTTAAACTGAGGATGGCATCATCAGATTTGTGCTTAATACATTCTTAATCTCTGCTGATGCCCCTACTTCACCTCACCTATTTTGTCCCACAGAGTGTTCAGAAATGCAAATTATAGCAATGAGACACAATAAAAAAGGAAAATATTAATAGATTGACCCTGATAGAATGGGAGAAAAACATGAAGCTGAACCTCTAATACCTAACAACAACAACAACGACAAAAAGACAAAACAAAAAACAGAGTTTACTGGACCAGTGGAGGCTGGAGGACCCCCCAAGACTATCGCCCTGAGGTACTCTTCAAACTTTGAACGAAAACTAACCCCTGAGGTCACCTTGTAGCTGAATAACAGCCTGGCTCACAAAATAATGAATGTCACTCTTAAGTACTGTGTGCCTTTAAAAAATTGCATATATGAGACCAAATGGTCAACAATTACTTTAAAACAAAGATGAGAATGTAGGGGGACAGGGAAACTAGATTAATAGAAATGGAACAACCAGAATGGAAATAATGAGACCATTCACTCACTGTGAAGAATGTAACCGATGTCGCCGAACAATTTGTATAGAAATTGTTGAATGAGAACCTAAACTGCTGTGTAAACCTTCCCTGAAAACACAATAAAATATTATTTTAAAAAAAAAAGAAAAATACTTTGGGAAGGGATTACATGATAAATTCCAAAATTAGCTACAAATTATTTGTGCATTATCCCCAGACAGCCTCTCCTATATAAATAAGTAATTAAAAACTGAAGCGAATACCAAGAAAAACTTTGTCAATAACTTATTTTAAATAGTTATGATTAGAGACTATAGTAACAGAAGATTTGCTTTCATACTAAAATCCAAGTGAAATTTGGAACAGGCAGAGAGCTTTCTGTTGACCATTTAGTGTGGCGTGACATCTAGTGGCCAGAGTTACCAATTTCCACACTTCACAGAATTTTTGTGCAGACTGAGATAAT
The DNA here is from genome assembly GCF_000243295.1 of Trichechus manatus latirostris. NCBI lineage: Eukaryota > Metazoa > Chordata > Mammalia > Sirenia > Trichechidae > Trichechus > Trichechus manatus. Next base: position 3,475,063 of record NW_004443975.1, on the reverse strand, counting down.
ATGTGATAAAGAGATTTTTAGCCATAAAATACTCCACTAATATAAAGTGTGTTAAGTGAGCAGCCAGGAGGCAAAGTGAACAAAGGGAATGCTTAACCCCCACAATCATAACCTGAGCAATGAAACTGCCCGGGAAGACCATCTAGGTGAACCAATTAAATTGCGTAAGTTTTCCAAAACCTTTTAAACTCCTTGGTCAGAAAACTGTTATAGGTGGTTATAGGTGATGATAGATATTTTTTCTCAATTTTTAGTATATTTTATAACTTTAGCATTTCATATTTTATTTCTTTATGTTAATTTTCCATCTGCCAATATCTGAGCAGGTTTATGTGCGTTTCTGGTTTTCATCATTTAACTTCTTGGTTCTTCTCACGATTTTATATTTACAGCTATTGTTTTTCAAATCTGAGTTATTACTCGTGGGGATTATTATTCTCATCCCTTCCTTTGTGTGTCTTCAAATCTTTTTACCAATTCATTAGATCTTTGTGCCAACTGACCAGACTGACTATTCCACATGCTTCTTGTTCAAAACCAAATTGCAGCATTTTCTAAGCAGTCAGATAGTTTTGGCAAATTCTCGTTTTTTTTTCCTGGTAATTTGGAATTTAATTAAAATTAATTTTAAATTCTGGTTTCTTTAGGATGTTTTTGAATAAAATTTTAAATTTTAATTTATCAAGTGAAATCTAATTAAAATGAAATAAAATGAATTTTTAAATCAAATTTTAATTTGAATGCATCTCATTTTATTTAATTTTAAATGTAGAATTCCTGGAAATTTTTTTTTAAATGAAGCCAAATATACCATTTGAGAAACTGACAAAATAATATTAAAAATGTTTGTATTCTGGATGAAACTGGAGGACATTATGCTGAGTGAAATAAGTCAATCACAAAAGGACAAATATTGTATGAGACCTCTATTGTAAAAACCCATGAAAA
>NW_004443975.1:3443286-3473030 GCF_000243295.1 Trichechus manatus latirostris | reverse complement strand
TGTTAACCAATGTCATAAAACAACATGTATACTACTGTTTCATGAGAAACTATTTGTTCTGTAAGCCTTCACCTGAAGTACAATAAAATAAAAAATAAAAAAAAAAGTTTGTGTTCTGAAAAAAATAGAAATAGCATTTTTAAAATTTCAAAAGAAATAAGAAGTGTCTGAGATTAATATTATCACATGGAATGCTAAAAATTATGTTGCAAAATGTAATGGGAATGTTTAAGATCATATTGATTTCTGTCTAGAATTTTTATTATTTTTTTCCAGTAATTTTTAGGCATATTTTATCCTTAGTTTAATTAATATTCAGAATTTTATCTTCTATAACTAAAAACTGAACATTTGCATCAGTACTGTTAAAATCAGTCAGGAAATTTGATAAATATGGTGATTTTAATTATTTGGTCCACCACATGCCTGTCAGTTTGTTGTACTGTGGTGACTTGTGTGTTGCTGTGATGCTGGAAACTATGCTACTAGTAGTCAAATGCCAACAGGATCACCCTTGGTGAACATGTTTCAGTGGAGCTTCCGGATTAAGACAGGCTAGGAAGAAGGACCTGGTGACCTACTTCCAAAAATATTTATCCAGTGAAAACCTTATGGATCACAACAGAACATTGTCCAATATAGTAGTGGAAGATGAGCCCCTCAGGCTGGGGAAGAAAAAAAAAACAAACCCGTTGTCATCGAGTCAATTCTAGCTCATAGAAAGTGCTCAAAAAATGACTGGGGAAGAGCTGCCTCCTCAAAGTAGAGTCAACCTTAATGACGTGGATGGAGTAAAACTTTCGGAATCTTCATTTGCTGATGTGGCACAAATCAAAATGAGAAGAAACAGTTGCAAACATCAATTAATAATCAGAATGTGGAATGTACAAAGTACGATTCAAGGAAAATTGGAGTTGTTAAAAATGAAATGGAAAACTTAAAGATCAATATCCAAGGCATTAGTGAGCTGAAATGAACTGGTATTTGGCCATTTTGAATCAGATAATCATATGGTCTACTACGCAGGGCTTGGCAAACTGAAGAGGAACAGCGTTGCATTCATGTGGATTGTAAAAAATTGTGATAACATTGCAAAGGATGGGAATTCCAGAACAATTAATTATGCTCACAGGGCAGTTGTTCAAACAAAACAAGGGGGTACTGCATGGTTTAAAGTCAGGAAAGGTGTGCGTCAGGGTTGTATCCTTTCACCATACTTATTCAATCTGTATGCTGAGCAAATAATCCGAGAAGCTGGACTATATGAAGAAGAACGTGGCATCAGGATTGGAGGAAGACTCATTAACAACCTGAGATATGCAGATGACACAACCTTGCTTGCAGTAAGTGAAGACAAGTTGAAACACTTACTGATGAAGATCAAAGACTATAGCCTTCAATATGGGTTATACCTTAACATAAAACAAAAATCCTCACAACTGGACCAATAAGCAACATCATGATAAACGGAGAAAAGATTGAAGTTGTCAAGGATTTCATTTTACTTGGATCCACAATTAACGCCTGTGGAAGCAGCAGTCAAGAAATCAAACGTATTGCATTGGATAAATCTCCGACAAAAGACTTCTTTAAAATCTTAAAAAGCAAAGTCATCACTTTGATGACTAATGCACGCCTGACCCAAGCCATGGTATTTTCAATCACCTCATATGCATGCAAAAGCTGGACAGTGAAAAAGGAAGAGCAAAGAATTGATGCATTTGATTTATGGTGTTGGCAAAGAATACTGAATATACCATGGACTTCCAGAAGAACAAACAAATCTGTTTTGGAGGAAGGATAACTGAAATATTCCTTAGAAATGAGGATAGTGAGACTTTGTCTTGCTTACTTTAGACACATTATCAGGAGGGACCAAGCACTGGAGAAGGACATTATGCTTGGTAAAATTGAGGATCAGTTAAAAAGAGGAAGACCCTCAATGAAATGGATTGACACAGTGGCTGCAACAATGGGCTCAAGCATGACGACGATTGTGAGGATGGCGACGACTGAGCAGTGTTTCATTCTGTTGTACATAGAGTTGCCGTGAGTCAGAACTGACTCAGTGACACCTAACAACAACAATTATTTGGTAAATTATTTGATGAATTGTTGCTGTCTTGTGCCATAGAGTTGAATCTGACTCATGACAACCCCATGTGTTACAGAATAGATCTGCTCCATAGGATTTTCTTAGCTGTAATCTTTAGCAACGATTGTGAGGATGGCACAGAACTGGGTAGTGTTTCCTTCTGTTGTACATAGGGTCGCTATGAGTTGAAAATGACTTGAAGGCAGACAACAACAACAATCTTTACAGAAGCAGACTGCCAGAACTTTTCTTCCAAAGTGCTGCTGGGTGGGTTGAAAACGTCAACTTTTCAGTTACCAGCTGGATGCAAATATTTTACACCATCCAGGGACTCCTTTAGTGAATTAAAAACAAAACAAAACAAAAAACCATGGCAGTCCAGTTGATTTCCGACACACTGATTCTAGGTAAATTGGCTTGATATAGACAATGGAGAACAGAAGAGGGCATCAAAGAGTCAATGTTTTCAGCATGGCCACGTTTTACTGGGTGTGTGCAAGGGGGAGCTTACTGCCGCTCTTCAGCCTCACACCTCCCCCTTAGTCATTAGAATCTCATTTTACAATGGAGAAATTTGAAACTGAGAAAGGCTAGGTAATTTGCCTGCGGACACAACAGATAACTGAGACAAATGACAACTCTACAATTCGTAAATTCTTTCCAGTGGGATTACCCATTTCCAAACTGTTTCTGAAAACTCGCACAAGAGGGCAACTTAACTATGGTGTTTAACGACTAAGAAATTCCAAGACCCTTACAATCTGTAAGAAAGAACTCTCAATAGAGTACAGTATTTTTAGTTATTAAATTACACAAGCAAAATAAATAGTTTTTTATATAATGAGATGGTTTACTTTTTTTTTTTTGAATACGAAGTCTTCAAAATTTGGTGTTTATTTTACATTCAAAGCACATCTCAATTTGGACTAGACACGTTTCAAGTGCTCAATAGCCTCATGGCTACTAGTACCAGTACCAGTTGCCATTAAGTTGATTCTGACTCATGGCAACTTCATGTGTTTCAGACTAGAACTAAGCCCATAGGGTTTTCAGGGCTGTGACCTTTTGGAAGCAGATCACCAGGGCTTTCTTCTAAGGCACCTCTGGGTGGGTTTGAACCACCCACCTTTCAGTTAGTAGACCAGCGCTTAATCTTGTGCACCACCCAGGGACTCTTAATATATATACTTTATATATGTATAATATACAAATATATTATATATATAACTTAAATATTACAAAGCTCAAGATATTCATGAGCTCCAAATTCCTGTCCCCTTTTCCGTTTACTCCTATGATATCAATATGGTGAGAATACTTTCATATATTTTTTATGCAGCTTTGTGTAGGCCTTTTTAATATAATCATTATCATTATACTTCTGAACATAATCATAATGACTAGCTTTTTCACCTAAAGATGCCTTCAACATATCTTACGTAAGTATATAGGGATTAGCTAACTAATTATTTTTAACTTCTGTCATGTATTTCGTATAATGAAGTGACACCGCTTACTTTGTTTACTTATCTATTGCCCAGCCAACCAATGACATTTAAAGGGTTTCCAGTTTTTAAATATCTCCAGCATGTAGCAATTAACATCCATATAACTCAGTACTGTATTTTTGTAAGTGAATGGCCTCTTAGATTTTCAAGCAATTCAAATTTCTGATGTAAGGCATTAATTCTAAAGTGGATTGTGTTAGTAATTTCACTTGTATTTTATATTCCAAAAATATAAACTAAAACTAAGGCTTTTAAGAGATAAGATGAAAAAAAGGTGGGATGACAGCCCTTGGATGGTTTTAAGTTCACCCTCCTTCATGGCATGAATCATTCTATAATGCCCTCCACCACCAGAGGAACATGAGAGAACCTATTACTGGCATCTTGGCTTACCCAGGGCTCCTGAGACTTGAAAACAAACAGTCCAGTTGATGCGCAATTGAGGAAACAAACAGAGGAGAAACAATCTAATCTTACCTTCCAGTGAAGGAGATGCTGTATCATGTACATCTTTGAATCTCCCACAACTCTCGTTAATTGTTGGTTGAGAATAAGCCAAATCCGTTCTTATTTACTGAGCCCATGAACACATTCAATGTTAAATATAAATGTACTTGACAAAATTGTAACTACAGGAAATGTTTTAGGAGAAAGGGTGTTTCCTTGAACTGGGTCAGTGCAAGATTGGAAGGAAATATCCCAAGAGCATTCAAGATATGGGGTTACAAATCCAAGGCCCGGAGAAGGAAATAGGATTCGGCTCTAGGGACACACAGAGGAACGGTATTGGAGGGATTGTGTTGCACAGGATGAGACAGGGCGTTGCAAAATGGGATTAGACTATGAAAGGTCCTGGCTAGAGTTTGGACATCACTCTCTAGAGGAAAAGAGATATATTTAAGTCTTTAATTAGGTTCCTCCTCCTTTCTCTATTTTTCTATTTACTGTTCCAGGGAGCAATTACTGAGTGCAATGACTGGGAAGGCACATGAGGCTGGGATGGCCAGGAATGAGTAAATAGGATATATCTCAAGGATAAAAATATCTTCAAATTACTGAATTTCTCTTCCCACTTGAATGCTTTCCTTGTCATAGAGAGAAAGAGAGATGCTTCTTGTGAACCAGACAACGCCAAACAAGAAAGTGTCAACAACTAAAAGGAAAATCCTTTTCTCCATCCTATCCTGCCTCCCACCGTCGCTCCATTCAACACTTCTCTTTTATTGCCCACATCACTGTCTGCAGATTGACAGCCTCCTTGTCACTTTAGGAAAGGTTACACAGGAACAAACAGAAGAAGAGAGTTAGACAGGGGTCAGGTCAGGTGGGTCCTTGTCAACTGGGGGAAGGATACAATATCTAACGTGCTTAGCATTTCTTTTTTAAAAAATAGTATTAATGCTACCATTTATGATATTGGTTCCAGTAATAATATAAAGCTTCCTTTAAAACTAATTGTCTCTGTTTTAAAAACTGAAATCAATTTCAAGAAACATATTAAGTAAATAATACCAGCAGGGTCATCCATAATAGGCAGATTTCAGTAGAGTTTCCAGACTAAGACAGACTAGGAAGAAAGACCTCATGATGTACTTCTGAAAATTAGCCAATGAAAACCTTATGGATCATAACAGAATATTGTCCGACTAGCTTGCTTTGGACACGTCTTCAGGAGAGATCAATCCCTAGAGGAGCACATCACATTTGATAAACTAGAGGGCCAGTGAGGGTGAGGGAAACTCTCGTTCAGATGGATTGACACAATAGCCACCATGATGGACTCAAACACGCCAGCAATCCTGAGGATGATGCAGAACTGGGCAACATTTTGTTCCGTTGTACATAAGGTCGCCAAGAGTTGAGTTGACTCAACGGCAGCTTAAAACAACAAGGACTCTAAATGGCTTGCATGTGCCTAAAGGCAATAGGCATTGTCTTAGGCTGGGTTCTCTAGAGAAGCAAAACCAGTAAAGTGTATAAATATATATACAGAGAGAGAGATTATATCAAGGAAACAGCTCATGTGATTGCAGAGGCTAGAACATCCCAAGTCCGTGGATCAGGGTAGAGGCCTCTCTCAAGTCACACAGCTGCAGAATATGGCAAGCCCAAGATTGGCAGATCAGAGAGCAGGGCTCCCACTCACAGGCCATGCAGATTGACGAATCCCAGGTTAGGCAGATAAGCTGATAGCTCAAGTCCCAAGAACGGGAGATGAGACAACAGGAAGCAGCCGCAGGATCCAGAGAGAGCAAAAAGCCAGAACGTCTGCTTATATACAGATGCGGGCCACACCCCCAAGAAGACTCCCTTTCATCTGACTGGCTACTCACAGTATATTCAATCATGGGAGTGATTACATTAAAACACTGAGAATCATGGCCAAGCCAAGTTGACACACAATCTTAACCATCACAGGCATTTTCCCCATTTTTCCGTCCTCACCTCAGCAGCATTTGAGGGCTCAGTGCCTTGTTTCCCTCACACCACGGGTTTCACTCCCACCTCGCGGTCTTGTTGGCAATTTCATCCTCCTCTCCAACATCTTTAATCATTGGAATCGCTCTTGGTTCAGTCCTAGGTCCACCCTTTTCTTACTCTATATTTTCTTCCCTAGCCATTTCAACCATACCCATGGCTTCTCCTTTCTTCTGCATGCATGACTCTCAAATTTATATCTGAGGGTTCAAATATCAACTTTCCCCTTTCCAGCTCCATTTGGATATCTCAAAGTCACCTCAATCTCAGCATGTCCAAAACCTCAAACTCAACCTTACCCTAAACTAGATTTTCTATTTCAGTTGATGGCAACACAATTCATTCAGTTGCTTAACCTCCCATCTACTCTCAATATATAATCAGTTATCAAATTTTCTTCCTAAATAACTTTCCAAAAAGTTCAATTTTTTTATCTGTACCATGACCACCTTAAGCCAAACTTCCAACTTTTCTCTCCTAAACCTCTAGAACAGATCCACCTTCAGTGTCTCCTCCGAATCCCTCCATGAACAATTTTTTAAACTGCAAATTCTATCTCTTCTAGCTCTGCTTAGGTTGTAGCAGTGGCCTGTGTTGCCCTTGTAAAAAAAAAATCTGCAGAACCCACAGGGCCTCAGGTTCCCTCATCAGCCCGACCCTGTACCTCTTTCTACCTGGCTTTCAGTGCTCCAGGCACAACAGCCTCTGCCACTTCCTTAATTAAACACACCATTAAAAAAAAAAAAAAAAAATGTTCTCATCGAGTCTGACTCATAGTGACCTTATAGGACAGAGTAGAACTGCCTCATAAGATTTCCAAGACTGTAATCTTTATGGAAGCACACTGCCACATCTTTCACCCATGGAGTTGTTGGGTGCGTTAGAATTGCCAACCTTTTGGTTAGCAGCTGAGTGCTTAACCACTGCACCACCAGGGCTCCTAAACACACCTTAACCCTCTTTAGACCTGCTGTTCCCTCTGCCTGACTCACTTCCTACTCCTACTTCACACCCCCTGCCACTGCCTCGCTTTGTCTGGTTAATACCGATTCGTTCTTCAAATATGAGCTCAAGTGTCAGTTCTTCAGGAAACCTTCCCTGACCTCCCTCCCGTTCTCCTTGGTCAGATGCCCTAACAGATCCTCTGCAAGAACCATGGGCTGTCTCTCCACTTCCCTTACTGAGTTGTGTGCTTCTTTTGTCATTGGGTCCCCTTTACGATGTAGGCTTTCTGAGGTAAAAGGCCTTATTTGTTTTTACTTTTCTTTTGTATTCCTAAGACCTCCTAGGGTGCCTGTCATATGGTAGTGGCAAGGAGTAACCTCCCAAAGTCAAGGAGCTAAGGCAGACTTTGTGTGCTGAGGGTCAGGCTGGTGGGTTCCAGGCTTCCGAGCAGCAGAACTTTGTGGGAGGCCGATGTTGCATCCTCCTCCAATCGCAAAAGATGCCAAAGTAGGTTTCCTAGTAGGCAGCAGACCCAATGCCCAGTTTCCTACAAGGCCAGGCAGACCCTGAATATAATAGATGCAGAAGCATGAAACAAGAAACACATCTGGATCTTAGAAACATGAGCTTTGGACTCCATTTTTGGTTGCCTCCACGAAGGCCTGCTGTCCTTCCCCAGCCTGTTTCCAGAACGCATCCCTCTGGGTGATGCAAAAGGTTTACAAGCTTGAATGCTAACTGAAAGACTGGAGGTTTAAGTCCACCCAGAGGTGCCTCGGAAGAAAGGCCTGGTGATCTCCTTCCAAAAAAATAAGCCATTGAAAACCTTATGAGCACAGTTCTACTTTAACTCACATGAGGTCACCATGAGCTGGAGTTGATTCAATAGTAACTGGTTTCCCCTCACATTAGGCTTTTCCTCCCCCTTTTTTCCTAATTTCCTGTGTCTAAGGGATTAGTAAGACCTGGAAGGCTTCCTAATGCCAGAGCATCATTTTTCATCCCTGGATGATGGTGTGGGGGCGGGGGTGGGTGGTAAACACAAACACCTGCAAGATTGAGTCATGAGAGAGGAGGATCCAGGGCTTTCTGGCCATGGGTTATGGGCGCTGCGATGCAGAGCCACGTTCATGTCTCTTGGCACCAAAGCATCTGGAAACAGCCTGCTTGGCCGCTGTCTGAGATGCTTTGCTTTTATTTCCAGTGGTTGTACATGTGTGGACAATGGTTGGGAACTGGGCCATTTGTATTTAGGGGTGGTCTGAGGCACACAGTTGGTTTTGATCAGAACGTGGGGATCCCTTCAGCAGAAGGAAGAGATTCTGAACATGTGGAGACCTCAACCTGGAGCTACTAGGGGAATATTTCAGGAGGTGTTTTCCCTCTGACAGCCATGGCTCTATTTAAGCTAACTTTTAGAATAGAAAGCATTGTAGCATAATGGGTTTTGGTGGCATATGGTCATCAGCTCTCATCTTACCACCTAAGTGATCTTGATCAAATTACTTCAACTGTCTGAGTTTCAGCTGTGTATGAGTGTTTTGTGCACCCCCAGAATCATTAAATAAGAAAATGGATTAACCAGCCTAGGGCCTAACATGTATATGTGCTCCATAAATGTTAGCTTCTGTCCCCAGCCCAGTGGGGGTGATACAAGTCAATGAGTGAAGATAATGACCATGATGATAAAGACTGTGGTGAATGCTGAGTTACACTGTCCAGACTCCCTCTCCAGCTGTTGGTGAACTGGGGCGGTAAATGGTAGAAGGAAGTGCTCTGGTGGGCGCAGTGTATCAGGCATTTGAGAGATAAAGAGGAAATAGTAATTATATGGACGTGCAATTGGATAATATTGCTGAGGGCTATTGATGTTCTCCAGAAAGTAAATGAAAGGCTAAAAGCAAGTAATCACCAATTAAAGGGTAGACAGGAAACCTAGAGGATCTCCTTGGCAAAGAGGACAGAGAAAGCTGAGGATCAGGGCCAGAACATAATCATAAAAGTAGTAGAACTCGGGTGAAATAAATCAGTCACAAAAGGACAAATGTTGTATGATCTCACCTACATGAAATATCTAGAATAGGCAAGTGTATAGAGACCAAAGTTTATTAGTGGTGTTAAGGATTGAATTATGTCCCCCCAAAGTGTTGTAAATCCTAACCTTTATGCCTGTGATTATAATCCCATTTGGAAATAGCTTGTCTTTGTTATGTTAATGAGGCACGGTTAGTGTAGGGTGTGTTTTGAGTTAATCTCTTTTGAGATATAAAAGGAGCAGATTAAGGAAGCAGAGATGGGGGAAGAGAGATGCCAAGCCACACGGAGATCTCCAAGGAACCAGGGAACAGAAGCCGAAGAGACAAAGACCTTCCTCCAGAGCCGATGGAGAGAGAAATCTTCCCCTAGAGCCAGCACCCTGAATGCAGACTTTTAGCCTCCTAAACTGTGAGAGAATAAATTTATGTTTGTTAAAGCCATCCACTTGTGGTATTTCTGTTACAGCAGCACTAGATGACTAAGACAAGTGGTTACCAGGGGCGAGCAGGAGGGACGGGGAAAGGAAAACACAGCACTAAGGGGATATTGAGCTTCTGTTAAAGATGATGGAAAAATTCGGGAATGGTGATGGTTGAACAATACGATGAATATATTGAATGCCACTGAGAAGCATATATGAAGATTGTTGAAATGGCAAATGTTTGTTACCTATACATTTGCCACAAAAAAAAGTAGTAGAACCTTAAAGAAAGTTGAACTGTCAGTCTATAGTCAGGGCCCTGACTGGGAAGGACTGGAACCTGAGATTTGGGATGGATATATCTGGGTCAATGCAGTTGAAAATCTTGAACCCCTAGATTTCCTTGATATATCTGCTTTACTCCTTCCAGGTAAAGGCTAGTATTTCCCTTTTGCCTGACTGAAAAACCCAAACCTGTTGCCATAGAGTCAATGGCGACTCATAGCGACCCTATAGAATGGAGTAGAACTGCCCCATAGGGTTTCCAAGGAGTGGCTGTGGATTTGAGCTATCAACCTTTTAGTTTGAACCCTCAGGTATAAATTTGAGAGTCATGCATGCAGGAGAAAGGAGAAGCCATGGGTATGGTTGAAATGGCTAGGGAAGAAAATATAGAGTAAGAAAAGGGTGGACCTAGGACTGAGCTCTTAACCATTGCCACCAGGGGTCCATAACCCATATTCTAGGAAACACAAAAAGTTGCCTGCTTTGAGTGTAGCTCAGAGCAAGGGAGAGCTCTGTAGCAAGCAGCCCTGCCACTTGGGCCCCATGACCAGGCAGAACCTCTGGTAGAGAGGTATCTGTGGTGGGAAAGGATGCTGTGCTGGGTTTATGGCAAGCCCTAACAGGGGAATCACAGTGTAGATCCCTAAGATTCTAAAGCATGGCCATGCCACCTAAAGCAGAGAATTATACTTCTTTCAAAATAATAGCTGACCACAGAATATTAAGAGACAACGTGGCCAGAATTGCCATTATGAGCTAGATTTTATCAGTCCCATGAAATCACAAGCAACGGCAATCCATCATAAGATGGAAGGGGTACATGCAGAATCAGACATGGGCAAAGCCAAGGGCACAAGTGAACTGCAAGAGAAGGTCTCTCAAACCCCCTTGTAATCCATCATTGTTACACCAGTTTTCCTTCCTTAGTTCACTCTAACGGCCATTGCTGGGGGAGCAGGTCTTACACTCAGCTGACAGAAGAAGAAAAAAGCTAAACATATTTCACATATGGTAGGCTCAGTATGTGATGCAAGCCAAAAATGGTCTGGAGCGCTGAAAGACAGTGGTGAGGGGAAATCCTCCCAAGGAGCAAAGCTTGGGCAGTGCACCTAGGCATTCATTTGGGGTGAATACAGACTCATGGGCAGAGGCAAGTATCTTGGCTGATTGGTCAGGGCTAGAAGAAGAAAAACTTGAAGATCAGAGAAAGGAAATCTGGGAAAGAGGCACGTGGATGGACATATGTGCATAGCCATTGTATTAGTCTCCTAGTGCTGCCGTAACAGAAAAACCACAAGTGGATGGCTTTCAAGCAGAGAAATTTATTTTCTCACAGTTCTGGAAGCTAACAGCCCAAATCAGGATCTCGGTCATGTCAATTCCTTCCTTGTAGGTTGTCCTGAGTATTTTTTGTTTCCTTGGCTTGTAGATGATCCTCACGTGGTGTCTGTTTTCCCCCATATGTGCACATGTCTCTGTCTATTATGCTCTTTATATAACTCAGAAATGATTAGGTTTAGGATCCACCCTACACTGGTATGACCTCAGCTGATTGATTACATTAGTTAGATTGCATTATGAAAGGTGATTACATTACATTACATCCACAAGTATAAGGGTTAGGATTCCAATTCATATTTTGGGGGGAAAACAATTCAATCCATAACAGGCATGAAGTGTGAAGATCTTTGCATCACATGTTAATGTCCACCAGGGAACATCTACCAACAAGGGGACATTAAACAACAAGTAGACAGAATAATTTGACAAGTTGACAAGTTGACTTTAGCCACTACCACCCACCTCCCCCAGGGCTGGAACAGTGGATGCATGGAATACCACAGTGGCAGGGATGGAGGCTCTGCGTGGGCCTAACAGCACGGGCTCCCATCCATCAGGTCTGATCTAGCTACCACTGCTGTCGAATATCCAATTACCCAGCAGCAGAGACCAATGCTGAGGCCCAGCTGTACCACATTCCTTCTGGGAGACGAATCAGCCACTCTACTCAGCAGCAAGTAGACAACTTTGGCCTCGTTTCACCCCTGGAAGGGGCCAGGCTTCATCTAGACTATAATCAACACGTATTCTGGATATAGTTTGCCTTCCCTGCCTTCAGGGCTTCAGGTAACATTACTGTGTGGCTGGGAACTTCTTCGGTATTACCAGTTTGCATGCAGATAAATCAATTTAACTTTTGAAGAACATGAAGTACATTCCAGGCACTGTGCTAGACACCAGGAATACACAGACAGGTCCTGCCCTCGGTCGTTTAATAGCTATCATGGGCTACCTTTGTTCTTGGAGCAGAATAGCAAAGTTGCCGGCATTAAAACTATTTTACAAGTTAACTAAGCAGACTGTAAGCTCAAGTAACTTCACAATTCAGTGGCTAACGTGGGACTGGGAACCAGAATCATTTTTCCATTGGTGGCCTGACTCTTAAATATCATGTTCTCAGCCCATGTTGATCAGATAAAGAAATCTTGCTGGCAAGTAGCATACGTAAAGGGCAGTTGATGATAAAAGTGAAAACTAAATGAAATTTGAATTTCAGCTTTTTACCTTGAGATTGTGAGCGTTGCCTTCCTATTCTGAGTAAGAGACTTCAGACCCCACTGCATTAACAGGAATCGCCCTCCCTCAGTTCTCTCCCATCTCCCACACTGGCCCTTGTGGAGCCACAAAGCCCCAGAAAGGTTTAGTGGAGAAGTCGGCTGACATTCTATGGCAACCTCAAGAGTTTCTCTCCTCTATGAAGCAGACACATTGATGAAGACTTCGTCTACTCTGCCCCCAACCCGAAGCTGCCTTTTATCTTAGATGTACACATTTCACTTCCGTATTGTGATGACACTAACACCTGTCTTCCTATTGTAATGAAACCCAGGGAGGATGAATGGCAGTAGCCACAGGGACCAAAATAGGTCTGTCCTAGTCACTCTCTATGCCCCAAACATTTCCACTTGCCAAGGGACAGGCCCAGTTTTTAATCACGTTGGAGTCACCTTGAGAAACTCCTCAAGAATGGTTAAAATCATTGCAGGGCACACAGAGCAAGAGAAGGATGCTGGTGGAATCTGGGCGATGCCAACGCTCAAGGGCAGGAGAAGGAGCACTGTTTGGCTCGAAAATGCGCAATATTGCAAGGGTCAGTGATTTGGTTGGAAGAAATGATAATACTTGGGGGACTCCTCTTAAGCCTCTGTTTGCATAGCAAGTGTGTTGCATTTATATAAGATTGCATGCTACGGGTCATGAAGAACAGAAAAGTTTTGTGAACATGTTTTTATTCACATTTTATAAGAAAGAAAATATCTCAATTATCTACATCAAAAATTATTGTTATGGATTGAACTCAAAATATGTGTTGGAATCTCAACCCATATACTTGTGGATATAATCCTGCTCAGAAATGGGGTTTTCTTTTTTATGTTAATGAGACCATATCAGCATAGGATGTGTCCTAAATCTAACCTCTTCTGAGTTACATAAAAAGCAGCTTAGACGCAGAGATACACAGACACGGGGAAGACAGACATTACCTGACAGTGAGGGAGGCAGATGAATCTATAAGCCCAGGAACTTGAAGGATTGCCAGCTACTAGAAGTTGAAATAGACAAAGAAGAAGCTCCCCCTAGGGCCATGCCCTGAATTCGGACTGCTAGCCCCCAGATCTACGAGATAATAAATTTCTGTTGTTTAAAGCCACCCGCTTGTGGTATTTCTGTTACAGCAGCACCAGGAAACTAAGATAACTATATATGTATCATTCAGAAATTTGGTTGACTTGAAGAACTTCAGGAGCTCTCGGCTCTGCAGAAGAGGGAAAGCCAGCTGGGGCTGAGAAGGAAGGTCCGAGAAGGGGGAGCAGAATCGGAAGAAAGCAGTATCCTGGAATCCAGCAGACGAGAGAGGTTTCAGGAGAGAAGGGTTGCCAATGTCAGATGGTGAGGAAGGAAAGATCAAATATGTACTGAACAGAGGTTTTTGCACGTGTTATTGCTGCCTTCCAGTAGCACTGCATTAGGGTTGGGGACAGGATCCAGGCTGCAGGAGTTTAAGGAGTGGTCAGTGAGCTAAGTGGAAAGAGTGAACACAGGCAAATCTTTCAGTTTCAAGAAGTGTGAGGGGAGTGAGTTAGGATATTAGCTGCACAGGACATAAGTAGTATGAGAGAACTCATGTTTATTGAGCTCCTACTATGTCATCCTATATATATTTGTGTACAACACGTAGATTTCCACATTTAATCCTCACCACAACTCTAGGAGATGAGTGAAAGATATCCATTTTGCTAATGAATAGCATACAGCTCAAAGAGGCTAAGTAACTTACTAGTGAGCAAGATTTAGAACCTATCTTAGTTACCTAGTTCTACCATAACAAGAATACCACAAGTGAAAGAGTCCATAGAAGAATCCTGATCAAAAGGGAGAACATGCAGAACAGAATTTCAAATTCTCATGGACTCTAGACTTTCTGGAACCATGGAAGGTGGATGAAGCCCTGAAACTATTGCCCTGAGATAATGTTTGAACCTTGAACCAAAAACATCCCCTGAAGTCTTCCTAAAAACTGAAGTCTTTTTAAGCTAAACCGAGTAGTTTAGCGTACCTAGCAAAAAAGGTCTGCCTTGAGCATTACGCTCTTTTAAGAACTATCTGTATGGTATCAAATTGACAACAGCAACTTGAAAGCTTGGATGGGAATCTTAGTGGGCAGGAAGTTTATGTTAATGAGGGCGGAACAACTCAGAAAAGGAGGGTGAGAATGGTTGCACAACTCAAAGAATGTACTCAGTGTCACTGAACGGTATATGTAGAAACTGTTGAATTGGCATATGTTTTGCTATGTATATTCTCAACAACAACAAAATAAGTAAAATTTAGAAGAAAAAAAAAAAGAATACCATAAATGGGTTGCTTTAAAAAAACAGAAATTTATTTTCTCACGGTTCTGGAGGCTAAAAGTCCAAATCAGGGTCTTGGCTGTGTTGATTCTTTTTGTGAGCCCCTCTTCTAGTTTCTGGTTTCTGCCTATGATCCCAGGCATTCTGTTGCTTGTAGATGATCCTTACATGGCATCTGTCTTCCCCTTGTGTGTGTGTGTCTCTGTCTAGTCTGCTCTTTTTATAAGATGCTACTCGGAAGTGATTAGGTTTAGGACCCATCATATTCTGGTATGACTTTATTAACATAACAAAAAAATCCCCTATTTCCAAACGGGGTCACATTGATAGGTGTAGGGGTTAGGACTTCAACATAACTTTTTGGGGAGCACAATTTCACGCATAACAGAACGTAACTCTGATTCCAAAATCTATCTTCTTGCCTGTACAGACATGCCTAGCAGAGTCAAAAGTGGGTTGATTGGTGGTTATTTTAAGAAGTGGGTGGCTTGGGCGTGGTTGTAAGCTGAAATGAGTAAGCCCTTCCCGATCCCAATGTCAAGTGTCCAACTCTTGGCCATCTCTTACACTACCAGCTCACTCTATCTAGTACCTGGGCTACAAATATTCTTTCACCGACCAGTACATGAATCTGAGGAGACCGAGGGATAGCCAGGTAAGGTGAGAATGTGGGTTAGTGGGCATTAAAATAGCCTCTGCCAGTCGTGTTTCACATGCTGTGTCTGAAAGACGGGTGAAGCTTTAGGAAGCCTATTTCCAACTGCAGATGTCTGACCTTTACCACGAGCAAAATCAGTTTTTTGTTTATTATAATATCAGTAGATAGGACTCTGGATCAAGCCTGGCATTCTCACTCAGGCTGATTTTCCCAGTGCTGTTCCTATCTCCGTCTCCACAGTCCCTGTGCCATTGACATTATGGGGCTTTGGTCACCTCCTGATCAACTAGGTTGCTCCACACGGCCTGAGCAGCACTGGCAAGGAGGATGATGGGGCCACACAGCACCCACAGACACCTGAGAGGCAGAGATAAATAGCTGCTGTCGAGTCGATTCTGACTCCTGGCAACCTTACGTACTACAGACTTATGTATTACAGAACAAAATGTTGCCTGGTCCTGCATCATCCTCACAATCACCAGCTCTTGTGCCAATCCATCTTACTGAGGATCTCCTTCACCCTCACTGGCCTTCTGCTTCACCAACATGATGTCCTCCTCTAGCAATTGATTCCTCCTGATGACATGTCCAAAGCAAGAAGTTGGACAATGTTCTGTTGTGATCCATAAGGTTTTCATTGGCTAACTTTCAGATGTAGATTTCCAGGCCTTTCTTCCTAGCCTGTCTTAATCTGGACTAAAACCTGTCCACCGTGGGTGACCATGCTGGTATTTGAAACACCAGTGGCGTAGCATCCAGCTTCATAGCAACGTGCAAGCCAACACAGTACGACAAACTGACAAGACAGGTGGTGGACACCTGACTACCCTGCTCCCCTCAAATTAAAACTTTTCAACAAAAGAAAACTTATCTAGCTCATTTCTCTGCCTAAATGATGAGTACTGCTATATCTTACTTCTTTCCAAGTCTTTTATTCTATTATCCTCTCCACCCTGAGAACATCCTGAGAGGTAGGTGTGGTTGAGATCATGATCCCTAGCTGAGAAAGGCAAATGCAGGCCTGTCAGGAAACTCCTCAGAGCCCTCACGTTGATTGACCAAATGCTGCAGGTAGGACTTATTAATTAGCTCCTGGTCCCCACCCAGGGCATCTCCCTTCATCTCCTGCCGTCAGCCTTCAGACTTGAATACTGTGAACCTTCCTGGAACTGTGGGGCTTTGGAAAGACATGGTAGGGTACAAGGGGTAGGAATTGTGCTAGCTGCTTTACATAAATTGGTTCACTTAAGCCTCACGTAACTGCTCTGAAGTAGATATTACCATAACCATTTTACAATAAGGAAAATTATACTTAGCAAAATAATTTATCCAAGAACAGAAATTCAGGTAAATAATTGGGAAGGCCATGCCTGGAAACAGCTTTGCCTGGCTCTGGAAGCTGGACTGACTCCTGGGAATTGGACGATCAGGGTTTGGATCCCTCCTTACTGCATACTGGTTGAGTGTCTTCACCTCCCTAAAGTCTGCAGGGCAGTTAGAGAGGTTTAAATGAGGTGGGGTTCCTGGGTGGTGCAAACGGTTAGTGTGCTCAGCTGCTGACCAAAAGGTTAGAGGTTCAAGTCTACCTAGAGGTGCCATAAAAGAAAGGCCTGGTCCTAAAGGAGACTGGAGAAACCTCGAGAGTATGGCCCCCAGACACCCTTTTAGCTCAGTGGTGAAGTTACCTCCGAGGTTCACTGTTCAGCCTGGGAGTGGACAGCCCCGTAAAACCAAATGAGACTAACGAGGTACAGGAGTCCAGTGACAAGGGCCAGAAGGCAGAAGGGGACA
Organism: Trichechus manatus latirostris; assembly: GCF_000243295.1. Lineage (NCBI taxonomy): Eukaryota > Metazoa > Chordata > Mammalia > Sirenia > Trichechidae > Trichechus > Trichechus manatus. The sequence continues at coordinate 3,455,899 of NW_004443975.1, read as the reverse complement.
AGGAAGCTGGTGATAGGAACCCAAGGTTGAGTAAGGATATTGTTGATGTGTTGTGAGATTGTTAACCATTGTCATAGGGCAACATGTGTACTAACTGTTAAATGAGAAACTATTTTGTTCTGAAAGCCTTCATCTTAAGTGAGAATAACAGCACAATTGGAAGAGCGTAGTCAATGTCACTGAACTGTGTATGTAGAAATTTTTGAAATGGTGTATCTTTGGCTATGTGTAGTTTCACCAAAAAAAAAAGGTTGAGAAGTTAGAGGGTTAATATGTTGTGGTGTTGTTAACCAGTGTCATAAAACAACATGTGTGCTGACCATGAGAAACTATTTGTTCTGTAAGCCTTCACCTGAAGTACAATAAAATATTAAAAAAAAAAAAGTTTTTTTTAAAAAAAAAAAAGGCCTGGTGATCTACTCCCAAAAAATCAGCCACTGAAAACCCTATGGAGTGCAGTTCTACTCTGACATACATGGGCTCGCCATGAGTCAGAATCAACTTAACAGCAACGGGAGTTTTTTTTTTTTTTTTAATTCATATACATATTTGAAAGCCTCTTGATGGGCAGAGCACTTCACACCTGCTGACTGTTACTCTGTTCACATGAACACACGTCCCTCTTTTTTTAAGGGCATCCAACAGAAAGAGGGGGAGGCCACTTCTCTGCTCAGTGGAACATCATTGAGTCACCTGAGGCCTATCCCTGATCATTTCTCTAAAGCCCTGATATGCCCTCCATTTGATTCACCCAGCAAACGCGGGCAACCTACAGTCACCTTGCTCTTCATAACTCTTTCTTCATTTGAAGACTTTTCATTGCTGAGTGGCCCCACCTGGAGGCCATGGAATATACCAATAGAAATGAAGGCAAAGTAAACCTGCTGTTCACTTGGAACCTAAAGGTCTACTCCAATGGGCCTAGGTATCAGGACTCAACCACTGAACTCTAGAACTAGAACTATGTCTTGCCTCTTATTAGTTGTTCGATCCTGGAAATCAGTTAACTTCGATTGCCTCAGTTTCTTATCTCTTAATAAGGGATCTTGGGGGTAATGACTGTTCTTCCTTCCCTCCTTTATTGTTGAAACGACAGCCTATATTGGAAAACTGTAACAAATCTAGGTTTTAATCCCAACTGCCTCTCTTGCTAGCTGTGTGGCCTTGGGTAAATTACTTAACCTTTCTGAGTCCAGGTTTCTTCTTGTGAAAAATGGCAAGGACTGTTGGGATAATTATGCAGTATATTTTAGGGTAAGGCAGATCTGTTCTGGAATTCCCTCACGAAGGTTCATTACTAAAGTACTCTGCAGAGCTCCTCAGCCAAGACCTGGGCTGTTCCAGTGTGTGGCTAATGATTTTATTGTGAGCTCTAATTTCTTTAGCAAAGACACATTTGTAACTGGCAGTGAGCAGAGTGGCTTCCTCTGACTAACAGGCAGGTGGCTATTCCATTTCCCCCTCAGACCTGACTGCCTTCTGCCCGGGGATAGGGGTGGGGGGAAGAGAGCGGGGAGAGGCCTGATGTCACCAGCCCTACATAAGGGCCTCCTTCAGCTCCTGCAGGCAGTTTGGAAGCAGCTGGAGGAAGGAGTTAGGTCCCCGTTACAGGCTTTTGGCTTTTGAAGTCAGACACAGACACAGCTGTTGAGTGAAATGCAGCCTCCCCAGAAAAGCCCAAGCCTCAGACCTTTCAAGCAGAGGAAGAGCTTAGGTAAGGCCCTTGGGGCTCCTTCCTGGGTTTTGGCCCCTGAGAGAGGGGAGGAGAGACACAGACCTCCCTTACAGGCCTGACTATTCATTTGTACTTGTATTTTCACAGCAACCAGAAGAGAGGAAGTGGCTGGAATCCGGGCAAAGTTCCCAAGCAAGATCCCGGTAAGACTCCAGGGTGCTTACTCTCCTTGGGGCCTGCAGACCTGGTCTCTGGGAAAACAAAGCCCACCCAACAGCCTTCTCTGTGTCCCAAGTTCCTAAGGCGCAGAGCAGCCTGAGCCACGTTCTCAGGCTCTTGTTCCAGAGGAGACTCACGCTGACACTCTTGGCAGGTGATAGTGGAGCGCTGCCCCCGCGAGAAGCTCCTGCCCGCGCTGGACAAAACCAAGTTCCTGGTCCCGCAGGAGCTGACCATGACCCAGTTCCTCGGCCTCCTTCGGTAGGTGGGAAAGCACAGGGTGGGGTGGGGGGGCTTGTTGTGTGCACCTGGGCTGCTTCCACTTTGTTTGTTATATTTGTTTGGGGGATGGGGGTATACAAGGGGAAGAGAGGGAGGAAGTTGTCTTGTGACTCACCTTTTAGATTCTGTAGTATCCCAAAAAGATATTCTTAGAATTAAACTATTTTAAACAGGTGGGGAGAACCCCTTAGATAACAAATCTAAAGGGAGTAATAACTCTCAAAATTTCTAAGACTTTTCCAAAGTAATCTTGGCTCTGAAACAAGTCCGAAAGGTCCTTTCTTTTAGATAACTGTTCTAAACTCAGATTGTGCTTTGCCAGTAGATAGGATACTTTTTAAAGTGTGTGTACCTGGGAGGTAGGGGACATCCTCCAAAGGCAAACACTCCCTACACTGCTCCAAAAAACCCAAACCAAACCAGTTACTGTCGAGTCAACCCCAACCCATGGAGACCCCATGTGTGTCAGAGTAGAATTGTGCTCCATAGTGTTTTCAATGGCTGATTATTGGAAGTAGATCACCAGGCCTTTCTTCCAAGGCACTTTGGGGTAGACTCAAACCTCCAACCTTTCAGTTAGCAACCAAGAGAGTGTTAACCATTGCACTACCCAGGGACTCCCCTACACTGCTTAGATGACTGCAAAGAGGGGCAAGGCTTCCCCAATACACACTCCTCCCCTTGGGTTGAGGCAGAGGCACAGCAGAGGAACTTTGTAAAGTGGAAGAGGGTTAAGTGGTGTCACCTACCACACGGCATCAGTGAAAATGATCTGGAAATAAGTAAACAGGAGCCAGTGGGTAATTCTCCCAGGACTGAAAAGCCTGCTAGGCTGGCCCTTGGAGGCTGGACAGCGTTGCAGGCTGATCCTTCAGGAAATTCACTGTGTATATGTTTCTTCGTTTTCTTTTGTTTTAATGACTTATTGAAGAACATTTTGATTTCCTGTCCTTAGGGAAGTTTATGTGTTAAAGTTAGTCCAGTGTGAGTGGGAGGTGGCTAAGGGAGAAGGAAAGCCAGGATTAGATCCCAACATGTGAGTGTATCATTGGTGACCCCACCCCCACCCCAAGAAAACAAACTTTGAGTTCTAATAGCCATTCTTTTTCCTCCTCCCAGTAAGGGGTCCTCCTATCTTTACCACCACCCCTGACCAACATCCCCATCTCACCACCGGAAGCTCCACAGCATTTATTGAGCATCAACTATCTGGGCTCTGGGGATACAGCAATAAACAGAATAGACAAAGCCCCTGTCCACACCTTTCAAGTCGCAGCCTTTACACTGTGGGGACTCCAACCCTCATAAAATGAGAACCTGGCAAAAGACAGGCATGGAGGTGCAGTCTCTGGGCATAAGAGCAATTACCTGCAGAGCTGATTGCAACCCCCAACTCCAGCTCCACCCATTCCCACTGTTCTTTTTTACCCAAACACAGTCTTAAAATTGTAAAAGCTAAAACCTTTGGGGGTAATTTCGTGAGGGATTATCTCACTATAAAATTAACCAGGTTTTGAAATCCACCCCCAGCCACCCTCTCTCCCGACTGCTGCACTCACTCAGCCCATCAGAAGCATTAAAGCTCTGAGATTTGGAGTGGGCTGGCTGTGCCAGCCTAACAAATTACAGCAAATTAGAATATGCTTCCAGCGAGACTTAAGCCCTTACCTTACCATCGATTCCTAGGAGGACTCGGGATGCATGTTGACCTTGACGTTTGAAGCAAGTCCAGTTGAACTTCGCTGCTTCTCTATCTTATTAATGTGGGAGGAGAAAGGACAGGTGAGGAAAGCACACACTTTTAGGCAGTAGATCCCTTCCAAACGTCTTCCAAGGCTGTTGAACTGTGATATAGTTCATCACCTTCGTATCGCTAGGGACATTTTTAATTTCACAGCAAAACCAGTAACCAGTTGCTGTTGAGTCGATTCTGACTCATGGCGCCCCCATGTGTTTCACAGTGGAACTGTGCTCCATCGAGTTTTCATGACTGTGACCTTTCAGAAGCGGATCACCAGGCCTTATTTCCCAGGTGCCTTGGGTGGGTTCAAACCCCCAGCTTTTTGGTTAGTAGCCCAGCACTTAACCATTTGTGCCACCCAGTGACTCCAGCTTCATAGCAAGCAGTGGGTTATTGCTTAGCATTTTTGTGTTGGCATGTCTCCTAGTGAATGATGGGATAACCTCAGCCCTTTGGTCATCTTGGAAGCCTCTACAGTATCTTAAATCTCCAGGGAAGGAGTATGGACATCTTGAGCATCACGACCCTGAAGATTGCTGGGCTGCTTCCCAGATCAACTGAGTCAGAATCTCTTGGGGTAGCAGCCAGGAATCTGCATTTTCGACAAGCCCCTTCTAGATAATTCTAGTGCACACTGAAGCTTGAAGACCACTGCCTCTAGATTGCGGAAGATAGGGCATATCATTTTGCAGGGAAATACATTTACGTTGGTCAAACTGAGGTAAAGCTATGGGTCAGGGACCCATTCCCTGCCAGATTAACTTCTTTCCTTTCTGCAATCTCCCCCGAAACCCAGGAGCCGCATGGTGCTGAGGGCCACTGAAGCCTTTTACCTGCTGGTGAACAATAAGAGCCTGGCCAGCATGAGCGTGACCATGGCAGAGGTCTACAGGGACTACAAGGATGAGGATGGCTTCGTGTACATGACCTATGCCTCCCAGGAGATGTTTGGCTGCTGAGGGTCGGCAGCCCCCAGGGATGGGAGCAGCCTCAGTGACAGAGCCTGCAGTCCTCTCTAGCCCGAGTCACCATGAACTTGTCTTCTAACCGATGGTCAGACGCTGGCAGAAGGGAGGGTTTCCTCCCATGTGTACTTGGGAGAGGCCCAGGGATGCCCTGGGGCGATCGGCACCTCCAATGACAGTGAGGACCTGGTCTTTCCTGTTCGCTGTTTTGGGCGCCATGCTCTTGTGTTCCCTCTCTAAGTAACATTCACCATGTTCTCAGAAGTTCTGTCAATAGCAACTCTTTTTCTGAATAAGAAATAGTTAACGTATGCGATGGTTTTCTCCGATAACTAGAGTCATATTTTAAGTGTATCTTCTATGGTGAAGGCGGGCAGGGCCCTGGGGAGCTGATTTCACTGCTTGTGTGTGGACAGAAGTCACTTCTCTGACTCAGGCTATAGAGACCCTCTGGCCTGTGGACAGGTCTCGGCGGAACCAAGTAAAGCCCGTGCACCACGCTGTCTAAGAGCCACCCTTATCTGTTTCACTAAAGAGACCATTGTTACATTTCCAGCATTCACTCTACCTGGTTATTTCCTCTTATATCCCTTTCTACATAACTCCTACATAGTTATGCCAAAGTTGTGATATCGCGTTATAAAGTCATTTAAACAGTTTGAGTGTTTACTATGTGCCAGGCATTATTCTAAGCTCTCTGCGTGTGTTAGCGCCTCATCACCACTCTCTGTGGTTAACTACTGGGATCGTCATTTTACAGATGAGGAAACTGAGGCCCCGGAAGGTCAAGAATATTTACCACATTCACACAACACAGTCTACTGGGATTTGAGATCAGGGAGTCTGGCTTTACCTCTAACCCGCTGCTAAGCTCCCTAAGATAAAGTTGCTCTGCTCAACAAGTACCTATTAGGTACTTCTGCTACAGAGCTGAGTTAGAGTCTAAACTAAGGAGGGCAGTAAAGTGCAGTGAATGCAACAATGTGGGGCATTTGGTTCATCGGCAGCACAAAAAGAGTAGAGCTTCAACTATGCTTGCAAGGTGAGGGCCAGGGAGGGCTTCACAGGGGCATTCTGCTGGAGCTGGGTTTTGAAGCACTGATAAAAGTTTGTCTAGGAAGGAACTTATTTATATTTAGCCAACATTTATTGAGCATTTATTGTACAAAAAACCAAAAAAACCAAACCCATTGCCGTCGAGTTGATTCCGACTCATAGCAACCCTATAGGACAGAGTAGAACTGCCCCATAGGGTTTCCAAGGAGTGGCTGATAGATTCAAACTGCCAGCCGTTTGGTTAGTAGGCATAGCTCGCACCATGAGGGCTCTGATTTAGTGTATCCTAGGTGCTAGTCTAGGCCTTGGAAATTAACAGCGACACTGAACAAGACATACAAAAAGTCCCAGCCTTCATGGGGCTCACTTTAATTCTACTGAGGAGAAGAAAGACGATATTCAAGATTCTTGTAAGTGCAATAAAGGAGAGAAAAAAAGAGAGAGATTGGCTGGCAGGTGGAATCCTTTATTTAGAGCAGAGAGAACTTCTCGGAGGGAGTAACATGCATTTGGACCAAAATGATGAAAAGGAGCCAGCAGAGGGGGGAAGGTTGAGTATGAAGGTCCTAAGGTGGAAACCCTGGTGACTTAGTGGTTAAGAGCTATGGCTGCCAACCAAAAGGTCAGCAGTTCGAATCCACCAGGTGCTCCTTAGAAACCCTATGGGGCAGTTCTACTCTGTCCTATAGGGTAGCTAATTGGAATCAATGGGAATGCATTTTTTTTGTTTGTTTAAGGTCAGGAAAAAAAAAAAAACCCATTGCCATGGAGTCGATTCTGACTCATAGTGACCCTATAGTGGCTAAGTGGTTAAGAACTATGGCTGGAACTCAAAATATTGGCAGTTCGAATCCACATGAAGTGGTTAAGAGCTACGGCTGCAACCCAAAAGGCTGGCAGTTCGAATCCACCAGCTGCTCCTTGGAAACCCTATGGGGCAGTTCTACTCTGTCTTATAGGATTGCTATGAGTCGGAAGCAACTTGACAGTAATGGTTGTTGTTAAGGTCAGAAAACGAAGCCCTAGTGGTGCAGTGGTTAAGAAAAGGCTGCTAACCCAAAGGTTAGCACCAGCTGCTCTGTGGGAGAAAGATGTGGCAGTCTGCTTCCATAAAGATTTACAGCCTTGGAAATCCTATGGGGCAGTTCTACTGTTCTATAAGGTCCTTATAGTCAGAATTGACTCAACGGCAGCGGGTTTGGGTTTTGGTTTTAAGGTGAGAAAGGAATCCCTGGGAGACTGAAGAATACCAAAGACACAAGGGAAAGATTAGTCCAGAGGACTAAAGGACTACAACTACTGCAGCCTCCACCAGACTGAGTCCAGCACAAACAGATGGTTCCTGGCTACCACCATCGACTATTCTGACAAGCATCACAATAGGAGGTCCTGGACAGAGCTGGAGAAAAATGTAGAACAAATTTCTAACTCACAAAAAAAAAAACAAAAAACAAAAACCAGACTTACTGATCTGACAGAGACTGGAGAAACCCCAAGAGTATGGCCCCTGGGCACCCTTATAGCTCCCTAATGAAGTCACTACTGACGGTCACCCTTCAGCCAAAGATTAGACAGGTCCATAAAACAAAATGAGACTAAATGGGTACACCAGCCCAAGGGCAAGGACGAGAAGGCAGGAGGGGACAGGAAAACTGGTAATGGGGAATGTAAGGTCGAGAAGGGGAGACAGTTGACATGTTATGGGGTTGGCAACCAACGTCACAAAACAGTAAGTGTATTAATTGTTTAATGAGAAACTAATTTGCTCTATATACCTTCATCTAAAGCACAATAAAAAAAAAAAAAGAAAGGAATCCCCGGGTGGTGCAAACAGTTAACGTGCTCAGCTGCTAAAAGTGTGGAGGTTCAAGTCCACTCAGAGGAACCTCCTCAGAAGAAAGGCCTCCTGAAAAATCAGCAATTGAAAACTCTACAGAGTACAGTTCTACTCTGACACACGTGGAGTCGCCAAGAGTCGGATTGTCTCAATGGCAACTTGTTAAGGTGAGAAAAGGCCTGAAGAGTTCTAGAAACAAAGGTTTCTAGAGTGGGTGGAGCTGAACCAGTGGGCGGGAAGGATGAGGTAAGTGGGACCAGATCTGCAGGGCTTGTAAATTTTGTTAAGGTGTTTGGGTTTTATTTCAAAGTCTGAGGGGAAAAGAAGGGGGAAGCATTCTAATTGGAAAGAGAGAAGGCATTTGTTGAAGAAAGTGAAGCTCAGAGAAGTTGTGATCTTCCTAAGGCCCCCCAGCAGGGCTGGGCCTGGCTTGTACCCTCACTCAGCTCACTGTCTGGAGGTCTGCTGTCCCTGCTCCTGGCAGCTTTGCATCCCTCCCAGGCGGTGAGGCTGCCCTCTCCTGCCCAGCTGTGTGGTTGTGCTTCCCTCTCTGGCTGCCCAGCCCTAGTCAGTTCCTCTATCACTCATCCTTCGAGTCATCTTTGTCATATACCTAGTAAAGACATTGTTTCCCAGATTTGTTCTCTAGACATATCCTTGATGCTTCATCTCAATCAATGAATACTCTTCCCAAGTAAATCTACTTCCTAGTATTGACTCTGAACTTGATGAAGGGTGTTTATCCTTGGGCATTCATCTGGATACTTAATTGCCCATGCCCAGCACAGGTCTTCTAGCTCTCAGCCTTCTCCACATCCTTAGTCTCTGTTGAATCGCGGTATCAAAGACTGTCCATCATTCTCCAAGTACAGAGAGCCCTGGTTTTGTAACTGAGTGGGTATTGTGTTGTGTTTGGTCACCAAGATCCTTCCTGATGTAACTTCCTCTCATATGTTAACCTCTCTGGCTGGAGTGTGATGCATCGGCGAACTTGCTTATGGTGAATGAGCATTGCTTGGTTTCCTGTTGCTGTATGACAAGCCAGCCATAACTTAGTGGTATAAAACAACCACCATTTTATTATGCTCATGGATTCCCTGGGTCAGGAACTAGGAACATGCACAGTGGCAATAGCTTATCTCTGCTCCACGATACCTGGGGACTCAGCTGGGAGTGATTTGAACAGCTGGAGTGTGGGATCATCAGGAGGCGTCTTCGTACATGTCTGGCACCTGGACTGGATGACTCAGGCTGAGCTCAGCTGGGGCTGTGGACTGGCGCGGATCCACAGGGCTGCTCACAGTGAGACGGCGGGTTTCTGCAGGGAGCATCCTTCCAAGAAGCAGCTGGAGAGCCTGTGATCCAAGAGACCAAGACAGAAGCTGACCTGTCCAATAGTGATGAATTTCAATGGTTTTTAGTCTGGATTTCTCTAACTTTTTTTTTTTTCAGCATCTATTCAGGTACTTAAACTTATTCTGTTGATTTGTAGGAGCTCAAATAGTTAAGCAGTAACCTCTTTGTGTGTCATAGGTCTTGATCTTATTTATGGCAGATTTTTCCCACGTAGACATTTTATATGTGATTGTTTTTTTCTTGTGGCTTCAGAGGTTCGTGTTCTGATTAGAAAGACTCAACTCCAAGATTATAAAAATATATGCCTATCCTGTGATTATTTCTAGCACTATGGTTTCATGATTTTACACTTTAGTATTTGAACCAAACAGTATTTATTTTGATAATAGAAGTGAATAAAGTATCTAGGTTCCATTTTCTCCAAATGCCTAATCAGTTGTCAAGAGTACACTTACAGAACAATGTCTGTTGGCACTTGAATTTGCTGTGATTGTGTGTCCATGTCTTATCACCATAATAACCCCAAAAGCTCCTTAATAACATGGACTGTGACTTTTCTGTGTTCCTCATTATGCCCACGTTTTCAGTGTTTAATTAAGACTTGGTGATAAATTAGAAAACCTGCATTGTCAACTTCAGAGGGAGAAAACAGAACTATTAGATGAGTGTTGAGTTGTTTTCACTGATTAGTTCAAGGAGGGAAACATTTGTTTCTGTGCATATAGTGGCTCCCCAGAAGAAACAGTTGGCAATCCGCTCACGTAAAGATTGCAGCCTATGTGGCCTGGGGACCATGGTTTCGTGGACATCTAGGTCAATTGGCATAACAAAGTTTATTAAGAAAATGTTCTGCATCCCACTTTGGTGAGTGACATCTGGGGTCTTAAAAGCTAGCGAGCTGCTATCTAAGATGCATCAATTGGCCCCAATCCACTTACAGCAAAGGAGAATGAAGAACACCAAAGACGCAAGGAAAATATTAACCCAAGAGACACAAAGGGCCACATAAACCAGAGACTCCATCAACCTGAGACAGAAGAACTAGACGGTGCCCAGTTACCACCAATAACTGCCCTGACAGAGAACAAGACAGACAGTCCCTGACGAAGCAGGAGAAAAGTGTGATGCAGAACTCATATTCACATAAAAAGACCAGACTTAATGGTTTGAGACTGGAGGGACCCTGGAAGACATGGCCCCTGGACTCTGTTAGCCCAAAACTAAAACCATTCCTGAAGCCCACTCTTCAGACAAAGATGGGGCTGGACTATAAAACATAAAATAATACTTGTAAAGAGTGTGCTTCTTAGTTCAAGCAGATACACGAGACTAACTGGGCGGCTCCTGTCTGGAGGCAAGACGAGAAGGCAGAAAGGGACAGGAGCTGGCTGGATGGACACAGGAAACCTGGGGTGGAAAGCGGGAGTGTGCTGTCATAGGGATTGCAACTAGCGTCACATAACAATATGTGTGTAAATTTTTGTGTGAGAAATTAACCTGAATTGTAAACTTTCACCTAAAGCACAATTAAAAAAAAAAAAAAGATTGTGGCTTTGAAAACTCTATGGGGCAGTTCTACTCTGTCACATGGGGTCACTATGAGTTGAAGATCAACTTGATGGCACCTAACAACAACAACAGTAGTGCTTTAAGGAGTTTCTGAGTGGCACAAACAGTTAAGCTTTCAGCTACTTACCAAAAGGTTGGAGGTTCAAGTCCACCCAGAGGCACCTCAGAAATGTTATCCGAATAAGGTCCGTGCCCTGGAGCAGTCAAGCCAATGAAACATACTCCAAGTCAGAAAGAGTGAGAAAGTTTTAATTCAGGAAGTGTGCACTACCAGGGACCCAACAGCAAGGCAGGCTGTCTTTAGGGAGTCCCAAAAGGCATTTTTACATTAGAGCTTATACATGACTTTTACAAAGGTTAGAAGTGTTGTTATTCATTCCAAGGTAATTACAGAGACTCTTTATCATACTAAAGAGATAGGGAACCGGACATTTCCTTATCAGGCTAAAGACGTACGTCTCTGATATCTGGGCTCTAATCTTCCTATGGGGGATGTTAAGTCATAAAACGGAGTCATTAACAAAGGTATGCACAAAACAAAGCCATTAATGAAGGTATGCGAGAAGGGAGAAGGCAAAGAAAGAAGAAAAAAGAAACTTACAGGTTCATCATCGCGTTTATGTCAAGCTCTCAGTTGCCCATTTTGAAAAGGAGAAAACATGCTGAACAGGGTCACAGAAGAAATGTCTGGTAATCTACTTCCAAAAAATCCGCCATTGAAAACCCCGTGGAGCACAGTTCTACTCTGACACACACGGGGTCACCATGAGTCAGAATCAAAAAGCAACAACTGGTTTTAGCAGTGCATTAGTCACACACTCCCCATCCCATAAATCAAAAGGTCTGATAGAAAACGAGTTGCTTATGTACAGCTAACCTGGGATCTATAGCTGACCCCAGATTCACTTGCTTGCCTAGACCAGAAGTCAGGAAACTAGAGCCTATGACCTTGTGGCCTGGGGCCTATTTTTGTAAATAAAGTATGATTGGAACACAGCCACATCCATTTGTTTACTATTCTCTCTGGCTGTTTTGTGCTGCAAATGCAGAGTTGAGTAGTTGCAACAAAAACCCTTAGACTTGCAAAGCCTAAAATATTTACTATTTGGCCCTTTAAGAAAAAGTTCCCTGGCACCTGCTGTAAAAAAAAAAAAAAGGTGTCACTGAATCGATCAGGACTCATGACAGCCCCATGTGTGTCAGAGTAGAACTGTGCTCTGTAGGGTTTTCAATGGCTGATAGTTCAGAAGTAGATTGCCAGGACTTTCTTCTTAGTCATCCTTGGGTGGACTCAAACCTTCAAAGTTTTGATTAGCAGCCGAGCACATTAACTGTTTGTACCGCTCCTGCTTTAGGTTTACAGTAATTGTCTAGCATCAAGATATCCTGGGGAATAAGTCGTACTGGAAAGATAGCAGTTGAAGGTAAAAAGAAAAGCATTTTAAAACCTGCTGGCCTGTTACTGATCTTACATTACCACATCCTTGACTGGAGGAGTTTAATACATGGCACACTGGTTAAGCACTCGACTGCTAACTGAAAGGTTGGCAGTTGGAGTCAACCAGCCCTTCCACGGTAGAAAGATGCAGCAGGCAGTCTGCTTCCATAAAGATTACAGCCTTGGAAACCCTATGGGGCACTTCTACTCTGTCCTGTAGAGTTGCTATGAGTCGGAATTGACGCGACGGCAACAGGTTTTTGGTTTTAAGGACCCCCGATGGTGCAGTTGTTAAGCGCTCAGCTGCTAACCAAAAGGTTGGCAGTTTGAACCCACCAGCATTCCGCAAGAGAAAGATATAGCAGTCAGCTCTGACCAGGATCACAACAGAGGGTTCTGGACAGAGCTGGAGAAAGACGTAGAACAAAATTCTAACTCACAAAAAAGGACCAGATTTACTGGCCTAAAGGAGACT
>NW_004443975.1:3360656-3443019 GCF_000243295.1 Trichechus manatus latirostris | reverse complement strand
GTTGTGGGGCTGTTAACCAGTCATAAAACAATATGTGTACTACTGTTTCATGAGAAACTATTTGTTCTGTAAGCCTTCACCTGAAGTACAATTTAAAAAAGTAAAAAAAGAAAGCTATAGCAGTCAGCTTCTGTAAAGATTTACAGCCTTGGAAACCCCATGAGGCAGTTCTACTCTGTCCTATAGGGTCACTATGAGTCAGAATCGACTCCACAGCAACAAGTTTGGTTTTTTGGGTTTTTATATCTACCCTGTTCCAGCTCAAATACATTCAGTTCAACAAACATTTTTGCACATATACTTTGGCCCAATACTGTATTCAAATACAATGTGGAGTCCTGGGAAGAGCCCAGACTTTATGGCCAGACAGACCTGGGTGAAAACAAAAGTCTGCCCTGTGGGTCTAGAGGATTATTTAATCTCCACGTTTCCTCATCTGGGAAACCTCTCTGCTTCAGAACATGAAGACCTTCAGAGGCAGGCGATTGTGGAAAGATCAGCACACTTTTAGTTTCAACGTTTTCCAATCATTTATAAAAGTTTCTCACAAGGGATGAAATTCTAAAGGCAGCAAGTTTTCAACTAACAGGACTATACCTGAAATTGCTGCCTCTACCCAAGAAATCCCAACCAGCTCAGAACCCAAGTCTTCTCCATTGACATTTAAGATCAGAGCCAACATACACCACCAGATGGCGCCAACACTGCTGTTTTGGGTTAGAAATGACCCATCAGTTTGTTGTCAATAAACATCAAACCAAAAAACCAAACCCATTACCATGGAGTTGATTCAGACTCATAGCAACCCCACAGGACAGAGTAGAACTGCCCCATAGGGCTTCCAAGGAGAGGCTGGTGGATTCAAACTGCTAGACTTTTTGGTTAGCAGCCAAGCTCTTAACCACTATGCCACCAGGGCTTCACCAATAAACATAAATCCCTCAGATTTTAAATTTCTTAATAAGTGTATCAGAAACACCTGGAAAAGCCAGCTCTAGCCAGAGGGAAGATTAGCTCTGAGTGTTGAGGGAAGGGAAGAGAAGATAGATACATGAAATGTGTCTCCTTGGCATGAATGCTAACCAGCCTAGAGAAAAGAATTGCAGAGAGTTTGATAGCAACAAAATACTTGAAAGAAAAGCCAGACCTCCAAACTCCTGGTGTTGCCATGGCAACTGGAGCTCACAGATTATGCCATCATAAAGGTTCAAATGGTCCAAGTGAATTATGGGAGCAGCGTGGGGAGTGAGGACGTAAGCCACCCTGTGGGCAAGGGAATTTAGTACAGGGACGAAGTAGAGAATTTCTAGTAACAGAAATAAAATCAGTGCCAGATGTTCATCTATTTTACCCTCATATGACTCCTTTTATCAAAAGGTAAACACTGAATGAATATTAATTCATCCTCAAGCATTGAGTTGACAAGTGCAAACACTGCCATGTCTTACACACTTTTACCAGTTCCTATTAAATTGATTCCAATTCAGGGTGACACCACGTATGTCATAGTAGAACTGTGTTCCATAGGATTTTTTTTCTAAATTTTATTTATTTTGTTGTTGCTGAGAATATACAAAGCAAAACACACCAATTCAACCGTTTCTACATGTACAATTTAGTGACATTGATTACATTCTTTGAGTTGTACCACCATTCCCACCCTCCTTTTCTGAGTTATTCCTCCCTCATTAACATCAACTCACTGCCCCCTAAGGTTCCTATCTAATCTTTCAAGTTGCCGTTGCCAATTTGATCCCATATAGATAATTCTTAAAAGAGCATGATGCTCAAGGCAGACATTTTTTACTAGTTAAGCTAAAACATTGTTTGGTTTTAAGATGACTTCAGGGGATATTTTTGGTTTAAGGTTTGAAGATTATCTCAGGGCAATTGTTTCAAGGGTTCATCTACCCTCCATGGCTCCAGAAAGTCTGGAGTCCATGAGAATTTGAAATTCTGGTCTTCATTTTCCCCCTTTTTTATCAGGATTCTTCTATGGAATCTTTGATCAAAATGTTCAGTAATGGTAGCCAGGCACCATCCAGTTCTTCTGGTCTCATGGCAAAGGGAGGCAGTAGTTCATGGAAGCAATTAGCCACACATTCCAAATCCTCCTCCTATTTCTGACCCTCTTTCTTCCTCTGTCGCTTCAGATGAATAGAGGCAAATTGTGCCTTGGATGGCTGTTTGCAAACTTTTAAGACCCCAGGCACTACGCAACAAGCTAGGAGGTAGAACGGAAGCACTGAACACATCATTAGGCCACTTAACTGGGGTGTCCCATGAAATTATGACCCTAAACCTCCAAACCAAGAAACCAAATCCCATGAGGTATTTGGTTGTACATAACCCTTTCATGCACCATGGTGCATACAGCGACCATGAAACTTTTTAACTTCTGGGGTTTATTGGGAAGCTGCCTTACAATTGATAGCACATGCTGCTGAAAGGCAGGGACTGTTTGAAACCAAAGAAATGGGCATGTGCTGCAAATTACTGTTTTTACAGGATATTATATGACGTGCCTGAATTTTGGTAGGAAAAATAGAAATTTTGAAAATTTTTATGTGTTACACATATATACCAGTAGATCCCAAAGAGGACTCTGGGGTATAATTAGTGGTAATTCGTATGTACCAGTAAATACTTAGGGTAGGCTTGTGGGAGGGAACAAGAAAAAAAATCCATAGTATATACCAAAAATTCAGACACACTCAATGATTCAGAATGCTTCCATTAATGACAACACATGGTATCAACAAAAAACTCAAAGCAGAACATAGTTGGGTTATCAAAAGGATAAGCAGCCTCAGCAGCTACTCTTTCTTTTTGTCATTGTTGTAAATATATTTATCACACTTTTGCCAATTCAACTTTTTACAGGTGTACAACTTTGTCTTAAGCTGGGTTCTCTAGAGAGGCAAAACCACTAAACACATATGTATACATATATATATATACAGAAAGATATTTATCTCAAGGAAATAGCTCACGTTGTTGAAGAGGCTGAAAAATCCCTAGACCACGGATTAGGCTCATGCTGGAGTTTTCTGACTCACGTAGCTGCAGGAGCTGACAGACCCAAGATCGTTAAGTCAAATGGCAGGCTGCTGGCTCACAGGCTGTGGAGGCTGACAAATCCCAAGATCAGCAGGTAATAATACGGCAGGCTGCTGGCTTAAGTCCCAAGAACTGGAGATCAGATGACGATGTAGGATGCAGGATCCAGAGCAAGCGAGTGAGCTTTGCCAGAACATCCATATATATTGGATGTAGACCACATCCCCAAGCAAACTCCCTTTTCAACTGATTGGCTGCTCACATCCAACCACAAAATGGAGGACGATTACATCAGATCACAAAATGGAGGAAGACTATATCATTACATAACTGCCAAACTAAGCATCATTATATACCTGCCAAACCACTGAAAATTATGCTCCAGTCAAGTTGACACACAACCTTAACCATCACAGTCCACACCTTGTCAACTTGGCACATGTACACATCTCCTTAAACCATACACAATCTCTAAACAAAGACAATTACAAAGTCATACTTGCATCTAACATGATACAACTAACATGTATACAACTGAAAATGCACTAGCTTCATTAACATTTTATAGTTTATATAAGGGAGGAAAGAAAACAAAAATATTTGCTATATATATGTATATATATATATATATATACACACACACACACATACACATTTAACAAAACAATGAAGAAATACTCATGACAATTACAGTCCTCATTTCTGCAATGGGTCACATGGTTATAACTAGTATTTAGAATTACCTTCTTCCACTACTCATTTTATATTCCCTTTACTGTCCGCTGGTCATGGGTCTTTGCCTGGTGGGGTGACCCAAACCCTCATTCCTAAAGGGCTCCATAGGATTTTTAATGGCTGATTTTTCGGAAGTATATCACCAGGCCTTTATTCTAGGCTGCTTCTGTGTGGACTTGAAACTCCAGTCTTTCCATTAGCTGCTGGGCAATGTTAACCATTTGCACCACCCAGGGACTCCTCTTACACACTTAAGCCTTTTCTGTTACCAAAATCAGATTAACACTAGAAAATCAGTAGTGTAGACTCCTGGGTCAGGACTCTGAAAGATGAGTCTGAATGAGGGTTGGGGGTGGGACGTGGTGGACAGGAATCTTCTTTGAATTGATTCAGCTTCCAAGGTACCTCGATAATTAAGGAGTACCCTGGATGACAGAGGATTTTTCAATTACTGAAAATGACTAGTCTCAATCATAAATCAAAATGGGCAGTATCTTGTGAATATAAATACCATGATTCCCTCTAAGTTCCATATCCTTCTGGGAACCACCACTTGCTTTGGCCTTTGAAGATGTGGCTTTTTCTCTTACTCCATGTTTTTGTCCACCAGGCTTTGTGTAAGATTTTATGCACTGGCTCTATTGAGTAACTTGTCCATTCTCACTCATGCTGTATTTTTTTTAACACTTCACTGTCAGTGCTCAAGTTATCTGTTATGCCTGGAGTGTCCCTCCCTCTAGGAACGAGCTCCTCCTACTCATCCCTCAAGAATCAAGGCATCTTTTCAACTTGATGATGCACTTTTCTATTTTAATCAATGGCACTGTCATTTATTCAGGATCTACAATGGCCCTAGAAGTCTTAGTCATTATTCACTAAGACCTTGAAAGATTAATAGTATTATTATCCCTATTTTAAGGGTTAAGAAACTGAGATGAAGACCAATTGAATACTTTTCCTAAAGATATAGTTCTAGTAAAACTGCAGATAAAACAAACTCAGATGTTGTCATCCCATATCCCAATATTTCCTGGGACATAATTATACTTAAAAAAAAAAAAAAATTCTTCTGTGAAATTTAAATTTAACTAAGTACCCTATATTTTTACTTGCTATATCTGGCACCCCTATGTGTGATTCAGGTATGGGCTATGGATGGGTCAAAGTCAGGGGTCAAATTCTGATTCTGCTTCTTTCCAGCCCACCCTCATCCTTTAGCACTCTACCCCTTGCACAGAAAGTCTTAAACAAATAGCACTACACCCAGCGTTTGAGTTTCCAGACTTTCCATAGGCTGTTCCCTGCTTTGATTCACTGGAAAATGCCAACTCATTCTTCAAAACCAAGGTCAAGTGGCTTCTATCACCCGAAGCATGGATGGTTGCTCCTATAATGTGTCCTTCCTGCATGACCTTTTGTTCCTGTTTTTATTATTACATACTCCACAGGGTCTTAATTACTGTGGTTAGTACTTTGCCTAGCAGATGCAATATGAGTTAAGGTTGTATGCGTGAATTAACAGATAAATAATTAAAAGAATGATTAAACAATTATTATGACAATGAACAACTTCTTCACATAATAATATCAGCTTTTTCAAGTAGATTTCTGTTCACTTGAGGACAACAGGGAAGTTGCTTTACATTACAAAAACATAAGTGAATAAATTGAAAAGCAGTGAAGACATCATAACTAATAGGCCAGGACTTTGGTTCCCAACTGACTAGCTATTTAGATCATGAAATCAGATTAAACAAAGGGAAAATTAATAAATGATTACAATGTTTTTGGTGATCAGGTATGGTCAGATTTTCTGAGACACAGTTCTGAAGACGTCTCAGAAAAAGTGATTTTCAGATTAAAACTTGAATTACCTAGATGAGTGTGAGGTTGGTAGATGGTGTTGGGGTGAGGACAGAAAAGAGGGTGGAGCTCCTCTCCTGTTATTCCTTAGGACTAATTACATTAAAATGTGCCCAGGTTTCTGATTAGATTTAGAAAACTCCACATCCCTTACATAAAAGAAACTAAGTCTTAGGGTATAGCACTTTTGCACAATTGTAAAGAGATTTCCTAAATTTAGCCTGAGACAAAGACCTTTTAGTGATTTTACTCTCACATTCTGGGTGATGATTTACTGAACCATTATATCCTGACTTTGAAATATAGAAGAGAGATTTTTCTTTAGCTTAGACCCACTTAGGTTGTCAGGTAAAATGGTTAACTATGTGATGTATGTCAGCTTGGCTGGGTCATGATTCTCAGTGGTTTGGCAGTCATATGATGTGATCACTTCCATGATGAGATTTGATATAATGTGATCACCTTCATGATAGGATCTGCTGTGAGTAGCCAATCAGTTGAAAGGGCCTTTCCTTGGGCATGTGGCCTGGTTGAATATAAGTGGACATTCTGGCAGGGCTCATGGGCTTTTGCTTGCTCTGGAGCCTGTTCGTCTGACCTCTGGTTCTCAGGACTTGAGCTAGCAGCTTACCTGCTATTTTGCCTGCTGATCTTGGAATTCATCAATCTTCTCAACCTGTGAGCAAGAGCCCTGCTCTCTGACCTGCCATTCTTGGGTTCGTCAGCCCCTGTGGCTACATGAATCAGGAGAAGCCTCTATCCTGACCCACGGACTTGGGGCATTCCAGCCTCTACAACCTCATGAGCCATTTCCTTGATATAAACATCTCTCTCTCTCTCTCTCTCTCTCTCTCTATATATATATATATATATATACACACACATATTTATACACTTTACTGGTTGTGCGTCTCTAGAGAACCCAGACTAAGACATCCCAGCTCAAAGTAGATCGACTATGCCTTAAATGACCTTGAGATTAAAATTTATGGCTTTCCCCTCAACCTCTGGAAAACTCTACAACTTCCCAAACATGTCAGCTGTGGCCATCTCTCAATCTTGACCCTCCCTGCCATCCGCCTGCATCACCAGAGCTGACTCTCAGAGCCATAGGTGAGCCCCATGGGCCAGAGTTGGGCCTCCCCACAGCAGTCAAAGCCCTGAGTGAGTCTCATTAAGTCAGGAAAGAGGTGCCATTGAAGGGATTGGGTGATCTAGGAGGACTGGTGGTATAGCGGTTAAGAGTTTGGCTGCTAACCAAAAGATTGGCAGTTCGAATCTGCCAGCTGCTCCTAGGAAACTCTATGGGGTAATTCTACTCTGTCCTATAGGGTCACTGTTAGTCGAAATTGTGGTCTAGAACATAATCTGAGAGCATTTCCTATGTCTCAGGACCATTTAAAATATTTTCTGTCATCTTACTTGACTCATAGACTAACTGATTTAGTTTAACTTAGCTTCAGCCAGTTTCTGTAACCTCTTCTTGTAACTAGGAGGTGTCTGACATAGAGCTAACAAGTGCCCAGGTAAACTTAGTCCACTCATCCTTAGACCAGACTGCTGTTGGTCTAAGATTCATGATAACCCCATGCACAAATTAACAAAACTCTGCCCGGTCCTGCACCATCCCCATGACCATTTGCAGATTGGACTATTGTGATCCATAGGGTTTTCATTGGCTGATTTTCAGAAGTAGATCGCCAGGCCTTCTTCCTAGTCTGTCTTAGTCTGGAAGCTCTGCTGAAACCTGTCCACCATGGGTGACCATGCTGGTATTTGAAATACTGGTGGCATACTTTCCAGCATATAGCAAGATGTAAGCCACAACAGTATGGCAAACTGATAGATGAATGACGGAAACTCCAGTGTAAAACTATACTGTAAAAATACTAACAAAAAAAAGTACTATAAAACTAGTAACAGTAAAAACAAAAGAACAATTGCTGTCCTTTACTGAGTGCCCACTATTCATTCATCAAGTACTTACTGAGTACCTAGTGTGGGCAAAGCACTGTGCTTGGTCCTGGGGAAATGACAATGAACGTGACAGACAGAAAAGCTAACCCTCATAAAACCCCCAGCACAGATGGTCTAATAATTTTGTTGTAACTTTGTATTTGAATAGAATTTCAAACTGATAGAAAAATTGCAAGAGTACTGTAAGAAACTCCAGCATACCCTTTACCAAGATCCACCAACTGATTTAATTTTGCCCCATTTTGAGATAAAAAAAAAATTATTCTTTTAAGGTTAAACTTTAATTAATAAATAAAGTTAGAGAAAGAATTCGGGGTTCAAATGCAATATTTAGTATGAAGGCTGGTTCCTGTGGAAAGTTTTACTCACACATTTCCTTTTCTCCCAATCATGAGTCACTAAGCTGACCATATTGTCTATAAAATGGGATTGACTGCATTCTCAATGTGGTGCTTGGGGGATGAATGAATGATAGTGAAATGCTTTAATACCCTCTGATGAAAGACATCATGCAAAAGTAAAATGCATTCACTCCTTTTCCCCTTCTCTTACAGCTAGCAGCTGGGACTGAGCTTATTTTTGTTACCAGAATTAGCGTACCTTTTCCCTTGCCTGGTCTCCATTTCCTTGATGGTGGGTTCTTGCCCTCACCCCCCAGCCCAGCCCCAACAGTCATATGCTGATCCAGCTGCCTTGACAATTGCATCATCTGTGAGCTCAGTTGCCATGGCAGCATGAGAGGTTTGGAGACTGTGATTTCCTTTATGAAGCTCTTCTTGCATTCCTCATCTCAGTGGTTAAGCGTTCTGAACTGATTTGGTTAACATTCATGTCAAATGGAATTCCTTTCAATTTTCCTAGCTACTTTTTACCCAACACTATCTAATCCAAGGTTGCCACGCTGCACAATTTCAAGGGTTTCTGTTCTCGTTGCAGTCAGGGAAGTGTAGCCCTCAGCGTTGTGTGGGCCACTTTCCTACAGGCTGCATGCTGTTGCCCTAGCAAAGCCCAGCCCTCCCACCAATGAGGGCTTCTCAGACAGCTCAGAGTCGCTCAGTTAGGTTTTTGAAATCTCTTAGGCCTTCATATGTTTACTGAACAGTAACTGCTTGACTGTTTCTAAACCCTAAGTACCTGAGTGAAATGCCCTATAATCTTGACTGATGCAGAAGTACCAAGGTAATGTAAGAAGGCTCTGGGCTTCCTGGTGAGAGCCAAAAAGTGCTTACAATTTGTCATTTGGTTCATTTTCCTGAGACTAGCTTAGTTTTGGATTTTTTTTTTTTTTTAATTTACACAGCAAAACATACACCAATTCAACAATTTCTACATATGCAATTCAGTGACATTGATTACATTGTTTAAATTGTGTTAATGTCCTCTAGCCAAAAACTGTGGGAGGCTGTAGTGGTTCAGTGGTTCATCTTCCATGGGGAGACCCGAGTTCAATTCCTGGCCAGTGCACCTCACATGCAGCCACCACTCATCTGTCAGCAGAGATTTGCGTGTTGCTGTGATGCTGAACAGGTTTCAGTGGAGCTTCCAGACTAAGAAAGTCTAGGAAGAAAGGCCTGGTGATCTACGTCCAAAAATCAGTCGCTGAAAACCCTATGGATCACAGCAGTCTGCTCTGCAACCAATCATGAGGAAAGCCCAAGACTAGACAGCATTTTGTTTCATTGTGCATGGGGTTGCCATGAATCGGGGGCCAACTCGAAGGCAACTGACAACAACAAAGCTATAATTGGTAAAGAAGCAGCAGTCCCTCATACTAGCCAGGATAGAAGAATGCTTGGTCATTTTTGTGGCTTGGACAACACTCGTGTTTTCGTCTGTGTTCAGACATGATTATGGAGTGGTCTTGTTTTTGTCACCAAGTAGTTTTGTCTGATGTTGCTGTTCTATCAAATTGATTATGTTCAAGAGGAGGAAACCACAGACTGAGTACTAGGCCAGCTCCCAGGCCTCAAGGGTGGCTTTTCCCTTTTTCAAATAAGAATTTAAGAATTGAAAAAATATGGTGTCTGGCTGCCACCACCGACTGCTCTGACAGGGATCACAATACAGGGTCTGGGACAGAGCTGGAGATAAATGTAGAACAAAATTCTAACTCACAAAAAAAGACCAGACTTACTGGTCTGACTGAGACTGGAGAAACCAAGAGTATGACCCCTGGACACCTTTTTAACTCAGTACTGAAGTCACTCCTGAGGTTCACCCTTCAGCCAACGATTAGACAGGCCCATAAAACAATAATACACATAGCTCGACCAGACTAAATGGGCACACCAGCCCAGGGGCAAGGATAAGAAGGCAAGAGGGGACAGGAAAGCTGGACAAATGGAAATAGGGAAACCAAGGTCAGGAAGGGGTGATTGTTGATACGTTGTGGGGTTGGCAACTGTTTTAGTCATCTAGTGCTGCTGTAACAGATATACCACAAGTGGACGGCTTTAACAGTTTATTCTCTCACAGTCTAGTAGGCTACAAGTCCAAATTCAGGGCGTCAGCTCCAGGGGAAGGCTTTCTCTGTCGGCTCTTGAGGAAGGTCTTTTGTCATCAATCTTCCCTCGGTCTAGGAGCTTCTCAGCACAGGGACCCTGGGTCCAAAAGACGCCCTCTGCTCCTGGCTCTGCTGTCTTGGTGCTATGAGGCCCCCCTGTCTCTCTGCTCGCTACTCTCTTTTATATTTCAAAAGAGATTGCCTAAAGACACAATCCAATCTTGTAGATGGAGTCCTGCCTCATTAACATAACTGCCGCCTATCCCACCTCATTAACATCATAGAGATAGGATTTACAACCCATAGAAAAATCACTTCAGATGACAAAATGGGGGACAATCACGCAATACTGGGAATCATGGCCTAGCCAAATGGTTACACGTATTTTTGGGGGACACAGTTCAATCTATGACAGCAACCAATGTCACAAACCAAATGTGTATTAATTGTTTAATGAGAAACTAGTTTGCTCTGTAAATCTTCATCTAAAGCACAATAAAAAAAAAATACAATGCTAATTAGAACTCAGGATAAAAAGCAGGATAAGAGAATGTTGGATAAAACACTGGAAGAGAAAAAAACTATTTGAAGTAACCCTCCCATCTGTTCCAGAAAAGTCCAACATAACAAGGCCGTTAACATCTGCATGCAGATTTAATTAAGGCAATAACCTTAGCCTTTATATAACAGACGACTGGGAAGGAGAAATTTCATTTCCAAGGACTTCACCAAAGTGAGGGCATGACCTTACAAAACATTTAAGTTTTTTTGGAGGGTTCTTGAGAAATTTCTTAGCATTTAATAATCTGATAATATTTTTAATGTCTGTTAAGTATTAAATTACACATGGTTGATGTCCTTCCCCACTTTCATTGAGTGACAAAAATAAATTGAGATGATATAGCAAAAAAGAATTTAAAAAATAGCAATGAGTATCTAAAAGATAGTAGTCTCACGTATTGTCTTTTATTTTTATCCCAGTTTAATCAGGAAATAATTTGCTGTGATTCTGAAAGACACTGAGTTTCTTTCAACTTTACACATATAAGCATTTACAAATTATGAAATATTAGAGTTGAGAAAAAGCTTAAAATCATCTAGTCTAGAGGTTTACAAACTTTTTATTTGTTAAGATAATTATGATAAATGTTGGTCACAGGTAGGGCTTACTCTTAGATTTTGACAGTGCCCCCAAAAACTTTGGTGATGAAGTGAAAAACAAAAATGATGATTCAAAATCACCACGACTATTAATGGTGCATCTTTAACTGTTGGTAGGTCGGGGTGAACCAGATAAGAGATATCCATAATTCTAACTCGTTCTTTTCCTACTCAAGAATAAACTCAAATTCATTCTAATATAATTTCTATGTAGCAGAAATTATTTGCATAATTTAGTACCTTATAAAATCAGGGAATATTGAGTCAAACCTCATAAAGATTGTACCACATCATGTTTCCCTAATGGAAGGAAAACCACCATCTACTTAGTCTAAACCCTCACTGTAGGTTCATCCACTGTAGGACGGTCTTGAGCTGCCCGCCCATCAGCAGCCTTCCTTATCATTTATGTGCTACCTCCTCATGCTTGATCTCCCTGTTGTTTTTAGTTGTCATTGGATCAGCTCCAACTCACGGCATTCCCATGTACAACAGAATGAAAGCACCCAGTCATGTGTCATCTTCACAATCGTTGGTATGGCTGAGTCCATTGTTGCAGCCACCTTGTATTTTGAGTGCCTTCTAACCCAAGGGGCTCATCTACTGGTACTATATTAATCAGCATTCTGTTGTGATCATAGGATTTTCAATGGCTAATTTTTAGAAGTAGATCACCAGGCCTTTCTTCCTAGTCTGTCTTAATCTAGAAACTTTGCTGAAACTTATTCCCCATGGGTAACCCTGCTGATATTTGAAATACCAGTGGCATAGCTTCCAGTATCATAGTAACATGTAAGCCACCATAGTTCAACAAATGGCAGATGGGTGGTGGATGATCTCCCTACCTCCTTGCATATTCCTTGATTCTATCAGGTGACTTTGAGCCAACCTCTGGTATACATCCTCTGCCTTCCCACACACACCTACCCCTCTAGCCTCCAACACAATTGCCCATTCTTCCAGGGCACAGCTTCCATTATGTGTGATGGAGTTAGCTAAGCTACAATGCTCAGAGTGCCTGGAATTGTTCCCTCAGACTGTGAGGCTCATAAGGGTTTCTTTTGTACCTCATCAGAGACAGCCTCATGTAAAGAAGGTCCTCAATGAATGTTATTGGATTTCTGCAGTGGATGTTGGGGACGATGGCAGGAACAGCGTGGGGCAGGGGGTGGTGAGCCTTAGAAAGGACTACACTTATTCCTCTAAGACTAGATGAGAGGAATGGCTCTTCTGAGCCTTTACACTCTCTAGACAACTGTCCATGTGGCAGCTTCACTTCTAAATTCCACAGCCCCCTCACACTTTGTCCAAAATGGCGCTCTGGGCGTTCTTTCTGTCTCCTTCTCCTGCCTGCCTTCCCCTATCATAAACGGCACCACTGCCCACTCGGCAGATCAGGTTGGAAACCTAGACGTCATCCTTGATTGCTCTCTTTTCCCAGCCCCACCTGAAATCTGTCAAGAAGTCCTGAGTTCTTCCTCCAAAATACGCCTAGATTTTCCCAGTTCCTCTGTCGATCTCTACTGCGATGGCGCTAGTCCAGTCTCTGTCATCTCTTCCCCAGCCTTTGACCACAGCTTCCTAGCTGTTCTCCTACTGCTACACCTGTCCTTAGGCTGTTATCAACACAACCATAAGAGTGACCATAATATGCAAATTTCTGCATTTTGCTCCTTTTCTTAAAACTCTTCCATGGCAGCTCATCTAATCTCTTTCCCAGGGCTTTTCGGTCCTAAGAGGTCTGACCCCTGCTTGCCTCTCCACCTTGCCCCTGTGCACTTTGCTCCAGACTCCCTCGTTTTCTGTTACATTAAAACGGGAGTCCCAAACTCAGAGGCCTGTGGGGGCAGGATAGGTACTGTCAGTGAGTGAAGTGGGGACTGTGGTGGACCCGTGTACCTACACACCCTTCCAAATGGGAAGATGTTTCTCTGACCAGGAGATTATGGCTGAGCAGGGAGATGGCACCATGACTGCCAGATTTTCAGACTTTTCAAAAGAAGTCAGAAATTCAGAACTTAAAAGAAATTGCTCCATGTAAAAATGCTGGCACAGAATTCTCATTCATTTTAAAACACCATGTATGCCAAAAGACATAGCTCCACGGGAATCCTGACTATGGCCATCAGGCCTGCATCTTCTAGCCTCGGCCGTGCCAAGCTGTTTCCCCTCCAGTGATTTTGCATTCACCATTATCTCTACTTGGAACACTTTTCCAGCTCCTTGCAAGGTTGTCTCTGTCTTTGTCTTAGTCATCTAGTGCTGCTATAACAGAAATACCACAAGAGACGGCTTTAACAAACAGAAATTTATTTTCTCACAGTTTAGGAGGCTAGAAGTCTGAATTCAGGGTGACACCTCCCGGGAAGGCTTTCTCTCTCTGTCAGTTTTGGGGAAGGTCCTTGTCATCAATAGTCCCCTGGTCTAGGAGCTTCTCAGCTCAGGGACCAGGGTCAAAAGGACATGCTCCCCTTCTGATGCTTCTTTCTTGGTGGCATGAGATCCCTCTCCTCGCTGCTCTAGTCTCTCTTTTATATCTCAAAAGAGATTGACTCAAGATACAACCTAAATCTGTAGATTGAGTCCTGCTCATTAACGTAACTGCCTCTAATCCTGCCTCATTAACATCATAGAGGTTAGTATTTAAAACACACAGGAAAATCTCATCAGATTACAAAATGGTGAACAAACACAAAACACTGGGAGTCATGGTGTAGCCAAGTTGACACACATTTTGGGGCAACACAATTCAATCCATAACAGTCTTGAAGGGCAGAGTTACTCAAAGTGTGGTGCCCGGAATTTGAGCAGCTCTGATCTAGAGAGCAGAGAACCAAGTTGCAAACTGTTGCAGGTTTGTGGCAAGAAAAGTTCAAAAGAGAAGCTAACTTTTATAGCAAATTGACTAATTTTTGTGGGGCTTGAATTTTCTGTATTGGAGTCAGCAAACTTGACACATTTTTTTATTTTCCACAACTGCTGTATGAGGGAAGTACTACTATCATCCCCATTTTACATATTAAAAAACCGTGCCAAAGAGAGGTTTAAATAACCTGCCCAAGGTCACCAAAAACCCACTGCTGTCGATTCAATTCTTACTCATAGCGACCCTACAGGGTAGTGTAGAAGTACCCCATAGGGTTTCCAAGGCTGTAATCTTTATGAAAGCAGACTGCCACATCTTTCTCCCATGGAGCAGCTGGTGGGTTCCAATCAATGACCTTTAAACCTTTAGACCTTTCGGTTAGCAGCCAAGCACTTAACCCTTGCACCACCAGAGTTCCTTCCCAGTGTAGAGTTAAACTACAGACCCAGGCAAGTTGGTTGCAAGAACCGAAATCCTGCTGCCGCTTTCGTGTGAACTGCTCTCCTTAGAAGACTAAGTAAGATCTCTTCTTTCTAGAATCATAAGGAGTCTCAAGGTCAGTTTCTTCTCAACAAAAGAATCCCATCCTCCCTGGCCTGGAAAGGCATTAGACAGCACAATCAAATCGCTATAAATCTTTTAAAGATAGGAAGCTGACCACATTTTATTAGGTCAATTCTTCTTGAAATAGGCAAAAGACAAAAAATCCACAGTTTGGGGGATTTTTAACCAAGGAAATGCAATCAGTTCCAGGGACAGTAAAGTTTAGAACTGGATTCATCCAGAAAATTCAGTTCTTTATAACTTTCTCAACTGTCTCTAAATTCTGTCAATTGTATCATTTTTCTAACCTTGTATTACGTTATTCTCTGGCTTCCATTAAACCTTCCATGCTCTTCGAGTACAGGAGCCTTTGATGTACACTCAAGGAGGAGGAGACAGAATTAACACCAACTGGGTGCTTACACATGTGGTTTCTCTAATCTTCCTGTCGCCTTGACAGGGTGGGCACTGTGGGAGCCAGAGGGGAACTCAGAATGCCACTGGCTGCTCTGTGGGGCCTGGGAGCAATCTGTCCCCCTCTTCCTTGGACTGGTCCTTGGCTTTATGGCCCTGGATGTTGCACTCGACAGTGAAGCAGGATATGGCCATCTCTCATGGACAAATTCACGCCACCAAACTCACAAACAACCATCAAGCAACCTCAATATTAATTAACATTTTTTAAAAGAAGAGCTGTCAGATGACCTCTGTGACCAGCATATTCTCTCCCTATAGCTAATTTACATGAGCAATCAGATGATGAGCATGGAGGTAAAATAAGGCAAGTGATACGGTCGTTAAGTTCCACGAGTCATTCTTCCCAAGCTGAGTTTTATATATACGTGTGTGTGTGTGTGTGTGTAAAATATATATACATATACATACCTATACAAATATAAAAATATATTTACATTTATGTATGTATGTATATGTATAAAATATAAAAATATATTTATATATGTACATATATGTGTAAAAAACCAAACCAAACCCATTGCTGTCGAGTTGATTCCGACCTGTAGCAACCCTATAGGACAGAGTAGAACTGCCCCGTAGGGTTTCCAAGGAGTGGCTGTAGATTCAAACTGCCAGCTTTTTGGTTAGCAGCTGTATCACTTAACCAATTTGCCACCAGGGCTCCATGTATATATATGTATAACATAAAATATATATATTATAGATAATTTTAAAAGTCAGTAATGTAGTATAAGTTCATTGAAACAGATTGCAATGTTTAAAAAATATTCATACCATCATAGACACATATACATGTATACATTTATATTTTCAATGAAATTACACTATCTACAGTATAGTTCAGTTATGTTTTTTCCCTTAATATATCATGGATATCTTGCTAACATTCTTTGTAGCAACCGCACAATATACCATAAAATTGATCTATCTTCATTTATTTATCCGTACCTCTATTGTTGTTACCTGCCATCGAGTAGGCCCTGCCTCATGGTGACCCGTGCACAACGGAATGAAACACTTCCTGGTCATGTGCCATGATCAGTTATGGATCTGACTGTTGTGATCCACAGAGTTTTTATTGGCTGACTTTCAGAAGTAGATCACTTAATCTTTCTTCCTAGTCCATCTTTGTCTGGAAGCTCCACTGAAACCCGTTCAGCGTCATAGGAGCACACAAGCCTCCACTGACAGATCGGTGGTGGCTGTGCATGAGGTGCATTGGCAGGGAGTTAAACCTGGTCTTGGACATAGAAGCAAGAATCCCACTAAACTGCCAATGCCTGCATCAGTGCCTCTACTTATGGTAAATTGTGTTGTTACTCCATCCTTCATGCTGTTCCTCTAAAGATCCACCCACTTTGCTGTCTCAGGTCTTCGCCCTTGTTTTCTCCCTTGGCACGCTCTTGACCCAGATCTTCCTGAGAGTGGCGCCCTTGCTCCTTCATTCCATCAGAGGCCTTCCTTGGCCAGTCTTTCTAAAACAGCTCCCCCAATATCCAAACACTCTACTCCTTCAATTTGCTTCCTTTTTCTTCATAACACTTAGGCCTACCTGAAGTTATGTTAGATATCTGCGTTTTTCTTGTCTGTCTTCACACTCTACCATCCTTAAGAGCAGTGTAATTGCCCTTCCCACTGATTTTCCCTCCGTGCCTAGAACTGAGCCTAGCACAGGGTTGGTGCTCAGAAAATATTTGATAAATGAATGACTGTCCATTTTTCACACTCTCATACAAATATTTCAAGTTTCCTTAGGATCATTGGTATATAAAAAAATTCATTCAAAATTTGGACAGACAGGATGCTACGGTCACTCAGACTAAGAAAGACTAGGAAGAAGGCCTGGCAATCTACCAAAATTTAGCAATGGTCAACCTTCACTGTAAGTCGGATACGACTTAACAGCGAGTAACAACAACACATTCACCCAGGACAGTACTGGGCCAAGGTATTTCCTCAAAACATATTTGTTGAATTGATTTTGCCGCAACTGGAAGTAGGCTGGATACAGATAAACCATTTCTAACGGGTGGAAGGATAAAACAGAGTGGTCTTACTACCCAGGACTGTCTGGACTCTAAACCTTGGCTCACATGACCTCATCCAATCTGCTTGGAGAAGCTCTCACCTTTGGGAAGGTTGGAGGCAAATAGATGGAAGCAGGCTCTTTGTGAAGTGACAAAACCAAACCCACTGCTGTCCAGTCGATTCTGACTCACAGCAACCCTATGGGACAGAGTAGAACCGCCCCACAGGGTTTCTAAGCTTATAAATCTTGAGGAGAGCAGACTGCCACGCCTTTCTCCCACGGAGCTGCTGGTGGCTTCAAACTGCCGACCTTTAGGTTAGCAACTGGGCACTTTTAACCACTGGGCCACCAGGGCTCCTCCATAAAGTGACAGTACCTGCTTAAAATCTTACACGCATGCCTTGGAGGCCACCAAGGGGAGACGTGACAGGGAACAGACCTGGGAAGATTCACATGGCTACGATTAAGTATTTGGAAACATGAAATCAACTTGAGAAGACTTTTCTTCTACAGTACTATAGTTATCATAATAGCAAAAATTTAAAAAAAAATTTTTTTTTACATTGCTATTATGATTTGCTCCCTCTTCTCCCAGAATATCTTGATCTTGATGGTAAATCATGTGAATTAAAAAACAAACGAAATCTCAGGCCAGCTGAGGACACTGGGCCAGCTGTGGCATACAGGTGACTGATTTGTTAGTCACTGTTAGAGTTTCTAAGGTGCTCTGGTGGCACAGTGGTTAAAGCAATTGACTGCTAACTGAAAGGTTGCCTGTTGGAAACCACCAGCGTCTCTGTGGGAAAAAGATGTGGCAGTCTGCTTCATAGAGATTTATAGCCTTGGAAATCCTATGGGGCCACTATGAAATCCTAGAGGGTCGCTATGAGTTGGAATGGACTGGACAGCAGTGGGTTTGGTTTGGTTTTTGATCAGAGTTTCTGGGGATGGAAAGTGGGGGGGGGAGGGAAGGAGACTAATGACTGAAGCCAGCAAGGAATAAAGGAGTCGTTTGACTAAAAAGTTAACGATCATTCTTCTCTTTAAATATATTGTTGATACCATCGTCTAGGGCCCTGGTGGCACCGTGGTTAAGCGTTTGGCTGCTAACCAAAAGGTCGGCAGTTTGAATCCTCCAGTTGCTCCTTGGAAACCCTATGGGGCAGTTCTACTCTGTCCTAAAGGGTTGCTAGGAGTCAGAATTGACCAAATGGCAATGGGTTTGGGTTTTTTTTTTATTTTTTATTTTTTTATTACCATCCTCTAAATATAACAATAGACATAAAACTTTTTTAAAACCTGAAAAAAAAAAAAAAATAGTTGTTGCTGGGTGCCTTCAAGTCGGTTCAGACACGCAGTGACCTCATGTGACAGAGTAGAACTGCCCTACAGGGTTTTTTTGGCTGTAATCTTTGCGAAAACAGGCCGCGCCTCTGGGTGGGTTCAAAATGCTTGATCATTGCGCCACGAGGGCCCCTTAAACAGACGTATTAAGGTAGTAGTAAGCAATCCACTGCTAACCGAAAGGTCAGCGGTTCTAAATCACCGGCCACTCCCCGGGAGAAAGATGTGGCAGTCCACTTCCGCTTCCATGCAGATCGCAAACTTGAAAGCCCTAT
Organism: Trichechus manatus latirostris; assembly: GCF_000243295.1. Classification (NCBI taxonomy): domain Eukaryota; kingdom Metazoa; phylum Chordata; class Mammalia; order Sirenia; family Trichechidae; genus Trichechus; species Trichechus manatus. Next base: position 3,424,186 of record NW_004443975.1, on the reverse strand, counting down.
GGGGCAGTTCTACTCTGTCTTGTGGTGTCGCTATAGTCGGAATCGACTCTAGGGCAACAGGCTTACCTTAATATGTGCCAGTGTTAGTCTAAGAACTTATTTCACCTTTGCAATAATCACTTTCTCTCTTTCTTCCTAGATGACGCATCAAATTCTCCAATTTATCCCAAAATATTTGTTAAGCACCTAGGATTTTCCAGGGGCCCTGATGGCGCAGTGGTTAAGTGTTTGGCTGCTAACCAAAAGGTTGGCAGTTTGAATCCACCATCTGCTCCTTGGAAACCCTATGGGGCAGTTCTACTCTGTCATATAGGGTAGCTAGGAATCTGAATTGACTCGATGGCAGCGGGCAATGGGCATGGGGTTTTCAATAGAAGAAAGTTACGGTCCTTGTCCCTGAGGATTTTAGGGTGTTGTTAAGGAGATAAGATATGGGTTCAGGATTACACCACATGCAAGTCATACTATAGGAGTCAAAGGATGGATTATTCAATAAATGCAATTGAGACAATGGGCTTGCCTTTTGCGGAGAAAAAGAAAGGAAGAATGAGCCCTAAATCGAATCTTACATTAAAATAAATTCCAGATGGATCAAATATTTTAATGTAAAAACAATGAAACTGTAATGGTACTAGAAGAAAACAAAACATGGGGGTGTAATTTTATAGTCTTGGAGTGGAGACAATCTTTCTTAACCACGACACAAACCGTAAAGTGTAAGACTACCAATTGTGACCACCTAACAATTAAAAATTAACAACTTCTAGATGACCCATGCTATAACAAGCAAGATCAAAGGGTAAACTGGGAGGGAGGCTGTGTTTACCACTCATGTGAGCTCTAACAATTCAGAAGAAAAAATAAAAAATTAAAATGGTCTTAGTTCATGAAAGAGAAAATATCTCTTCTGTGTGTTAAACACCGAAAACATTTAACAATAAGTACATTCAAGTTAAAAACCACTGAGTTTTTTTTCAATAGATTAGGAAATAGTTTTAAATATTGATATTATCCACTGTTAATGATGCTATGCTGGAATGGGCACCTTTAATTGGGAAGGTAAAGTGAATAAAGAACAACACCATTCTTAATTGTGGGAGTGAAAGGCTTCTCTGTACTGGAGAGGACCCCATTCTGGCCCTCATCTGGCCACAGCTCTCCCCATCGGTAGAAGACAAGGGTTTTAGACAGCAGGCCCACCTGGAGTCCACACCCCCGTTCTAGATCATGCCCCAGATACGTATGACCCAGCCCTTCTCTGCCCGTGGCCAGAGCCAACTTCCAGGAACTACATCGGCCTCTTTCTCTGGTCCAATTTCCCAAGGTTGGACTGCACCGCTGGTGTGTGGCTCTAGCCAGGCAGGGCTGCTGAGGGGTGGTTGAGAGCAGGAGTAAGGATGAAGCTTGGGTGTGAGAGCTGGCGTGTCCACACGGAAGCCCAAGTGGCCCTTTGCTGTGTGAAAGAAAAGGCGGAAGGTTCACGGGCTGTGAACTGGCTCTTCCCACCCAGAAATGTTCTAGCTTGGAACTCGAAGGTGTCTGAGAATTCTACATTTGAGGCTGATCTCCCAGGTAATTATTAAAGTGTGTCAAAGTGGGAGGATAACACATACTGTATTGAACAGTGTGTAGCTTGATTTACGTATTTTAAATATTTAGACATATGGCGTCTAGGCCTCCATTTGTACTCCTACTTTAGGCTTCTTGAGTGTTAGGGTGGACGTAGGGTAAATCATTGCAGAAGAAGGGATATTTGGTAAAAATTTTTTTAAATTAAAAAACATGCTCTTTTACCCAGCAATTCCCTTCCAGAAATTTATGCTGTAGAAATACTCGCATTTCTGCATCTTTATGATTTACTTCAAATTCACTGCATTTTCATGATAATGATACCGGTGACAAAGTGGTTAAAGCACTCAGCTGCTAACTGAAATGTCAGCAGTTCAAACCCACCTTTCTCTGAGGGAGAAAGATGTGGTAGTCGACTTCCATAAAGATTTAAGCCTTGGTAACCCTATAGGGTTGCTATGAGTCAGAATCGACTCACTGGCAGCGGATTTGGTTTGATTTGGATAGGAATAAAATGTGCTTTTCTGAGCACTTCAAAGATTATCACTAAATCTTCACGACAATTAGGGTGAGATTAGTGCCATTATGTCCATTTTCCAGAGGAGAAAATCAAAGTTTAAAGAGAATATCTAGTTCACATTCATTCAGCTTAAAAGTAGCAGTACTGGAATATTTTTTCCAGCTTTTAATTAGGACAATTTTCAAACTTTAAAAAACGTTGAAGAAACGGTATAATAGACACATATAAACTCACCATCATCTTTCAACATTTTACCACAATGGTTTTTTGAATATATTTTTAAAATTTGCTGAATTATTTCAAAGTACACTGAAGACATGACCTGATTATTTGTTTAAGATTTTTCTTATTTTTAATACATAAAAAAATTGGAAGTGTAGGAGTAAGGGAAAAAAGCCCTTATTCCACTATCTGGAGAAAAATCTTATTAACATTTTAATGATGTTTCTTCTAGCATTTTCTCTGTGAATACTTTTTACATAGTTGAGCTCATACAGTATATGTCAATTTTGTGTCACGTATTTTCTTTCGCTTTTGTTACACAGAATAGATCAGGGATTGGTAAACTATGGTCCATGGGCAAAATCTGGCCCACTGCCTGTTTTTGTAAGTAAAAATTTTTTGGAACACAACCACACTTGTTCACTTACCTATTGTCGTGGTTACTTCTGTTCTACAACAGAATTGAGTAGTTGTGACGGTCTAGATAGTCCACGAAGCCTAAAATACTTGTTCTCTGGCCCTTTACAGAAAGTTTGCCAACCCCTGGGATAGATTATTAGGGTCAATGGGAACAATATTTTAAGGTTCTTGTAAACATATACTAAATGTTTATGTATTCATTGATAAGCCTACCAGCATCGGCAGACATGACATTTTAAGCCTAAATATATCAGCATGTATCAAAATTATGTTCTCCAACACAACTACAATACCATTACCCAACCTAAGAAAATTCACAATTCCCTAATATCATCTAATACCAGACTATATTCAGATTTCCACAATTCTGCACAAAAATGTATTTTACAGCTGTCTTTTAGTTTTTTCACACCGGGAACTAATCAAAGTTGTTCATGCCCTGCAGCCAAACACTCCCTGGGGACATACTTCGAACAAGATTGGATTTATTGGCTCTGCAGTGAGGGCAAGAGAGCACCTTGGGGGGAGGGGTGAAGGAGGCGTCTCAGTAAGAGGGTGTGGGGGGCTTGTTATAAGACTTCTGCTTGGGTTAGTTGATTTGGGGGAGAGTTCAAGGAAGCACGGTTTTACTCTGGACTGAGTGCTGTCAAAAAGCAAGGGCAGTTCTATGATTAGCTTAACAATTTTTATCTAGAGACAGGAGGAGCAAAGCAGGAAAGGGGGATGTTTGGCCATTTTTGTGGTTTGGATAATGTTCTTGTTTTTGTCTGTTCTTCAACAGGATTACAGAGTAGTTTTGTTTTTGTCTTGCTCCATAATGTTCACAGAGTGGCCTCGTGTTTTGGTGTTCTGTGATGCTGTTTATGTTCAGTAGGAGAACTCCATGGCTTAGCTGTTAGAGCCAGGCCAGCTCAGCAGACAGCAGTCATGGGCTCCTTTTCTTTTCTCAAAGTTCGTACTATATTTGGTTGTTACGTTTCTTTGTTTCTTTGAATCTAACACATTTTGCCACTGAAGGCTCTGGAACTTGGTTTACATTTTCCTTCAGTGTCAGCAGACCCTTAACCTGAGGCGCTTGGCACAACTAGAATGGCTAACCCACACCTAAATCAGACTCCTTTTTAATTCACTCACTAAGACCATAGCTGCACTTCTGCTTTTCACATGACTCTTTGCAATTCTGTAACTTAGGGTAGAAACACAGCCTGTTATTTTAAGATAAGTGGAAGGGACCAGATATATGGTTGTTACACAAAGCTTGACGCAAATGTTCGTGAAAGAATGATTTTCTCAGAATGTTACAGGATGTTAACAGAATTACTAATGTGAATCCTACGCTTCATCTACGTCCTTCCCCCAATGGTCATGGGTCTTAAAAAAATTGTCCACACTCACTGTCTCCACTTCTTCGCTTCCCTTACCCCGTTCTTTTGACCGACATCTGAATCTTGTTATCACCACTCTGAAAATTCTCCTACTAAAAATAACAAAACTCTAATTTTCTTGACTCTCCTCTTGACTTCCTGGAACCTCTTTCTCACTTCTGTTTACCTATTTCTCTAATTATCACCTGTCATGCCTTCACGGGGCTTTCTAAGGCTGGTGTTTTTGAAGACTCCCCACCTCCTGGCTGGCTGACTTGACCAACAGTCCATGCTCTATAGTCCCACTTCTGTTGTGACCCTCCTAAAACCCAAGTCTATGGCTTCTGCCAATCCCTGGGTGGTGCAAACAATTAACGCACTTGCCTGCTAACCAAAAGGTTGGAGGTTCAAGTCCACCCAAAGGCACCTCTGAAGAAAGGCCTGGCAATCTACTTCTAAAAAATCAGCCACCGAAAGCCCTATGGAGCACAGTTGTACTTTGACACACATGGGGTCAGAACTGACTCGAAGACAACTGGTTTAATTGATGGCTTCTGCTGATTTATGTATGGCAGTGGCTAGGGTGGGTAAACGTGGGATGTCACTGGCTCCCCACTGACTAGAAATTAAAATTCCATGGCATGGTATTGATGACCTACCAAGACAGTGCTCTTTCCTACTCCCTATCCTTCTCTCTCAGCAGCAAACCTCTCCACTGCAACACATATTCTGAGTGCCAGTCCTGCTGAGCTCCTGTCCTTTTGTCGGTTCATGATCTCTTTATTCTAAATACTCCCTCTGTTAAAATTAAGATTATTATTCAGTAAGTAGGGAGTGGGCCTGAAATTTTCATTTTGTATGTGCTCCTCAGGAGCCCTGGTGGCGCAGTGGTTAAGAGCTATAGTGAACTATGACTGCTAACCAAAAGGTTGGCAGTTCGAATCCACCAGCCGCTCCTTGGAAACCCTATGGGGCAGTTCTACTCTGTCCTATAGGGTCACTATGAGTCAAAATTGACTCGATGACAATGGGTTTGGTTTGTTTTTTTTTGGATGTGCTTCTCAGTGATGCTGGTACAGCTGTTCCAGACTTCACTTTGAGTAGGAAAACCTGGAATTTCTCCTTTCTAAAACTAATTTATTTCAGCATCTAAAATATCCTGGCCCAGCTAATTCTACCATTTGAATGATTTCAGTAGAAAAAGTGTGTGCCTATGTGAGAAGTTGTAGGTGAGGGGTTAGGGATGGACCACAAGGTGGAGATAGAAAATCACAAAATGAAACACAGTGATGTAACAGCAGTGGTTAACTCAATGTCTGTCCACATCTCTGGTTTTTTTTTTTAAATAGATAAACACATATGCACTGGGGAACATTTCTAAACTACAAAGAAAAAAATTAAAATTCCAAGGAATCCCACGGCTTAGTATAAGTCAGAGATTTATTCATTCAAATATTAATTAAGCATGTACTATGTGGCAGGCACTATGCAGACACCGCTGGAGACATAACTGCAAACAAGACAGACGTGGTCCGAGACTAGATGGAGTCTGTGATCAAGAGTAAGGGTCGATAAACTAAGTAAGGCCCACGAGTCCAATCCAGCCTGTGACCTATTTTAGTAGTTTTATGAGAACACAGCCGTACCCCTTCACGTACATGGTATTTTCTGTGCCTGCTTTCATGCCACAATGGCACAACAGAGGAATTGCAACAGAGACCAAAAATTCTAAAATATTTACTAGTTGTTCTTTTACATAAAAAGTTTGCTGACTCCTCGCCTAGAGGAAATGGATAATTTTCTGTGTGAAGGGCTTTTTTGGATTATTCTTAAGTATTTAATGATTTGAATTTCTTCTAAATTTCTTTTTCTAGTTGTTGTTTTATATAGAAATGCATTTGAATTTCTTAATTTGCTTATTAATTCTAATAGTTTATCTGTTGATTCTTTTAGGTATTCTACTATAGAATTATGTTGTCTACACATAATGACAATTTTATTTTTTCTCTTCAAATCCTTATATCATTTTTTAAAATTGGACTAAGAGTATCAGCACATGTTAAATAGAAATACTGATAGCCAATATCCTTTCTCTTTCTAATCTCAGGTGGGAAGTTTTTCTGTTTTTAAAATACAAAGCTTTCATGGAAATACCTTCGTATATTCATGGCATGATGTATTCTTGGGAACACCTTCTCTCTAAATACTTTCTTGATTTTTCAAATTACTTGTAACCTAATCTTTTCACTTCCTGTATCATATGCCACATTATATCATTAAATATCATGTTATTTAAATAGTCGTCTAAAACCTTTTAATGCCTATGTGGTATTCTATCATATACTTAGACCTTAAGCCATATCACCAATCTCCTATTGGAGTTTTCTATTCCTTCTGAGTCTGTGACAAATTGACTGTTTTCCTATTCCTCTTTTCCATGACAACCACTCATATTTACAGAGTGTTAAGTATGTACAAGTGGTGTTCTATGTATACCTGTGACAAAGCTAAAATGGCCCTCAAGAAGTTTATGGTTTGGTTAAGAGACATGGATACATGGGGAAGCACAAGAGCAGAGCCAGAGGAAGAATGGGCTTGGTTTGCTTGGGAACAGAAAGGAGCTGGGAGAGATAGGAGATGAACTTAGAGAGGCAGCAGGGACAGATCCCTCAGGGCTGAAAGAGAGGGAGAAGCAGAGAGGCATGATAGTTTGCTCTCTTAAAGATTCCTCTGGTTGGTTCTTTTTAAATCTTTGTCTCTGTGAGGTGCTAACTCAAGAACCCTTAACTGATCATTGAATTGATCAACTGAATATCACCAGTCTTTGGCCACTCCACCCACTTGTCAAAGTTAATCTCAACATAATGACACAGCCCAATAAGACACACTTCTCGCGAACTGCCATTGAATGTGTAGATATTTATTGAAAGCTTCTCAGGGATGGAGAGGGTTTACACTACACATCAAGGGAAAAACTTTAAATATTTTCCCCCTAAAGTTCCAGTACTTACATCAGTGGCCCAAATACTTTTTCTCATAAGAAAAATTGAAAACCTCCACCGTTCTCTTACCCTCACTCTCTCGGCCAGCCACCCTCGGTTCTTTCCCTTTATCCCTTTCTATGTAAGACTAATCTTGTCCTCTTGTAATTTAATTTTTCCTGCCATTTTCAATTTATCTGGGGGAGGAGAAGGGGAGATGAAGGTACAAGGAAGGACAAGGGTCTATCGGGAAGGGTACCAAAGAAAGCTCTTGGCAAAACTTCATTTTGTTCTTGTTAGGTGCCATCAAGTCAGTTCTGACTCACAGCAACCCCACGTGCTGCAGAAAGAAGCACTGCCCGGTCCTGCGCCATCCTCACAATCAATGCTATGTTTAAGTTCATTATAACAGCATGAATTATTATGATATGGCAACTGGCTTTTAAATGGTTAATTATTATAAGTATTAAGATATTTTGTGACCATTTTTAAAGTATAAATATTTGAACTCTAGTTTTACAATTGGTCTGATATTTTCATAAACAAAATATTTTAAAGCAAAAATCTCCTTCTGCCTCAGAAGAAACAAAGAAAGTCATTTTTGACGTTACCTTTGGGAGACCCAAGTGAGAACGCGCTTCAAATTTACAAGCATAAATTTGAGCGTCTTTGTCCACTGCTCCTCAGTGTTCAAGAAGGTCTTGATGGAGTAGTATTCACCTCTGTCTCCGGGGTCTTCCATCTGGCCCCTCTCCACAATGATCCGGTAGGGCAGGCGGAGACCCCCTTTTTCAGCCTTTTCCTTTAACTGCTGCAAACAGTCCAGGAAAGCCACCATTGCAAGGTCAAACTTATCCAAGAAGACACTCTGCTCCCTGTAATGGAACAATGGCAGCTGAACGGAGTCATCTGTTAGAGACTTCAGATATGAATGATTTCCGCAGGGGACAAGTTGAAACCTCTTAAATTCCAGTCCCATTTTCTTGGACAGGGCAAGGAGCAGCAGAGCTGTCTGCCCCCAAGCAGCGTTGATCTCACTCCAGCTCACAGGGACAGTGGGGAGGCAGCCCAACTTGAAGTTATTGATGATGCCCAAGGGGCCCTCATGCCAGATATCAAATGTCATGTGGAAGATGTTGGTTTTCATCAGCCGGCCCAGCTGGATCTGGGCATACTGCAGCCGGTTCTCCAAGCTCATCAGCTCATCAAACAATTCCAGTTGTTGCTGTTTCAAGACGCTGTAGTCCCTCTGGGACTGCTTCTCCTGCTGGTCCAGTTTCTCAGTCTCTGCCTGGGCTGCCTCGAGATCTCCTGCTGCCTGTTTCCAGTTCTTCTCCACATCATCCAGCTCCTGGACCAGCCTCGCCTCCTCCAGCTCCAGGCTCTTCAGCTCCATCTGCAACGCCTCCATCTCGTCCTCACACATTGTCAGCTCCCTGGTCTCCAAGCAGCATCTGTACATCTGACTCTCAGATTCTGTGACCATTATTTGGGTGTCTAGCTGCTCTAGAAGGTTGTTGGTGCACTCCTCACACAGGGGGTGATCCACTTCTTTCTCACTGGAAAGGATGTCAAATATGTCCAAGATGGTCTCCTGGATGCTGTTGAGTGTTCTTATGCAACGCACGTTCCTGAGCAGGGTGAAGGTGTCAGAAGTCTCCCAGGACATGGAAATTTCCCAGGACATCAGGCTGTCATCAAGGAGGGGTCCATAAGAGGCACCATCCTGTAGATTTGCAGTATCTGTCTCCTTCCTGGAAGTAGGGTCTTCCGCCTGGGTACTTCCTGACTTCCCCGGAGCCAGGGGAAGCGGTGGAGCTGGCTGTTGTTGGGTGGTGCTGAGGCTTAGGGTCCCCACAGACTGACTCAGTTTCAGGGGCTTACTGCAGCACTGGCAAATGAAACGGATGGAGGACTTGCTGGAGGACTTGACACTCATCTTGATTCCAAGTTTCTTCTGACTCCCCAGTTACTGATTTTTTAACATCTTCTTAAACTCTTTCTAGATGAGTAATTCTTGTCTAAGTCTCCTACTTAAAACCTTACCCAGTTGATACCATCCTTAGATACCTCTACACCTCCTTTAACCCCTTATGGACAAGGGATTCTTTCTAGATGGAAAATCTGATCATCATCCTTTCCTTCTTTAACATTTTCAAGGCACACCTTAAGAGTTATCTTTCTAAAACTGAAATCTGATCATACTACTTCTCTCCTTAAAATATTTTAACACCCTTATCTTATCCTTAAGATAAAATCCAATCGTCTTAACTTGACTCCCAAGGCCCCTGCCCTCGTTTCCAGCTTCTCTTACCATTTCCTGCCACCCTGACCCATAGGCTTCTCTATGTTTCTGCATCTAGTTGCCATCTAGTTGAGTCCGACTCATGGTAAAGCTATGTGTGTCAGATTAGAACTGTGTTCCATATGGTTTTCAATGGCCGATTTTTCAGAAATAGATCACCAAGCCTTTCTTCCAAAGAGCCTCTGGGTGGGCTAGAATCACCAGCCTTTTGGTTAGCAGCCAAGCACGTTAACTGTTTGTACCACCTAGGGACTCCATGCTAAGCTGCGTCTCAGTTCCACTATATAATATTGTCCCCTTTAACTGGAACACTCTTCCTGCCCCTCTTTGCCTGATGAACACTTACTCATCCTTTAGAGCTGGGTTGGATGCCATTTCCTCCAGAAAGCCTTCCCTGACTTCCAGTTGAGGTTATCTACTCTCCTGACACACTCAATATCCTTATCACACAGTAATGTATCCAGCCTGGCACGTGGTGTACATAGAAAAGATATTTGTTAAATTAATGAATAAAAATGAAGTAGTTTAGGGGTTTGCATTTTACCATCAGTTTAGGCTGAGGCTAAGATATGCCACTTCATAATTAACAAGATTAATTACTATAACCAAGCAAACAGATAACTTTACAAATATGTTAACTTGCATTAGTCAATCACCAGCTAAGCATGTAAGCTGGCCAGAGACATTAGTTCTAAAACAAAAAACCTTCCGAGTTTCTAACCTACACTTATTGAACCAGGTGGTGTAGAATATAAAATAAATCCATATGAAAAACAACAATTCCTCTTCTTCACCAGATGACCACAGTAAGGGGCAGAAAGCCACAAGGCCTGTCTCCCCGAGTCCAGCAGGAAGTGGCCTGAGGATAGGGAGGCTGCAGCCAGCCACACCCCCAGCCCTGTAAGAGGGAGGCTTCCAGAAGGCAGGGAGTTATGGTTCAGATTCACTGGAGAGTGATCCAGGACTCTACATGTTTAAGCATGTCAGGCAATAGCACTACCTAGACCATGTGTTGAGAGACTTTGCTCTATTGAGAGGTAACACCTTCCTCTGCTGCCCCTCTGCCGGCACTCTTCAAACCCCACTTAAACCTGTTAGCATCTGCCATCATTTAACCCAGTAAGTACAGCCAGAATGCTCCTTAGAAGCAAGGATGACAAGACTACGTCTCACATACTTTGGACATGTTATCAGGAGGGATCAGTCCCTGGAGAAGGACATCATGCTTGGTAAAGCGGAGGGTCAGCGAAAAAGAGGAAGACTCTCAATGAGATGGACAGACACAGTGGCTGCAACATGGGCTCAAGCATAACAATGATTGTGAGACGGCGCAGGAACAGACAGTGTTTCCTTCTATTGTGCGTGGGGTCGCTATGAGTCGGAACCAACTCAAAGGTACCTAACAACAGCAACAACAAAAGCTCTCAGTGCCTATCTGAACCTCGAAAACACTGGGAGGTAGGAAGACAAAGTGTATATTCTTACTTACAGGAAGGAAACTAAGGTGCAGAGAGTTTAAACAATGAGTCAAGGAGCGCCTCTAGCCCTCATGCCCTCTCTGAAATATCCTTGAATCATCAGATAGCTGCATCATCATCTAGAAGTTGACTACAGTGATCCCTACCCCTTTCCAGAAGATTTAGCATTCCCCAGTACCTTACAAGTGGGCCAAAGATGAAAAGCAATCCCATAATTAATTAGGAGATGGATCAGAAGTTCAAAAATGCTAAAACAATAATCCACAGTTTTCTATGAATTTAACAGTGAGTGAGGATTCCACAGTGCTGCAGAGGAGATGCACGTTGCCCTCTGAGATGTAACCCCAGGGATGACGGTCGGGAGGGATCTAGTACAAGTTCTGCTTTTCCTCACCCTGACCCTTCTCCTCCCAGATGAAAAGGATTGGGGAGCAACAGAATAAGGTTGGACCAGTTTCAAATGGCATGGTCATTCTGAGTCCTGGTTCATTCCTGGGAGTAGAATGGCAAAAATTCACTGGTAATGGCTAAGCCTCATTTTAATTACCCCTCCACTAAATCCAGAGTCCCTGGGTGGTGCAAATGGTTAACACACTGGGCTGCTAACCAAAAGGTTGGAAGTTTGAGTCCACCCAAAGGCACCTTGGAAGAAAGGCCTGGTGATGCACTTCAGAAAAATCATCCGTTTAAGACCCTATGGAGCACAGTTCGACCCTGACACACATGGGATTGTCATGAGTCAGAATCCACTCGATGGCAACTGGTAGCACTAAAGCGAAACAGAAATCCAAGCCACACCTTGCTTTGAGTTTTGAGCCAGGCCAGAGGGATGATGCTTCTCATGGGATAAGGGAACACGCCAGTGAAGGGTGTGGGGATTATTACTGACCACTGAATACCGCCTCCAGGAGAGTCCAAAATCAGTCAGTGGTGCCCTCCTTTAGTGAAAGGATCTCCTCTCAGTAACAGGAATGGGTGGAGCTGGAGAGTTCCTTTCAGTTTGGAAGAAAATCCCTTCTTATTTTTAGAGGGTTTCCCTCCAGTTCCCGCCTCCTCATTCCAGGATCTCATTTGGTGAAGGTCGGGAAGGGCCCAAGAATGAGAATTCCATGGTTTGGAGGGTGTTTAGGGCAGGACTTTGGTGCACTGCTATACAGCACCTAGATAAATTGTCTTGACTCCACTTCTCTTTCCAACTCTTGCCTCATTTCCTTTGCCTCAAACCTTTGCAACAAACCTCCAGGAAAGATTTGTCTGTACTCGCTGTCTCCAATTCCTCCCTTTCCATTCTCTTAAACCCACCCTAATCCAGTTTTAAGGGGCCTTGGTGGCATAGTGGTTAAGTGCTCAGCTGCTAACTGAAAGGTCAATGGTTCCAAACCATCAGCCCCTGTACAGGAGAAAGATGTGGTAGTCTGCTTTCATAAAGATTTCAGCCTTGGAAACCATATGGGACACTTCTACCCTGTCCTAGAGGGTTGCTGTAAGTTCAAATTGATGACAGCAACCAGTTTTGGGGTTGGAATCCAGTTTTTATTTTCACTACTCCAAGGAAACGTCTCTTATCAATTTCACAAATGCTAATTATGTTGCTGAATTTAATCTCAATGCAATGGGAAGCAAGGCCTGCACCTAAAATTGAGGATCTAGAAGATGCTGGGGATTTGAAGAGAGACGTGAGTATGTGAAATCGTCATCTAGGACAGTGAATAGTCTAAAGAAATGGGATGACTGCTGTCAGTGTTAAAGACCCATGTGAGGCTTGCTGTCATGAATTCAAGTGGCTGTACATTTTTCTTCAGCCACTGTCACCTGCATGAGTGCTACCAAGCAAATAAGACAAAACTAGAGGGAAAAGGGAGGAGAGGGGGCCAGGAAGGTTGGTTCTGGAATGCCTGCTGGGAAGAAAGGATGGGGGTCAGGCATGAGAGACAATGGGGTCAATGCACTTCAGTTCTGGTGGGGCTGAAGGCTTGTTGGAGTCAGAGTGTCAGGATGCTGGATGAGTAAACATAGGAGAAGGTAGTCAGAGAGGGCTGCATGAAAGAAAGATGGTGCAGAGGTTGCTCCTGCCCATCTATACGCATGCTTTACTCTCCTCGTCCTAAAACAACCTTCCTTTGATCTTTAAGCGTGCGATACAGTATTTTGGAGTCAGACAGACCTGGGTTCTACTCTTACTTGCTTGGCAGATTACTTAACCTCTTCAATGCTCAGATTCTTTATTTGAAAATGAATAAATGAAATAATAAATGTTAATACATATCAATAATTAGTAAAAACTAATAAATCAAACATAACCACCTTAGACGATTGCTTTGATGATTAAGGGAGATGATGTATCGATGCTCTATCAACATTAGTTTCCTCACACTACAGTCTCCTGCTCCTCAGGCTCCTTGAAACTTCTCAAAGTCCTCATCAGACACTCCTTACACCTTGCAATCTGGTGTCTGTCCCCGCAATTAATGGAATGAAATGGTTCTTGCTAAGGACAGCAGTGAACTCTTGCACAGCACACCCCAAAACAGCTTTTCAATCCTCCTCCTAACTGACTTTCTGTTCTTTAACATTTGAAACAATCGCCACCCTCTCCTTATTTAAGAAACAAAACAAACTAAAAACCCCTCCTTTGGTTCCAGAGGGTTGAGCTCTTCTAGTTCTCCTTCCGGATCTTTGACCTTCCGTTTCAACCTGGATGGCTCTTCTTGGCTGGGGTGTGATCTCCTTTAGCCTGCCAAGAGACTCCACACTTAAAAAAAAAAAAAACCCTTTATTTGATATGGGCAATTGGCTTTTTCTAGGCCTTAAAAAATGTGAATAAACCCAAGGTTGAGTAAGGACAGTGTTGATGTGTAGTGGGGTTGTTAACCATTGTCACAGGGCAACATGTGTACTAACTGTTTAATGAGAAACTACTTTATTCTGTAAACCTTCATCTAAAGTGAGAATAGCAGCACAACTGGAAGAGGGCAGTCGATGTCACTGGGCTGTGCATGTAGAAATTTTTGAAATGGTGTATCTTTGGCTATGTATATTTTCACCAAAAAAAAAAAAAAAAGGTGGAGAAGGGAGAGGGTTGACATGTCATGGGGTTGTTAACCAATGTCATAAAACAATATGTGTACTACTGTTTCATGAGAAACTATTTCTTCTGTAAACCCTCACCTGAAGTACAATTAAAAAAAAAAGTATGAATAAAACTTCCTTTAAAAACTCAAGGCTGGCTGGCTTATGGGCCTCAGAATGTCCCCTGTTTCCGTTATGAGCCTCCCCCACTTTGACTGAAGCTGCACAGAGACCAGCGTGGGAGACAGGAGGGGTCTGCGCAAGGAGCTTTGCTGCTGTGGAGGCCAGAGACCTCTGGACCCAGGTATGCCTCACACAGGACGGGAGGGCAACGTTCATGATTACAGGGAAGCCCTGCTTTATGGTTCACTTAAAAACAGAATTTCAAACTGCATTTCATTGTGCTTTGCTTCAGACTACCCAGGTGTCCTTTCATATCATCCTTGCCAGCAAGACTCCAGCTGTGTTCATTGGATCAAGGGTGAAGGAGAATATTTTCTTCAAGAATCAAGCCATCCAAGGAGCCAAGATGCTGGCTTTCTGTCACAGCTCAGCATTGATTTAGGAAGTCATTTAAGCTCATAATCTGCTTATTTAGCCTCTCTGTGAAACGGGTTTAATGCTAGCAATTAAAACTTGCTCACAATAGCTCTTAAGCAATTGTAGGCAAGGCTATATACACCGTGCAGCCTCAGTGCTTGGCGTAAAGTCAGTGTTTGGTAAATACTTGATCATTTCCACATGCCATTACTAATGCACAGGCATGCCAAGCCTAAGAGCTGGAGCTCCCACCTTCTTCTCATCCCCACCACACAAGCACTCGTTACTATCTACTACCATGCCATAAAGTAAAATATAAATATACTACAGAACTAACCCGAGGAAATCTTTATTTGCGAAAGGATTCACAAAATTCTGACAAACAGATCCTTGACTAGTGTGTTAGAGATCATTAACTGTTGGGAATCAATGCCTATTGATTCTTCTTCCAAGCCAATCTAAGTGTGAAGACCGACACCTCTGCCCCATGTACCTGCACCCACTGATCTCATTGGATGGCATTGTTGGCATAGCTACCCCTTCCCTGGACGGTGTGCTTATGAGGATGATGTTGAAACCCATCTTGTATCCTCAGCCTCCATTTTGTTCTAGCTTTTTGTTGTTGTTTTTCTTTTTCTTATGGGAGGACTTCTAAATACCATGACATCAAATAATCCCGCAGACAGGACATCTTCACGCCACTAAAAGATACCAGTAATTATTTTTTCAGAGAAGTGCAGGCTAATGATAATTATTTAATAATTAGACTAAGGATCTAGGAGTTGTTTTATTGCCTGTTCCAGATTGCAAAACCTTGTCACGGGAATGCCTGTAGATGCTCCTACTGATGACATACCCATTTCCTCACAAGGAGACTGAGAGGACTGTACACTCCCCGAATGCTTGGCTATTTGAGCATGAATATTTAGGCTCAGACTTTTGTTCTCACCATCCTTAAAATCATTAGTTGGAAAAGGAAAAATCCCTGGAGGCAGTTCATGTCTTGATGTCCTAAAATACCAGTAGTCCAGCTGCCCGTCTTGATGTCCTAAAATACGAGTAGACCAGCTGTCCTCGAGTCCCATCAGACTCATGGTGATCCCATGTGTGTCAGAGTAGAACTGTGTTCCACAGGGTTTTCAAGGCATGATTTTTCAAAGGTAGATCACCAGGACTTTCTTCCAAGGTGCCCCTGGGTGGACTC
The DNA here is from genome assembly GCF_000243295.1 of Trichechus manatus latirostris. Classification (NCBI taxonomy): domain Eukaryota; kingdom Metazoa; phylum Chordata; class Mammalia; order Sirenia; family Trichechidae; genus Trichechus; species Trichechus manatus. Next base: position 3,408,514 of record NW_004443975.1, on the reverse strand, counting down.
AAATTACCAACCTTTCGGTTAGCAACAGAGCGTGTTGACCATTTGCACCACCCAGAAGCCCCTTTCAAAGTTGTGAATGCTTACAAGCAAGACTGTATTCATACTTAAGTCCCAGCAAACTGAAGACCAACTACTGACCAAGTCCAGATGATCTCCCCACAGCCTCTAGATGCTCCTTTTTGACAATCTCTCTCGCGTGCCGTGGGCCTCACTTAGCATACTGTTCCTCTCTCCAAGACTAGATGACCACAACCACGCTCTTCCTTCATCCTGGTTCTGGAGTTCAGGACATTAGGTGACCTGCTGATTTCTTCTGCTCTGTTATGGTGTAGTGGAAAATCTGTAGACCAAGGTTCAGGAGACCTGGTTTTGGCTCATAATTAACTATAGCTATTCTCTGTGGGTTTCATTGCAACATAGGAAACTTCCAACAAGTGATATTCAAAGTCCTTTCAACTTCAATTGTTATAACCTTTTCCACTCCTTTTAGGCAGGGTTGCCGCCGAGGTCTTCTGCCCCACCCTATTCCCTTTCCCTCTCACCTACAGTAATATCATCGAGAACCAGTCTTCATTCATGTGCACAGGCTTACATGCAGAGATAACCACGTGATATGACTGTGGACTATGTTTTCAACTATTTGGGTTGTTTAGGCTAAGCATTTGATATGCCTTTTCAATGAGGAAGAAGTTGGTGATGGACATGGTACTCTACTCTGTGATAAAGCGTCGTCACAACGAGCACAGCAAACATTGACCAGAATGAACCAGAAAGGCAGGAAGCAAAGTGGTCCCAGGGCTTGTTGGAGTTAATGGCAAAGGTAGAAAGTGAGGGGACACCACCAGGTGTCAGGGCACAAAGTCATGTGAGGTACCGCAAAGGAAAGTGAGGAAATGTGTTAGAGGTGAAGAATCCAGGGAAGGATCTGGAAGTGGTGAGGAAGCTGAGTAAGGTGAAACATTTCAGAGCAATAAGACTGTGATTAAGGCCAAGGTGTTGGGGCCCAGCATGGGGGCTTGCCAGCTGCTTTGTAGTCAAAGTTTGGGCTGGCAACAGAATTGGCTCATCATCATCATCATCATCCATTTATTGAATTGGCATTGGGGGAGTCCTGGTGGCACAGTGGTTAAGTCCATGGCTGCTAACGAAAAGGTCAGAGGTTCTAACCTATTAGCTACTCCACGGGAGAAAGATCTGACAGTCTGCTTCTGTAAAGATTACAGCCTTGGAAACCCTATGGGAAAGTTCTACTCTGTCCTATAGGGTTGCTATGAGTCAGAATCCACTAGACAGTAAGGGGAGAGAGGGGGAAGGAGAGGGGAGGGAGAGGGGGCAAAGTGGAAAGAGGCAGGAGGAGGGGGAGAGAAAGGGGAAGGAGGGAGGGGAAGGGGAGGGGGTATAGGTATTGGGGGAAGGAATGGGCTAACATTTGTTGAGCACCTAAATTGTTGCATACTTAGAGTGGTGATTGTACGATTGTTAGGCAAATATTCATCTTTCTCTCCCCTCCACATGGAGACTATTTTGAACAATGGTGTGTGGAGCCACAGTGACAGCATGCCTGCTCCAAGTTCAAGTTTCTGCTCACCCTCTTGTGCTCCTGCCCTCTGCCATGAGAAACCCATGTCCCATATTGTTGTGTTGTCATTGTTAACTGCCAGCATATTGGCCTCACTCCCCGTGACCCCCATGCACAAAGGAACAAAACATTACCCAGTCCTGTGCAATCCCTATGATCAACTGCAGATTAGATCATTGTGATCCATAGGGTTGTTATTGGCTGATTTTTGGAAGTAGATCACCAGGCCTTTCTTCTTAATCTATCTTAGTCAGGAAGCTCCACTGAAACCTACTCAGCATCATAACACCACACAAGCTTCCACTGACAGATAGGTGGTGGCTACACATGAGGTACGTTGGCTGGGAATTAAACACAGGTCTCCTACATGCAAGGCAAGAAACTGCTATTTCTGTCTCGGGCACATTTGATAAGTCACTTAGAGCTTAGCCTAGACCAGCGCAGTCAAGTCACAGCCAACCTCCAGAACTGTGAGAAATAAATGCTTGCTGTGCTTCCTTACAACTGCCACTACAACTTTGGGGTTATTATCGCAGTAAAAGCTGACTAATTCACACAATGTTAGTCTCCTTACATATACTCTCTCTTTGAAACAGGCAACTGGATCACAGAAAGGTGAATGTCAGGATCACTCAGGTGCTGGGATTTTGATCCAGGTATATTTGAAGTTGAAAGCCATTTTTCTACTAACATGTAATGACTCTAGTCCTTGATGAGCAAAGAAAAGTTGATTTAAAACGTAACAGTGGTCTCAGAAAAAATGTAACTGAATATTACTACAGTAGCCCTAGGTACGAAGTCCCTGGGTGTTGCAAATGCTTAATACGCTCAGATGTTAAGTGAAAGGTTGGAGGTTTGAGTCCACCCAGATGAACTTCGGAAGAAAGGCCTAGTGATCTACTTCAAAAAAATCAGCCACCGATGGAGCACAATTCTACTCTGACGGACATGGGGTCTCCAGGAGTTGGAATCAACTCAATGGCAACTGGTTTGGTTAGCCCTAGGTACTAGACCACATGTGCCCAGGCCCTCAGCCCCTTCCACTGAATAGATCCCCTAATAAAAGTTCTATATTTGTAAAAAATGTTTTAGATGGCCCGAGGATGCAAGTGGCCAGCTGTTGACGGCCTGTTCTCTCTCTATTCCCCAACCTCTATATATACCAAGTGTGGTTAGAAATAGACCAGGCATCTCGGGGAAAAGACGAATTGGCAGGCTGCTTTCAATACATTTAGGGACAGTAAAAACAATTATGACCGTGCCTCACAGCTCCCATCTTCCTCTGCCAGAAAGCTCTGGCTCCTCTCCCATCATGAGTCAACCTTGCAGGTGCAGAGAAGCAATCCAGGGCTTGCTAATCCCTTACCACAGCAAAGTAGGAAAGGGAAAAACATCTGACATGAGATGGAAAGGTAGCTTGGAAATAAGCTGGAGAAGGACAGCAGGCCTTTATGGAGTCAGCCAAGAAAGGCATTTCAAATATATTTTTCCAAGATCCTGGGCCATTTTTTGTTTTGCTCAGCAGCCGCCTTCTGAGTCAGCTGGGTCCTTAAGGCAGTTGACCTTGGCCCTGTGGCCCACCAGGAAACTTTGCTTTTCTGATCATTAGGGTTTGAATGAAGATGTGAAGGATGACCTCCCCATGACTGCTGCTCTGGGACCTTGGGAATTTACCCAGCCTGATCCAGTCACAAAGCCCTGCTAGACTCGTTCAGTGTTTGTTCTTGGATATGCAAAATTGAGATGTTTGTTCTCTTCAGAACATGCAGAGCTTTTTCCCTAAGCCGGTCCCTTCCTTTTCCTGGAAGACTCTTCTGGCACAGTTGGCTCCTTCTCACCCTCTGCTCATACCTTTCCCACCTCTATGTTTGCTACTATTGCTACTACGAAACTTGTTGCTTTTAGAGGACACTTTATAGTTTGCTGAGAACTTTCATACAAGTTATCTTATTTGAGTTCCATAGTAATTCTACGAGGCAATAAAATTCATCAAACTTGTTTTAAAGTTGAGGAAAGTGAAGTCAGTGAACCTCAGCGACTTTGGCAGCTGCTGGAACTGGGATGGGCCAGGACTCAGAAGAAGTGGGAGACAGGAAGAAAGATTGTTTCAGGGACGTCCATTTCACGTAAGGCAGGAAGGCTAGTTTATTTAGATCAGTACTCCCACCGAAAACTGCTAAAAATGCTGGAAGAAGTCAGAAAAACTTCTTAAATCATAGGAGGACAGAAATATAGTGAGGAATGACCAAGCCAAACCGTAGGAGATGTCAAGACCACACAATGTGGACAGGAACTCCACAGCTTAATTTTGCTCTGTGAGAATTTGCGGCTAAACTGAGATGCAAATTTGAGGGTCTGGTAGGGAGAGGCTAACAGAGGTAAAAGCACAAGACACCCCACATAAAGTTAAGACTACAGATATCTCCCACAGAATCAGGGTGTGCCAGGATTAAGGCATCATCCATCTCCCATTTTTCTAGAGTATAAGAAGAGTTTTCTTGTTGCTGAGAGTTTGAGAAAGAATGGGGGAAAAATGTATCTCTATGTTTATGAACCAAAAGCTCACCCTTTCTAAGAATTGTATCCTGTTCATATCATCAGAATGAAATGGTGATTTTAAAGTGGCTGCAGACTGGTAATGTCCCAGGAAGTTAGAAAATAAAATGCAAAACCTCAGTGGTGGAAAGAACCTATGCTTCTGGGAACACCAACGATTGTTCAAGGACTATGAGAAGCAAACAAAGATAACTATGCACATTTTAAATGAGAACCAGCAAGACAACAAACGGCACAAACTGATCTCCAGTGATTTAGAAACTTGGAATTATCAGATTATTCTAAAGGATGATTACCTATTTAAAAATATAAGACATACTCAAAGATATCTGTTAGAAACAGAAAATTAAAGTTAATTAGATAATAGCAGATTTTATCTGAAAAAAACACATAAAGGAACTTCTACAAAGGGAGGAAAAAAAATCAAAAGCTGAAATTAAAAGTTCAATGTAATGAGTTGGAAACCAACTGGACACAGTTGAAGAGAAAATTACAGATTTAAAACGTAGGACAGAAAAAAATTATCTAGAATGCCATATAGACAAAAAAGATAGAAAATGTTGTAGTAAGGTTAAGAGACGTGGCTAATAGAATAGATGGTCTAACAAACATTTAATCAAAGTTCCAATCGAAGAGAAGAGACAGAATTGACAGAGGCAACATATGAACAGATAATGGCAGAGAATTCTCTAGAACTGATGAAAAACTTCAATCCATAGGTTTAAAAAGCCTAATAAGTTCCAAATTGAGTATTTTTTTTAAAAGCCACACCTACATACATCATAATAAAATTGTAGAAACTAGAAGTTAATGAGAATCTTAAAAGCAGTCAGAGGGGAAAAAAAAAGATTACCTTCAAAGGAGCTGCAATTAGACTGAGAGCTGATTTCTCCCTAGCGTTGAGATAGAGTGGAATAAAACCACACATATACTGCGGGAAAATACTGCCAACCTAGAACTCTATATTGAATGAAATACCTTTCAAGAATGACAGCAAAATATATTTTCAGAACAAATAAAAACTAAAAGAGTTTATCATCTGTAGATCCTCATCTAAAAGAAGTTTTAAAGAAAGTGGTAAATACATAGGAAATCTAGATGGGCACTGACTTTATCAAACAGAAAAATAATGTCACACAGAGTTAAAAAAATAATAAAATTAAAAGACATGAAATACAAAAATGACTTGGGTATAGTAAATAGAGTTAACCTGCTGTGGCTGAGTCAGTTTTGACTCATAGCGACCCTATAAAGTGTTCTAAATTTCTTGTATTATCCAGGATAACAGTAAATAAATTTAGACTTTGACAAGTTAAGAAGGCATCTTGTAATTTTTAGGATGACCACAAAAAAGAGCAAAAATCGAATACATAGCTTCTAAACTAGTAAAGGTCCCTGACTGGCACAAATTGTTTGCACTTGGCTACTGACTTAAAGGTTGGTGGTTCGAATCCAACCCAGTGGTGCCTTGAAAGAAAGGCCTGGTAATCTATGTTTATAAGATCACAGCCATGAAAACCCTATGGAGCAATTCTATCTGAAACGTGGGGTTGCCGTGAGTCAGAATCAACTTGATGACCACAGGCTTTTCTTCTTCTTTTTAACTAGTAAAGTGGGAAAAGGAAGTTTGTCAAAATAAAATAAATGCAAAAGTAAGCGTAAAAAGAGACCAAAAAAACCCCATAAAACAAATTTAAAGGTACAATAAAACTCTAATACAGCACTTATTTACTCTAATGTAAATGGACTATAACTAAAGGATAATTTACTGAAATTTAAACTATTATCCATTAATAAGAGACACATCTAAGCATACACACAGGCTGAGAGTTTTTATAAAAAATAGAAACATATACCATATTTTTACACAAATAACACTCTCTGCATTCGTTTGCCAGCTGCACCTTCCCCCCACCCCACCCCAGGTATTTTGGAAAGTGCACTATGCTAGTTTTTTTACAGCAACCTGTAGAAGTGGATTGGCACGGCAGTGCTTGTGAGGGTGCCTGGCAGGGGAGGGCGCAGCCAGCAAACAAACGCAGAGGGTGCATTATTAGCGCAAAATACAGTATACCGTTGTAGAGAAAAATGCTGTTTCAGGTTAAAACAGAAAAGTTTATTATGAGTTTAAAACAATTCCAATTGGGGAACCACATAGTCCACTGACAATGGAACCAGGTAGTCCCAGGGCAGTTTTGTTATATAAGTATTCTTATGGGGTAACAAGAGGTACCAAACCATAGGGAGGGCAATTACAGGAAAATCAATGAATGTTGTAATAGTCATACTCTGATTGGTTACTGAGTATTAATAGCATGGTTAGTGATTACAGATAGTTTCGCAGGATGCTTAGATCATGGTTACAAGATGCTTACATGTAGTTTCCTTGTCTATCTTGCAAAAAGAAACAATACCTTGCTGGCAACAGCACTCGGTCGGACAGCACTCTTCTGGAGTATGGGTATTTGGAGGGGTGCAGATGGTCACTTGGTGAAGACCCCTTGGGGCATATGTTTCACATCCTGGTTTTGACCACCAAGGAAAAACATGTTTTTCTCCAAAAACATAGCTGTTAGTTTAGAATCCAGATTAAAACTAGAGAGCGTGGTCAGCATATTATGCCTCTGTCTTACTGATGCACCGCAAGTTGTCTTTTCCTGAGACACCGCGCAAATACTGCTGTTGTTAGTTGCTGTTTCGTCAGTTCCCATTTATGGAGACCCCATGTGTGCAGAGTACAACTGTGTTCCATGGGGTTTTCAAGGCTGTGAACTTTCAGAAGCAGATCAACAGGCCTGTCTTCCGAGGCACCACTGGGTGGGCTCGAACCGCCTACCTTTCAGCTGGAGGTCGAGTGCTTAACTGTTTGCACCACTTGGGGCCACTCTGAAATCTGTATAGCTATATTAATATCAGATAAAATTGACCTTTAGGCAAAATGGATTATAAGAGATAAAGGGAAATATAACATTATGATAAAGTGTTCAGATCACCAGAAGATAAAATAACATCAGTCTATGAGGAAGAGTGTTTTTGAACAAAAGCAAGTTTATAAAAGCAAATGTGGAATCGGTGCAATAGGGATCCCCCGTCCCACCCTTATAAATCCCAAAGCTTCTCAGTGCCCTCCAGGAACACACATGTAGTTAAACCAAGTTGGGTTGGTTAACGCCTTGCAGCAAGGGAGAACACACACTAAGAGGAGCCTTGGGGCATCTCAGTAAGAGGTGGGTTAGAAAGGATTGATTACAAGCTCTGAGCTTGTATTAGGTGATTTGGGGGAAGGTTTAAGGAAGCTTTGCTCTGCATTGGTTGCTATCAGGAAGTCGGGGTAATTCTCTTATTGAATATTTAAGTCTTATCTAGGAGGTGGGAAGAACAGATGGCAGTGAAAACTGTAACTTGTTAAAAAGTAGCAGTCACTCCTGTTAGCCAGGATGAAGAGATGGTCAGTCGTTTTTATGGTTAGGGTGATATTCGTGCTTTTGTCTGTGTGTATACATGATTACAGAGTGGTGTTGCTGTGTCTTGATCCGTCTAATGTTGGCATTCTATGAAGTTGTTTACGTTTGACGGGACACCACCCCGCCTAGTTATGTGTGCCAGGCCAACTCTGCTCTTCTCTTTCTCAGGCTGAACGCTCTCAAGGAGAGTCGTTTGCCCTTGAGCAGACGGACAGAGTTCTCAGCGAAGGCAATTTCAGTTATTTGTGGTTTCTCCAAGAAACCTTGTGATTGCAGCTGCGGCGTGGACATGATGTGCTCATCTCTGCTTAGTGTCCCGCCTTGAGATCCTCCACCTTAGTTACGCCAGGTCTGCGACATTTCCTCATGAAGAGCCTTCAGTTTTCATTTTAATTTTTGGTTTCGCTCCATCAATGTGGTTTTTGAGTGCTAATTTTCCTTTAACCTTACGTTTGCATTTATGGGGTAGGAGACGAGTTTGGTAAAATTGGAGGTTTGATTCTGAGGGGCTCAAATGAGTTTGCAAATATTTAGTACCGGGGCCAAATCCTGGGAAGTGTCTTTATTCAGACATTCCATGTTCTCCGCTAGCATGAGTCACTGACTCGACTGTGATGCTCATAAAATGGAGGCAACTGCTCCCTGAACAAGGTGCTTGGTGTTCGTGAAGTGTTTTAATATCCTATGATGAAAGGCATATGCAAGGGTGAAATAAATTTAGCGTCTTTTCCCTTCTTTTTCAGCCAAAAAGTCTGTTCAAAATTTTGTGGCTGTAGCTTGACAGCTGTGACTAATTTAATTCTGTTACCAGAAATTCCCTCCTTTCCCTTTCCCTGGTTTCCGTTTCCCTCCTAGTGGTTTGCGTCCTCACGCCCAGCGCGGCTCCCACGGTTCACCTGGGCGGCTCGCTGCCTTCGCCTCGACCTCTTTCGGACCTCCCGTTGCCATGGTGGGGAGGACTGTGCTTTCCTTTCCGCTGTTTTGTTGCTTTCAAGATCCTGGCAGTTCCCCCCACCCCGCCACCCCCCTGGGGTGACTGATTCAAGATCTTTTTGGTTTGCATTCTCCTCAAAGAGACTCATTTAGTTTTCCTAGCTACTGACTCTTCCCTTTGCCCGTCATCTATACCTCGTCACTCCTTCCCCATGTTGGCCTTTCAGAAGATTTGGATACACCCGTTTAAAGGTTTAAAATAGCTTGGGCTTTTCAGTGTTTATTGGCCAATGAGAAATCATTTGCCCATTTCTAGAACCTAAAAGGCTGGTTTGGTGCCACCTGGTGGTAATGGTTGGCTCTAGCTTACCCACGGAGAAAATTCTGAGTTCCTATAACTGGGAGTCCCCGGGTGGTGCAAACGGTTAACGCACTCAGCTGCTAACCAATAGGTTGGAGGTTTGAGTCCACCCAGAGGCGCCTTGGAAGAAAGGCCTGGCGATCTACGTCAACTAGTAGTTAGAACTCTGACACACATGGGGTTGCCATAAGTTGGAGCTGACTCAATGGCAATGGTGTTGGTCACTGTTTGAAATTTTCGGAATAGATGCACTGACTCCAGGGATGTAATTGATGGGCTCCAGGGAAAGTGGCCTGCCTGGAAAACACTGGGACTCCGGGCCTACCCCTCCTTGGTTCCCAAGCCTGGCTGCCTGCTATTGCCCCACCCTGCCTCACCATCCCTCTACGTTCCCCTAGGGCCTGAACAAGATAGCAATTTTAAGAACTTCAGTCCAGATCCAGACATAGTAAAATAAATGTAGGCTAAGAGTACAAATGAAGGCCCACATACCACATATCTCATAGTTGGTATGTTTAAATCAAACTCAAACTGTTAAATATGTCCTCCCCTCCTGCCTTGAAAAATATACTTCCATTAAAACCCGAAGGCCAGGCTCGAATTCAGAATTATTTGACTCCTTAACATGTGCATCAGATGTGGTTGTGGAGCAGTGGGGGAAGAGCTTGCCTCAGTTCAGATTTGGTCTCCCTCCCTGCCTTGTCTTTCTCATCCCCAGCTCTATCCCACAGCTCGAGGTGCCTTGCTTGAAAGGAAGAGGACCATGCAGGCCCCAGAAGTGCACTGGAACTATTTGTGTAGGTGATTCTGAGGTCCTGGGTACCTAGTATTTATTCAGAAAGGGCCCAGGTTCTGGGTAGGCTCAACCCCGTGGTCTCTGCCCTGTGGGGAGGGATGTGGCTGGAGGAGGCTCAGAGCAGTGTCCTCTAGGGGCCCAGGTCAGGGGTTCATCTTGTCCGGGTCGAAGGGTGGCACTACTTTAACTTGCCTGTGTTTGAGGACAGGGCCTTGGCAGATGGCAGGAGCTACTCTCCAATTTTATTATATTTGAATGCTTGGAGATATATATGTATCAGTGGATTTCTATCATTTTTATTCTCTCCCTCCCATTTTTCCTTTCCCTGCCTCATTAGAACTTGCATTCTTATGCTGGAACCTGGCGGCTCTCCCTAATCTATGTCCCCACCCCTACATAATTTAGTCCATTCCCAGTGGAGGTCTGAGGGAGTCACCTGAGCTACAATGCACAGATTAATCTGTGCACAGAAGGAGGTGGGATCTGATGCTGTAGTCTGAGACCGACCCTGAAGGATGTGCACCCTCAGGGCCGCTCGCAGAGGCAGCCTGTCCTGGAGAAGACCCCCGGGGACTGGGGTTGAGGTTAATCTGCTGCAGAGCACACGTCGGGGGAGGCTGGAGGTGAGGTGGAGGGCCCAGCTGTACAGAGAAGATGCACCCTCCAAGACTAAATGGACAGAAGGCCTCTCCCCGAGCTCTGCACTCTTAAGTGACAGCTACACTTGGATGTTGCACAGACATTTTAAACCTAGTAAGTCCAAAAAGAAGGCCCCTGCTAGTACAGTGGTTAGGCATTCAGCTGCTAACTGAAAGGTCGGCGGTTCAAACCCACCAGCCACTTTGTGGGAGAAAGATGTTGCAGTCTGCTCCTGTAAAGATTACAGCCTTGAGAAACCCTACAGGGTTAGCTCTATTCGGTCCCATAGGGTCACCATGAGTTGGAATCGACTCAACAGCAATGAGTTTGGTTTTGGTTTTTTTTTAAGCCCCAGAAAAGGGGCATTGGTGGTTCAGTGGTAGAATACTTGCCTTCCATGTGGAGCGCAGGACATTTAAAAGGAGCCCTCGTGGTGCAGTGGTGAAAGTGCTTGGCTGCTAACTGAAAGGTGGGTGGTTGGAACCCACCAGCTGCTCCGCAGGAGAAAAGACCTAGCAATCTGCTTCCGTAAAGATTCCAGCCTTAGAAACCCTATGGGACAGTTCTACTTTGTCCTATAGTGTTGCTATGAGTCGGAGTCGACTAGACAGCAACAGGTAGCAACCGCTAAAAATAATATAATAATAATATGAAGTGGTATAGCTGAAATGTCAATAAATAAATTAAAAAATTGATTTCTAAATAATGATCAACTAATCTAAAAGAAAGCAGGAAAGAAGAAACAGAGGAACAAAAAAATAGAATAGCCAGAAGACAATCCCCGGAGGGCAGTACCCTTTGCTGTGTTGTCAAGGAGGAGCAGAGAGAATGACTGTTTCTGAGCGCCTAGTCCTTTCCAGGTCCTATTGAAACTCGTTGCTGCTGAGTCGATTCTGACTCATAGCGACCCTATAGGACAGAGTAGAACTGCCCCATAGGGTTTCCAATGAGCGGCTGGTAGATTCCAATTGTCAACCTTTTGGTTAGCAGCCGAACTCTTAACCACTGTGCCACCAGTGCTCCAGGTCCCATTCTGGGGGCTTTATATGTGGTATTTTATCTAATCTGCACATCAGCCTAAGGGGGTGGATGTTGTTGACTTGACAATAGTGCTTAGCTCAGGACGCCACTGGCTGCTTCTGGGGCCTGGAGGAGGCTGTCACCCAGCTCCTCGGACTTTCCTTGGCTTTAGAGTCCTGTCAACTCTCTGTCAGCTCACACCACCCAGAATCCATTCCTTATTGATGGACTCCTGCCTTCCGAGGTCATGATGGATCAATATAAAAACCACAGCACAAAACAGTGTATTAATTAAAGACAATCAAATCATCATTGTGATCTGGATATTCTCTCTCTACCAAAAAAATAAAAACCCTGTTGTCGGCCAGTCAATTCCGATTCACAGCGACCCTATAGGACAGAGCAGATCTGCCCCCTAGGGTTTCCAAGGAGCGGCTGGTAGATTCGAACCGCCGACTTTTTGGTGCCACCCGGCCCCTCTCTCTCTATAGACCTATTTAAGTGGGAAACCACTCTATAACCAAAAGATTACTCATTAGGTGATTAGCACCTGAGAGTTATACTTTTGAGAGACCCAGAGTACACTGTTTGCTCTCTGAAACCTCAGGCACAGCATTGGGAACGCACTGACCTGTTGCAGTCTCCCTTTTTGACCACTCCTCATCTCTCCAGCCCCTTGCTACAAGCACAGATAATATTTTGTTATGTATCTCCAGATTTTTCCAAATGTTCAAACAAAAAAAAAAAAACTAAACGTATAAAAATGTAGTTACTACTATATGCCCTTATGTGATTTTATCTCCACTTAATACATCATGAATCTGTTTTCAAATATGCACATGAGTCTTCTCACATGTTTGCAGCTCCATGATATTCCATTGTACAGCTGATAACAATAAAGGACTCTTTCACTCCTTTACTGATGGGTGTTTGCTTGTTACACCCCCCTTGGTGCCGTTTCTATGAAGAGCCACACCCGTCTCCGCTCTGGGCTGTTCTTTGCCTTGTTGCCAGTGCCTGGACGAACTTCCATAGATGGCGCCAGCACTTCCTTCAGTGAAGTCTCTGCTTCAACATCACTTCCTCAGGAAGTCTTCCTCATTTATTTAGGACATACCCCTCTCCATTCTCTATCCCAAGAGCCAGTTTTCTTTTTCTTAATAATACTTACAACTTCCTGAAATCATATTTGGTCATCTTCTTTAAGGTCCTTGAGTCAGTGACTGGCACCAAATACATGTTCAATATATATGTGATGAATAAATGAATGAATGAACATATTTTTTCAAACTCCTGTAAGCATTTCTGGTCTCCTTGGATTGGGATTATTGGCATAAAATGTAGATGATCATGGGCCTATTGTTCTTCTAAACTGGTGAACGAATTGTACTCCCCATCAACAATGCTTGAGAGAGCAGGCTTTCCTTCATCCTGGCTAACACTGACTATTATCCACTTTTTAATTTTTTCCCAATGAAACAGCTGAAAAATAATTATGACTATTTTAATTCATATTCCTTTAATTATGCATAATGTGAAACATCTTTTCAAAGCTTTATTGGCTATTTGTATTTCATTTTCACTCAACAGCCTGTTCTTATGCTAACATATTCTGAAAGGAGTTTCTTAATATAAAAGGTTTACATCCACTACTCTATGTTAACATGTTGTTGTTGTTAGCTTCTCCCAACTCGTGGTGACCCCAAGCACAAGGAAACAAAATGCTGCCTATTCCTGCGCCATCGTCATAATTGCTTGCAGATTGTACTGATGTGATCCATAGGATTTTCACTGGCTGATTTTCAAAAGTTGATTGCTAGGCTTTTCTTCTTAGTCCTAGACCCCAGTTCAATTCCTGGCCAGTGAACCTCATGTGCAGCTACCACCCATCTGTCAGTGGAGATTTGCATGGTGCTAAGATGCTAAACTGGAGCCCTGGTGACGCAGTGGTTAAGCATTCAGCTGTTAACCAACAGATTGGCAGTTCAAATCCATCAGCTGCTCTTTGGAAACCCCATGAGGCAGTTCTACTCTGTCTTATAGGGTCGCTCTGAGTTGAAATCGACTCAACAGCAACGAGTTTGGGTTTTTTTGATAATGCTAAACAAGTTTCAGTGGAGCTTCCAGACTCAGATGGACTAGGAAGAAAGGCTTGGTGCTCTACTTCTGAAAATCAGCCAATGAAAACCTAGGTCACAATGGTCTTATCCACAACAGATTATGGGGATGGCGGAGGACTCGGCAGTGTTTCTGTCGGTTGTACACGGGGTCACCATGAATCGGGGTTCAACTCTATGGCAGCTAACAACAATAACATAGTATGTACACTTAGAAACCTAGCACACATAATATAGAGACCAGTGAGGAGGGCAGGATGCCGGAAAGTGACAGAAAGATTAATTGGCCTCTTGATGCCTGAAGGACCAGGTAAAGGCACCCAGGAACTCCTCCAGCGGAACCCTTGGCCGTGTAGAATCAACAAGAGAACCCTAGGCTACGAAACATCTTTCTTTTTAGCCTAATGGGACAAAAAAAACCCCAAATCTTTATGCTGTGATTTTCACCCTCCCACCACACCATCCTCATTTCCCACAGAATATCTTGATGATAGGACTGTTATTGGAAGTCTAGGCACTCTATGAGTCTGAGGGCCGCTGGGTACCCCAGGTTGGCTATGACAGAAGCAACTATGTTTTCTGTTTTCCACCATGTGATTTGTTGGGATGTGGACTGAGGAGGGGAGGCAGTGACTAATGCAAAGAAGCAAGCCAGGAAAAAGCTGGAGTCCCTCCATGATCCAGTCACTGGGAAAACATGTGTCCCAGGCTTCAGTCCAGCGCGACCACGTTCTCTTTCTGAAGTTCCAGGCAAGAGCACCCATTTACCATCTTGTCCAATGAGCAGCTGTTATGTTTTCAGCACTCTGTTAGATACCTGTGGGTCACGAGAGAAATCTCAGCCTTTGCCCTTGAAGAGTTCAATGTTGTTATGGAGCCAGGTCAGCTGCTCACGATCACAGCAGACCTAGGCGTCTAGGGGCCAAAAGATGAATTCTTCACTCCATGGGATTGGAATAGCTGGTTAAGCACCAGAAAATACGGCAGCTGAGTCTTTCCTGCCGTTAGTCCACTAAAATAAATTCCAAATGGATCCAAGATTTAAATGTAAAATAAATAAGCAAAATCATAACAACAGCATTAGAAGAAAGCAAACCACTGGTGTGAAATTTTGTAATCACTGAGTAGGAACAGTTATTCTAAGCAGGATATGAATCCCAGAAGCCATAAAGAAAAGGCTGAAAATTTTTAAATTTAACAAATTTTTAAACTAAAAAGAAAAAAATTTTAACTTCTTTATGAAAAGAAAAGAACTACCATAAGCAAAATTGAAAGAAAAGGCAGCATTGCAGCACACTTGGTATACAAATTCCTCTAATATACAAAGGCTCTCAGAAATCAATAGAAAAATGATGGATCCCCCCAAGTAAACATAGTTCACTAAAGAAAAAGTACAAACTGACAATAAGCACTTGATAAAATGCTGAAAAGCGAAAGGCCTGCAGGATGAAACAGAATTAGGGAATTTTTCACCTAGTAGATAAAATATATTTATTATATGTAAATATTTATATTTCCAGTGGGAGGACAGACACTTTTGGGGTGAGTGAATTAGATCAACTTTCTACAGAGAAATGTAGCATATTTATTATATTTTAACATACCCTTTACCGAGCAACTCTATTTCTAGAAAGTTATCGTACAGAAACACCAATACAAATACATGAAGACATACGCACAAAGATGACATTCATATTAAGATTTTTATAAGAGTCAGGCCCACTGCATGCCAAGTTCTATTTACAGTACTTTATCCTCATTTAATGCTCATAACCACTAACTCAGTGTACTACTGCTAGTATTCAGTTTACTGATGGTAAAACTGAGATTTAAAGAAGAAAAACATGCTCAAGGTCATTCTGCATGCGATCAGCAAAGCTGGGATACAAATCCTGTTCATGCTTGCCAACATTATTTGCAATAGCAAACGCTGTAACCAGGTCCAAGTTCATTAACTGGAGGTGGATGAAACAAATTATGGTTCATCTAGACAAAGCAATAGTAGCTAGCTGAAAAAGTGAAGTAGATTTGTATATACCATAAAAATCAACATGATACATAAAACAAAAAAAGCAAGATAAATGCTAATCTCATTTTTGTTTAAAAAAATAATAAACTGAGAAATATGATTAACTCTGAAAGCCTCATCATTGTTGAAGCTTTTTGTTTGGAAGAAATTTCAAGGGTTCAGAAAAGTGACAAGAATGAAACCAAGTCACTCAACCTCCTGCACCCCTGCTCTAAACTAACTCTATCAGCCCTTCCTCTACCTTCTCACTAGTCCTGTCCAGGTGTAATCTCTTAATTTTCCTCTTGATTGAATCACCCCTTTCTCCTCTAGCACTGTTAGTAAACATCCCCTACTTCAACCATTCCTAAGCCAAAAAGAAAAAAATTACCATCGAATCAATTCCAACTCATGGCAACACCATTTGTTACAGAGAAGAACTTCTCCTTAGGGTTTTCTTGGCTATAATTTTTATGGAAAAGACCTCCAGGTCTTTCTTTCACAGTGCTGCTGGGTGCGTTGGAACCACCAACCTTTTGCTTAGTGGTTAAACGCCAACTGTTTGCAGCACCCAGGGACCAGCAACCACCGCTTCACCTGTTGTCATTTAGTCCTCCCCTTCCTACCAGGCAGCTGCTACCCAGTTGATTCTGATTTATGGCGACTCCATGGGTGTCAGAGTAGAACTGTGCTCCATAAGGTTTTCAATCGCTGATTTTTTGGAAGTAGACTGCCAGACCTTTCCTCCAACGTGTTTCTGGGTAGACTCGAACCTCCAACCTTTTCAGTTAGCAGCCAAGCACGTTAACATTTTTACCACCCAGGGACACCAAGGGTTGGTTACATATTCATAAATGAGAAAAAGCACTGTAAAACTGTTGACTTTAGCTCTAAAAATAGCCTGCAGTATAACTGACTAGCCAGGCCAACTGTCTCTTGACTCTGGATTCTGTGGGTATAGGCTCTGATCACAGTGGCTTAGCTATCTTCTCTCTTCTAGCAACACTATCTTCTAGAAGAAAACATTTGCTTTGACCTGTCGGAATGTTAAGTACTTTTATTTAGTCTCACAGAAATTCTTCAAACAATACAAGTGATTACATCAGAGTAGGGATGCCGCTGAGGTATGTGAGTCACAGCAAATATTTTTCCTGGGGCTCTTGTTTATGTAGACAGTTGGATGAAAAAATGTGAGAACATGGATGGGTGAGAGACAATGCACGCACAGGTAGCAGGATACTCAAACTCAAGGGTCAGTGGTGCCTGAACTTAGCCTTTACCTTGTATCCTACTTGAATGAGAATCACCCAAAATCAGAGTACCGGTGACATCTGACAGCCCCATCTCACACAATTCCACAAAAAAATACTGCACCAGCCAATGGAAGTGACATATTCTCTGAGCCACCCTCCTGGAACCAGGGCCCAGTTTAAGGCCCCCAGATGACCCTAGACATGAGTTCTGGAGCTCCTTGGGTGTCTGGTCGGCCCCATGAGGGGGTGGGTGGTTGAGGGCTGGAGAGCACCTTGGGATCCGTTCTGAGCCCGTGTCACCCCACCTCGATGGCACTATCAGCTCCAGCTGCTTTGGCCAACAGAAGGAGGTCTTAGAATAATTTTGAGGAAGGCACTCCAAACAGCAGGGCTTCCTGAGGCTCAGAGCCATCCCTGGGCAGGGGGCCCCTTGCCTGTGTCTAAAGACAGTACAAAAACAAAAAAACTCAAACCCACTGCCATTGAGTCAATTCAATTCCAACTCATAGCTACCCTATAGGACAGAGTACAACTGCCCTATAGGGTTTCCAAGGCTGTAAATCTTTAAAGAAGCAGACTGCCACATCTTTCTCCTGAGGAGTGGCTGGTGGGTGCTAACTGCCTGGTGGGTTCGAACTGCTGACCTTTCAGTTAGCAGCCAAGTGCTTTAACCACTGTGCACCAGCACTCCCTAAAGGCAGTACTACATCTTAAAGTTTTTTTTTTTCTTCTGATTATAAAATCAAGACCTATATGTAAGAGAATATTTAAAAATTACAGAACATTTCCTGGAATCCCACCACTAAACATTAATCATTCATTTATTCATTCACCTATTAAGTGCCCACTCTATGCCAGGATCTATGCTGGGAGCTGTGAATAGAACTGCATATAAGACAGACAAAATCTCTTACCTTCACAAAGCTTACAGGCTATAGCAGATTGGTATTTTTCATTATTAATTTTTAAAAATTTAAGTTAATATATCCACATGGTTCAAATTCAAAAGGTATACAATGAAAAAAATCTCCTGTCCCCATCCATTTTCTCTCCCCGAAGGAAAGAAACCAAAATCAGTTCGTGTGTAGGTATACACACACACACAGAGGCTCATATATATATTAATACACACCATTTAATACATACGCACCTAAGTTTTTTCACTTAGAATGTACCTTGAGGATTTTTTCATATAAGGTCATAAAACGTTTCCTCTATCTTATAGCTGCACAATATTCAAGCAAGTGGATGTACCATAACTATTTAACCAGTTCCCTACTGATGGATGTTTTAATTTATTTTCAAGGTTTTTTGCACCACATTGTATTAGTAAGGTTCACATATATTATTTTGGAAGTGTGCGAGCATCTTATAAAATACTCTTAGAAATGGAATTGCTGCTTCAAAAAGTATGTAAAGTTGTAATTTTGATGGTATTGCCAAACTGTTTTTGATGGAGTTTGTACTAAATTACACTCCACCCAGCGTGTGTGAGAGTGCCTACTGGGTGGGGACACTCGGACATAGTCCCTTCTGGGCTTATTTTTCTTTTAAAAACTTGGGATTATATGGTACATACTATTTTATTTTTTTCTTTTGTAAAACTATTTTATTCTACAGATAGGAAAAAAAAAAAAAAAAAGAAAGACTATTTCCATAGAAGGTGAAAAACGTATTAAAGCCGTCTAAGGTTATGCAATCATGAAGATAGTTCAGGACCGGGCAACCTTTCCTTGCGTTATCCATAAGGTCGCCAGGAGTCAGAGCTGACTCTAACAAGAACGATAAGGTTACACAAAGCTGAACTTTGCTATAGCTTCTTTTTATGTTCCATTTTCATGTTATTTGAACCTCTCATTGCCCTCGAGTGGAATTCCAACTCATAGAGAGCCTATGCAACAGAGTAGAACTGCCCCATAGAGTTTCCAAAGCTGTGATCTTTACGGAAGCCGACTGCCACAGCTTTCCTCCCGTGGGGCGGCTGGTTGCATCCAACTGCAAACAGTCTGGTTAGCAGTGGAGCTCTTAACCACTGCACCACCAGGCTCCTTATAGGAACCTAAACTCCATTGCCCTGGTGTCCATTCCGACTCATAATGACCCTATAGGACAGAGTAGAACTGCCCCATAGGGTTTCGTAGGCTGTAATCTTTACAAGAGCAGATCGCCAGGTCTTTCTCCTGTGGAGCTGTGGGTGGGTTCAGTGGCTGACCTTTAGGTTAGCAGCCAAGTGCTTAACCTCTGTGCCTCCAGGGCTTTGAGGCAAGTGCCAGATTGTCAGCAGCAGAGCCACAGCAAAAGAGCAGGAGACAGAACAATATCTCGCTTGTGGTGGATGAATTATTTCCTGTGATTGGAACAATTTAGGATGGAAACTTTGCAAAAAGGGAGATGCTGTTTAAAATGCAGAAATAAGCACTTATTACGTAACTTTGCTCAATTTTATGTACTGAAATATTGGAAAATGATGCTGCCTTTGTTTTACTGTGCATTAATTTGAACTTGAATTTGGCTATATATATTTTTAAATATAGTGTTCAGGAATACCACTTCTCCATAAATACTTCCCTGATTCTTTAAATTACATGCTATTTTGTAACTTACTTTTTCTGATTTAATGTATCAAAATCATTTTAGCATATCATTAAATAGTCTTCTCCAACATCATTTTTAATGGCTTCCATGTGCTATTCTTAAGAAAGGTGATCCAACCAAATGCAGATATTATTGAACAATATCATTAATATCATACTCAGGTACAATTTTGCTGAAGATTGATTTAGAAAATAATATTGGAATCATTTATTCCCTCTCCTTGAGCATAGAGAATGTGACCCAGCTGGAGCTGGGCCCACAAGGGCTCACAAGGACACATCAACTGGTTGCTGAGGTATAAAGACAATAGCTAAAATAATCTTGGAAAATATCTTTAGGGAACCCTTCACATAAGCCATTCAAACAGAACACAAAAGACTTTCTACTCTTATCTTTTTGTATTAGCGTTTAGTGAATAGAAAATTTGTTGGACCAATGAGGACCCTCCTGACTGTCGTTACTGAAACTTGTACCAATGATTGTTAAGAAAGACAATTCAAAATGTAAGATCACCATTTCTAGCCAATCTGTGAAAAGGTAACGCTTCCAATGGTTTTGCCCATTTGTTATGCTACTACAAAGGATGATTCTGTAATGTTCCTTAGACTCAGGCAGACATGGCTGTGGCAGCATGCTTGCCCATTTTCCTACTCTTGCCTGTTCTGTAATATTCTTTGGACGTGGACAGACATGGCTCTGGCAGCCTGGTTGTCTGTTTCCCACTTTTGCCCTTTTGAATATATGCAGAATAAAACTTTTGTTTTGCTTTACTAAGCTTTGTGATGTTTTTCCCCTACAACAAGATCATTCAAAAGTGGCTGCAGCAGTATATTGACAGAGAACTGCCAGAAATTCAAGCCAGATTCAGAAGAGGGTGTGGAACGAGGGATATCATTGCTGATGTCAGATGGATCCTGGCTGAAAGTAGAGAATACCAGAAAGATGTTTTACCTGTGTTTTACTAACTATGCAAACACATTTGACCATGTGGATCATAACAAATTATGGATAACATGCAAAGAATGGGAATTCCAGAACACTTAATTGTGCTCATAAGGAATCTGTACATAGATCAAGAGGCAGTTGTTCCAACAGAACAAGGGAATACCGCATGGTTTAAAGTCAGGAAAAGTGCGCATCAGGGTTGTATCTTTTCACCATAACTAGTCAATTTGTATGCTGAGCAAATAATCCCAGAAGCTAGACTATATGAAGAAGACCTGGGGGCGTCAGGATTGGAGGAAGACTCATTAACAACCTGCTTTACGAAGATGACACAACCTTGCTTGCTGAAAGTGAAGAGGACTTGAAGCACTTACTGGTGACGATCAAAGACCACAGCCTTCAGTATGGATGACACTCAACATAAAGAAAACAAAAATCCTCACAACTGGACCAATAACCAACATCATGATAAATGGAGAGAAGATTGAAGTCGTCAAGGATTTCATTTTACCTGGACCCGCAATCAACACCATGGAAGCAGCAGTCAAAAAATCAAAAGATGCATTGCACTGAGCAAATCTGCTGCGGAAGACCTCTTTAAAGTGTTGAAAAGCAAAGATGTCACCTTGAAGACTAAGGTGCGCCTGACCCAAGCCATGGTATTTCCAATCACCTCATATGCATGTGAAAGCTGGACAATGATTAAGGAAGACGGAAGAAGAACTGATGCCTTTGAATTGTGGTGTTGGCAAAGAATATTGAATATACGATGGACTGCCAAAAGAACGAACAAATCTGTCTTGGAAGAAGTACCACCAGAATGCTCCTTAGAAGCAAGGATGGCGTGACTATGTCTCACATACTTTGGACGTGTCATCAGGAGGGATCAGTCCCTGGAGAAGGACATCATGCTTGGTAAAGTAGATGGTCAGTGAAAAAGAGAAACACCCTCAATGAGATGGATTGACACAGTGGCTGCAATGATGGGCTCAAGCACAACAAAGATTGTGAGAATGGCACAGCAGCGGGCAATGTTTCATTCTGTTGTACATAGGGTCACTATGAGTCGGAGCTGATTCAACAGCACCTAACAACAACAACAACGTATTCCTTCATATGGTGTTACGGATGGAATTGTGTTCCCCCGCCCCACCCCAAGATGTGTTGTAAATTCTAACCCCTATACCTGTGGTTATAATACCATTTGGGTATAGGGTTTTCTTTGTTATGTTAATGATGCCATATTAGTGTAGGATGTATCTTCAGCCAATCACTTTTGAGATATAAAAAGAGCATATTAGGCACTGAGCGAGCAAGCACAAACAGAGGAGCAGATACACTCTATGTGAAGATTGCCAAGGAACCGAGCAACAGATACTGAAAAGAGACAAGGACCTTCCCCCAGAACCAATAGAAAGAGCTAGCCCTCCCCTAGAGTCAGCACCCTGAATTTGGACTTCTAGCCTCCTAAACTGTGAGAAAATAAATCTCTGTTTGTTAAAGCCACCCACTTGTGGTATTCTCATTATAGCAGCACTAAGAAACTAAGACGTATGGTTAGCCCATAATTTATTTAACTGATCTTTTATTGTTTTGGAGGGTTTTTATTATTGTTTTAGAAGCTGTGACATCAAATAGTTCAACTTTCTAGTCACATTCTCCATGACAACCACATATGAAAATATTTTTAGATTCTTATTATTTGCAATGGGCAGTTCTATGTGCAATATGGGATGCAAAGCTAAATTATCCCTAAAAGAATTTATAGTCTGTTTAGAAAGATGGGGTGTTTACAAATTATAAAAGATAATTAACATGCAAGGCACTGTGGGCTCTTTCCCAATGAATGATACCATCAACAAGAGCTGGGGTTCAGAAGGAGAGGCTGCTGTGCTGTATTGGGCTGACTGGTCGGGAAAGGCTTTATACAGAACTGAAGAACTAGAATTATTTGGGCCCCTCCCTCAGAGATTTTGATTAAATCAATCTGGGTGGGCTCACACATTGCATTTTTGCAGCCATATTGAGGACCACTGATATAGATGTACTTGCGTGAGTCTTGAAGGATAGGTGGACTCACATAGGGAAAAAAAAAAAATGATGCTGGGTATTGTGAGTGGGCAAAGGAGGGTGTGTACAAGAACTGCATAAACAATGGGCAGAGACAGGAAAATGCATGCAGAAAGATAGAGTCTTAGAACTGGAAGAACATAAAGATAGTCTAATCTCTCTGCTCACAGCCCTCCAAGTTGTTCCTTCAAGATGGCGCTTTGTTCACTGTCAGGTAAAGAATTTTTACTTGCAGTATCTTAATGACTTTCATACTGACTCTGTGAGGTGGCTAGAGATTATTAACCCCATTTTAATTATTATTAAAAAAATTCTAGGGGGACCTCATACCATCAAGAAAGCAGTACCAGGAGCAGAGCGCGTCCTTTGGACCAGGGTCCCTGCACCGAGAAGCTCCTAGTCCAGGGGAACACTGATGAGAAGGCCAGCAGAGACAGAAAGACTTCCCCTGAAGCTGACACCCTAAATTTGGACTTTTAGCCTACTTTGACTGTGAGGAAATAAACTTCTCTTTGTTAAAGCCATCCACTTGTGGTATTTCTGTTATAGCAGCACTAGATGACTAAGACAGAACTTGGTACCGGAAGTGGGGTACTGCTCTAACAGATACCTAAAATGTGGAAGCGGTTTTAAAACTGTGAATGGATAGACGTGCGGCAGTGACAGAGGACCAGCAGCAGCAGAGAACCTACAGCAGCAGAGAAGCAGCAGCAGAAGAGAACCAACAGCAGCAGAACCAGGAGACCGGTGAAAGATGGCGCTGGAGCCGACCCACTGAGTGAGAGGGCTGAATGCCTGTGAGCAGGAGGCTTCCTGGCGGAGTGGGGCGCCTCTGGGCACTTAACGGTGGAACTAGGCTTGCCGACCCACGGAGCGAGGGAGCTGACTGCCTGTGCGCAGAAGGCTTCCTGGCGGAGTGGGGTGCCTCCGGGCACTTACCAGTGGAGCTACTGAGCTTTGGAACCCTTGCCCCAGCAGGGCAGATGCAGGCGTGAGGCCTAAGGGCCGAGAGGCCACAGGAAGCAGAAGCTGAAGAGACAAGGGACAGAAGAAGCCGAGTTGCTTCAGCCTCAAAAGGATGAAGATGAGCTGGATTCCCACACCACGGTGAAGACTAGTTCGGAAAGCGTGGGCACGATGTGAGCCACAAGCACAATGAGTGAAGGGGCCCAGGCCATGATTGAACATAATAGCATGATGTTAGAATCAGACTTGGGCACCATGGTTATAAACAGTGAGGATGAGGAAGAGGAAGATGGAACGATGAAAAGAAATGTAACCTCATCACAAGTACAAAGACCATCTTTCATGGACTACTTTGATAAACAGGACTTCAAAAACAAGAGCCATGAAAACTGTAATCAGAACATGCATGAACCATTCCGTATGTCCAAAAATGTTTTTCCTGATAACTGGAAAGTTCTTCAAGATGGAGACTATGATTTTTTAAAGAATCTAAGTTTAGAAGAGCTACAGATGCTGTTAAAAGCGCTGGACCCCATGATGGAACGAGAAATAGAAGAGCTTGGTCAAAGATATACTGCGAAAAGACAACCCATTCTGGATGCAATGGATGTGAAGAAAAGAAGGCAGCAAAACTTTTGAATCTAATTGCTTCTCTGTTCAGTTCTGTAGTTGCTCTGGAGACCAAGAAACCACTAAGAATTGAAGGACTAGTTTTGTTTTGTTTTTTTAATCCCTAAGATTTGTGTTCTACAACTGGGCAGAGGTCAAAAACTGATGGTACATACCCAGGTAAATTCCCAAAAGGCAGAACTTACAGCTGTATCCTCTGTGTTTCCATTTTCAAGTGAGGCAAACAGCAGAAAGGTATTCTCTTTACCTGTCAGCTGCACACCAGCAATAAATCTGTTACAAAGGGAAGGCTCTGTTTTAGAGACCTTGGAAATCCAAAGCTATTGTTTAATTGTACAGCACTGAAGGGCTTTATGTTAACAATATCTAGCAGCCTATTTATTGTATCCCCTTAGGTAAACTTATTTATTTATGCTATTTCACTTTGTTTTGTTTGTTAAGGACAAGATCAGAACAGCTTTAGTGAAGGTAGGGACATATTCATAGCTGATAATGTTCAACCACATCACACTTTCAGCAGGGAGCTGTGGAGTATATTCCTTGATTTCTAGGATAGTTTTCCAATAGAAGCAAAGCAATAATAACAGTAGCACCCATCTGGCCAGGCCTTTTTCATACTGAAGCAATAATTCCATTTTTACCTTCTGAAATTTTGTTTAATTTTTTGAATTTTGATGTTTGATACAAATAAAGATATATATATATGTATATATATTTAGGTCACATAGAGCTATAATGTATGAAACCAAAGAAATCAATGGAGCCCTTTCACAAAAAAAAAAAAAGTGGTAATATTTTAAAAGAAATGAAATCTTAAAACAAGTATTATTTGTTAATTTTCATGTTTTATGTGTAGGTCTGATAGCGCAACTGTATCAAACTGTAATAAACTCATCAAATTTGTTTCTTGAAAATGTGTTCTATTGTCAAAGGACTTTTTTGCTGGGAATTGGTAAACATCATGTGCCTAATGATAACGAAATAGCAAAAACATTTGTACTGAACTGTGCAAGCCTTGGGGACTGAAAAAAAAAGATTAAAACCATTAAAAAGAAACTCATTTCTAAGCTGAATGAATATTTGTACGATTGAACCGGGACCAGTCACTTCCTAAACTGCATATGGCCATCTTGACAGCATTTGTTCTTTTGTGTGTGTAGTTACTACACAGAAGTCATAAAGACAAATAAATTTCACTGTGCCACCCAAACAAAACAAAAAAAAAAATTCTAGTCTAAGGAAGACTAATCATTTAAACTATTTGAAATTGAGAAGTTACAACTTTGGCATAGATACGTGAGGCATGTTGTTCTCGGTTGCCTTTGAGTTGATTCTGACTTATGGCGACCCCATGTGTGCAGAGTAGAACTACTCCATAGGGTTTTCCAGGCTGTGACCTTTCAGAAGCAGATCACCAGGCCAGTCTTCTGAGGCAACTCTTGGTGGGTTCAAACTGCCAATCTTTCAGCTAGTAGTCGAGGGCTTAACCATTTGTGAGGAATAGACAGACAAAAAGGAATTAGAGAGAAAATAACCAAGTAGAGTGAATGCTGTGGAAATGTAACAATGGTCCCTTTAATGACACAGATAAAGGTGGCTCTTAGATAGCTTAGGTGATGTACGGGCTTCACTTGGTTCCGTCGAGACCCGTCCACAGACCAGAGGGTCATTGAGTCATAGAACTGACCTCCGTCCACACGCTAGGGGTGGAATCAGCTTCCCAGGGCCCTGCCCACCTTCAACACAGAAGATACACTTAAAATGTGACTCTGGCTCATCGGACAAAAATCATCGCATACGTAACCATTTCTTATTCAGAAAGAGTTGCTTCTGACAAAACTTCTAAGAACATCCCAAATGTTTCTTAGAGACAGAACACAAGAACATGGTGCCCTAAAGAGCAAACAGGAAGGACCAGGTCCTCACTGTCATTGGAGGTGCTGATCTCCCCAGGGCATCCCTGGGCCCTGGGCCCCTTCCAAGTACACATGGGAGGAAACCTTCCCTTCTGCCCGCGTCTGAACATCAGTTAGAAGACAAGTTCATGGTGACTTGAGCTAGAGAGGACTGCAGGCTCTGTCCCTGAGGCTGCTCCCATCCCTGGGGGCTGCCGACCTCCAGCAGCCGAACATCTCCTGGGAGGCATAGGTCATGTACACGAAGCCATCCTCGTCCTTGTAGTCCCTGTAGACTTCTGCCATGGTCACGCTCATGCTGGCCAGGCTCTTATTGTTCACCAGCAGGTAAAAGGCTTTAGTGGCCCTCAGCACCATGCGGCTCCTGGGTTTAGGGGGAGATAGCAGAAAGGAAAGAAGTTGATCTGGCAGGGAATGGGCCCTTGACCCGTAGCTTTATCTTAGGGCGTAGATAATATAACCATATCTACCCAAGATGTCCTTCCCCCACACACACCCGTAGCATTGTGGCCCTTAAACTTAAACAATTACACAGGAGAGGTCCGCTGAAAATGATGATTCCTAGGATCCTTCACACACGTGACTTTTTTGTGTGTGTAGTAAAATATATAACAAAACATTTGCTATTTCAACCATTTTTACATGTACAACTCAGTGACATTAATTACGTTTGCCTTGTTATGCAACCACCACCACTATCCATTCCCACAGATTCTGATTAAGTAGATCTCAACAGCAGTCCAGAAATCTGGATGACTGTGAAACAGGCAGACCTCCCTTTGTGAAACATTGCTCCAGAGAACACAGACAACCCACCTGCTGCCCCTACCTCTGCCTGCGGTCTTCAAAAAACAAACAACCAACCAGCAGCAATCTAGTCAACTCTGACACATGTAACCCCATGTGTGTCAGAGTAGAACTGTGCTCCACAGGGTTTTCAGTGGCTGATTTTTTGCAAGTAGATAGCCAGGTTTTTCTCGTGAGGTGCCTCTGGGTAGACTTGAACCTCCAACCTTTACATTAACAGCTGAGCACATTAACAATTTGCACGCTCAGAGACTCCAAACTTCTCATTAACCACCTGTTATGGATTCAATTGTGCCCCTCTCCCTTTCCTCCCCACAAAAAGTATGTGTTGGAATCCTAACCCCTGTACCTGTGTATGCAATCTTGTTTGGAAATAGGGTTCTTTGTTGCGTCCATGAGGCTGTATCAACGTATGGTGTGTTCTAAACCTAATCATGTGTGAGTGATATAAAGAACAGCATAGACACAGGCAGGCACATACAGGGGAAGCCAGATGCCATGTGAGAATCACCAAGAACCAAGGAACGCCTGGGGCTACAGCAAGGAAGGAATTGACACAGCTGAGCCCCTGATTTGGAATTTTAGCCTCTAGAACAGTGAGAATATAAATTTCTGGTTTATATATATAGATATATATATATATAGTACTTTAGATGAAGGTTTACAGAGCAAATAGTTTCTCATTAAACAGTCAGTACACATATTGTTTTATGACATTGGTTAACCACCCTACGATACTCTCCCTTCTCGACCTTGGAGGACTCTTTTTTTTTTTGGTGAAAATATGCATAGCCAAAGTTACACCATTTCCAAAATTTCTACATGTACAATTCAGTGACATCGATTACATTCTTTCAGTTGTGCTGCTATTCTCACTGTCCTTTTCCAAATTAGTCCATCATCATTATCTTCAACTCACTGCCCCCTAGGCTTCCCATCAAACCTTTTGAGTTGCTATTGTCAATTTGATCTCACATAGATAATTCATTTTTTTTTTTTTTTGTACCTTAGATGAAGGTTTGCAGAACAAAGTTTCTCATTAAACAGTTAGTACACATATTGCCCTATGAGAATGGTTAACTACCTCACGACATGTCAACACTGTCCCTTCTCAACCTTGGGTTCCCTATCACCAGCTTTCTTGTTCCCTCCTGCCTTCTAGTCTTGTCCCTGGACTGCTGTGCCTCATTAGTCCCATTTCGTTTTATGAGGCTGTCCAATCCCCGGCTCAACGGTGAACATCAGGAGTGACTTGACCACTGAGCTAAAAGGGTGTCCGGGGACCATACTCTCGGGGTTTCTCCAGTTAGGCCAGTAAATCTAGTCTTTTTTTTGTCAGTTAGAATTTTGTTCTACATCGTTTTCTAGCTCTGTTCAGTACCCTCTATTGTGATCCTTGTCAGAGCAGTCGGTGGTGGTAGCCAGGCACCATCTAGCTGTACTGGACTCAGTCTGGTGGACGCCGTGGTAACTGTGGTCCATTAGTCCATAAATTTCTGTTTTGAAAGCCACCCACTTGTATTTATGTTACAGCAGCTATGGGAAACTAAGACACACCCCCTCCACCTAAATAAGGACCCACCAACTTTGTTTTGTGTTGTTTAAGAGGCACAACTGGTCTACCCCCAGCTCCAGCTCTGAGGTGCTGGAGGGGCTAAATTTATGTCACAGTGGGGAGGGGAAAGGGTTTCAGAACCTGGTTAACTAAGGAGGAATAATCCAAAGACGGAGCCCCAACCACTGCACTGTCCCGTGACGAGCAAAAGCCTGTTCTGCATGGGCAAGCGTGGTGCTGAAGGGGGGTGTTGCCATCAGCTCCGGAGGATCAACTCGTTCTGTCCAGAAAGGGCACCTTCATTTCTGCTCTTCCTCTACCAGGCTCTTGTTTTATTAAGGCTGAAGCTGTGTGTGGAGCAAGCCTGTCTCCTCTCTCCGTGGTTCAGCGCAGGCACAGAGCATCGTCCTCCTGAAAACTCTCTCTGGCCTCAAGGGAAAACCTACTTAGGGGCAAAATCGTGTCACTGGACTTTTAAAATACCTGAAAACAGAGGGCTCTTTGGACTAGTTTCAGAAACAAGGCTCCTTTGAAAAATTATAGAAAAATTTGATGGCAGTAATTAAAATATGGTACCAGTAAAATGTTGAAAAAAAAGAGAAAACAGCTGTTAAGGCAGCACTGGAAGCCCTTACTTTCTTTACAGGTGTTTGCCAGATACTCCCTGTCTGTTTCAAATAGGTTACTCATGAGTTCATCCTTTTCTATGGCGCAGTTGAAAGAAAAAGGTATAATAAACTCTTCCCCTCCTCCTTCTCCCAGACTCGAGAAGACCCCTAAAAAGACCAGGCATGCTCAACACCCCCGCACCCTCCCCACCCCACCCTGTGCTTTCCCACCTACCGAAGGAGGCCGAGGAACTGGGTCATGGTCAGCTCCTGCGGGACCAGGAACTTGGTTTTGTCCAGCGCGGGCAGGAGCTTCTCGCGGGGGCAGCGCTCCACTATCACCTGCCGAGAGTGTCAGCGTGAGTCTCTTCTGGAACAAGAGCCTGAGAACGTGGTTCAGGCTGCTCTGCGCCTTAGGAACTTGGGACACAGAGGAGGCTGTTGGGTGGGCTTTGTTTTTCCAGAGACCAGGTCTGCAGGCCCTGAGGAGAGTAAGTACTCTGGAGTCTTACCGGGATCTTGCTTGGGAACTTTGCCCGGATTCCAGCCACTTCCTCTCTTCTGGTTGCTGTGAAAATATAAGTGCAAATGAATAGTCAGGCCTGTAGGGGAGGTCTGTGTCTTTCCTCTCCTCTCTCAGGGGCCAGAGCCCAGGAAGGAGCTCCAAGGGCCTTACCTAAGCTCTTTCTCTGCTTGAAAGGTCTGAGGCTTGGGCTTTTCTGGGGCGGCTGCATTTCACTCAACAGCTGTGTCTGTGTCTGACTTCAAAAGCCAAAATCCTGTAAGTGGGACCTAACTCCTTCCTCCAGCTGCTTCCGAACTGCCTGCAGGAGCTGAAGGAGGCCCTTATGTAGGGCTGGTGACATCAGGCCTCTCCCCGCTCTCTTCCCCCCACCCCTATCCCCGGGCAGAAGGCAGTCAGGTCTGAGGGGGAAATGGAATAGCCACCTGCCTGTTAGTCAGAGGAAGCCACTTTGCTCACTGCCAGTTAAGAATGTGTCTTTGCTAAAGAAATGGACCTTTGCTGCGGAGTCAACACTGACTCTTGATGACCCTTGATACAAATGGTTAATAAGGTTTGAGGAGCCCGGATGGCACAGTGGTTAAGAGCTTGGGCTGCTAACCAAAAGTTCAGCAGTTCGAATCCACCAGTCGCTCCTTGGAAACCCTACTGGGCAGTTCTACTCTATCCTATAGGGTTGCTATGAGTTGGAATTGACTCAACAACAACAGCTTTGGTTTTTTGGTTTAGAGATGCCTCAGAAGAAAGGTCTGGTGATCTACTTCCAAAAAGTCAGCCATTGAAAACCCTATGGATCATAGGTCTACTCTGACACACATGGGGTTGCCATGAGTTGGAGTCCACCCAACTGTCCAACTTTTTTTTTTTTAATTGTACTTTAGATGAAGGTTTACAGAGCAAACTATTTTCTCATTAAACAATCAATAAACATATTGTTTGGTAACATTGGTTGCCAACCGCACAACAGGTCAACACTCTCCCCTTCTGGACTTTGGGTTCCCCATTACCAGCTTTCCTGTCCCCTCCTGCCTTCTCATCCTTGCCCTTGGGCTGGTGTACCCATTTAGTCTCATTTTGTTTTATGGGCCTGTCTAATCTTTGGCTGAAGGGTGAACCTCAGGAATGACTTCATTACTGAGCTATAAGGGTGTCCAGGGGCTATGCTCTCGGGGTTTCTCCAGTCTCTATCAGACCAGTAAGTCTGAGTCTGATTTTTTTTTTTTTTTTTGTGAGTTAAAATTTTGTTTTACATTTTTCTGCACCTTTTTCCAGGACCCTCTATTGTGATCCCTGTCAGAGCAGTTGGTGGTGGTAGCCAGGCACCATCTAGTTGTACTGGACTCCGTCTGGTGGAGGCTGTGGTAATTGTGTTCCATTAGTCCTTTGGAGTAATCTTTCCCTTGTGTCTTTGGTTTTCTTCATTCTCCCTTGCTCCAGATGGAGTGAGACCAGTGGAGTATCTCAGATGGCTGCTCACAAGCTTTTAAGACCCCAGATGCTACTTATCAAAGTAGAATGTAGAACATTTTCTTTATAAACTATGTTATGCCAATTAAGCTAGATGTTCCCTGAGAACAGCAACTGTTTTTTGTTTTGTTTTTTTTAATAAATAAAGGCTTATAATGTACTACACTGGTTCTCACCCTAACATGGCCTTCTAGGCCTGATCTGAGGGGCTCTGGATAGAAATAGCCTTATGTGGGGACATTCTGGAAAGTGGAGAAATGAAGGAGTTCCAAGATAGATTGACCCTACCTTGAAATACGCTGCTTTTTTTCACGGTAAGAAACAGAAGACTTCTGTAACTAGTGAACATTAATTTTCCTCTGCTATGCTGATTGTTATTTTGTAAGCAACTGCTATGTTCTTTATTGGTTTTACATTTTAAAATCACACACAAAAAGTGTGGGCTCTGAAGTTAGACTGCTTAGGTGTGAACTCTGCTCCTGTCACCTAATAGCAATGTGATCTTGGGTCAATTGATACATCTCTCTCTCTGCCTCAATTAGACCTCAAGTATAAAGTAAAGGTAATAATATCTACCTCAGGGGACTGTAAGCATCAAATAAGTTAGTACATGTAAAAAAATAAATAAAACTTAGAGCAATGCTTGGCTCATACTGCTCAGTGTAAGTGTAAGTCACTGTTTTCACCATTTTGTTGAAGAAGAATCTGGGATGAGACAGGTTCCGGGCAATCTATGAAGAAGATGGTTGTTGGCTTTCAAGTTTGCACGAAAGCCTAAGGTTGGGCTGGACAACAGACCTAGCTTATCAACATCACCATTCTCTCTATCATCATCATTATCCTTCATCAGAAGGGGAAGAAACATTTATCAAGTGTGTTTGACACTGTGCTAATTACTACATATATTTTCTCAGTTATTTCTTCTGAAAAAGAGGGCTGAAGCTCAGAGAAACAAAATAACATGGTCTCGACCCCACAGCTGGCAGGATTTGAACCCAGGTCTATGCAGTTCAAAAACTACGCTCATTCCATTATAACACAATGTGTTCCATTCTTGAATTTTAAATAAAAAAACTTGGGCTGAGGAACTCTGTGGTCTTAGGGAAACCGTGTTCTGAGTCATCCTTCCTGCAGTCTCCTCATTCCTGCAATTGTGTGCATCTTCAAAGTTCAGATAAAAATGGGTAATGTACCCTCTAATCCCTCCAAATGTAAAGCCTATTTCTTCCCTACTCCCCAAATGCCATTTCAGATAGTCTTTTTAGAAATTAAATTATGGCATCTCAGTGTGAAGGTGGGCAGGCCTCCAGCACCTTTGGGGGCCCAGGGTAAATGACTGAGGGCCCTGCCTCACAGCTCCCACACTCCATTGCCATCAGTCTTGGCTCTCCCTTCATAAGTCAACTTCACAGGTGTCTGTGTCTTATCCATGGTGTCTTAGACTGAGTTCTTTAGAGGAGCAAAACCAGTGAAATGTATATATAAATACACATAGAGAGATTTATTTCAAGGAAATGACTCACACAGTTGTGGAGGCTGGCAAGTCCCAAATCCACGGGTCAGTGGCAGTCTGGAGCCCTCTCCAGGCTCACGGGATAGCAGGGGCTGATGAACCCAAAGTGTGCAGGTCAGGCAGCAGGCTGCTAGCTCACATTCCAAGAACCTGAGGTCAAAGGATGACAAGGTGAATACAAGATCAAATGCAGGATAAAGAGAGAGCAAGCTTTGCTACAGCACCCATATATATTGGATGCAGGCTACACCCCCAAAGAAACTCCCCTTTCAACTGATTGGCTGCTCACATCATATCATAAAATGGAGGATGATTACATAATATCTGCCAAACCACTGAGAATCATAGCCTCGCCAAGTTGACACATAACCTTAACCATCACACATGAGAATGAAAAAAGATGTTCTGACATCGAAGCATTCCAGGGCTAATGCTAATCCCTTAGACACAGGACAATAAGAAGGAAAAAATAAACCTAACATGAATCTGAAAAACACTTTGGAAAACGGTTGTAGATGGTAGCTGGTCTAGATGGAGTCAGCTATAAAGGGGGTTCCAAGCCCATTTTTCTAAGATCCTGAGAAAATTCTTGTTTTTTGCATCTGTTGCATTTCTTGTAATGTGCTTCTGAAGACACCTGGCCATTGGCCCTGTGACCTAATAAGAAACCTCCACTTTTAGAATCTTTGAGGTCATGGCCTAATAATCTGGTATGTTAAAAATTTACCCAGACTGACCCCTGCCATGTGACCTTATGCAGAGAAGCTCACATCTTAGTTATAGAACATCTGGGAGTTGTTTTATTTATCTATTGCTATGTAATAAATTACCCCAAAACTTAGTGGCTTAGAACAACAAACATTTATTATTTCACATAATGTTTATGCGGGTCAGGAATAGCTTAGCTGGGTGGTTCTGGTTTGGGTCTCTCAGAAAGCTGCAGTCATCTGAAGGCTTGACTGGGGCTGGAAGATCTGCTTCTAAGATGGCTTCCTCACATTGTTGGAAGGCTGATGCTGGCTGTTGTCAGGAGCCCTCAGTTCTTTGCCAGATGGACCTCTTCATAAGACTGCTTAAATGTTCTCATGACATGGCTTCCCCCAGAGCAAGTGATGCTAGAGGGAGAACAAGGTGGAAGCTGCAATGTCTTTTATGACCCAGCCTCAGAAGTCACACATTCTCATTCCTGCAATATCTTATAGGTTACATAGGTTGGCTCTATTCATTGGGGCAAAGAACTATGCAAATACTTGTGTACTACAGGAATTAATTATTATCTCCAGACTTCTGTTTCCTGTTCTGTAGAAATAGAATTATTTTGACTTTACGGCAGTATATTTTATTCATTCACTCATTGGAAAAAAAATAAAAAGATGTATTAGTACCTTTTCTGTGACAGGCACTGCAGTAGGTGCTGAGGATGTATATACTGAAGGGCAAAAGCCGGTTATTGTACTTACTGTCTTTCTGTCTTCATGGAATTTACTGCTTACTGGGGAGATAGACAATAATAAAAGATGCACACAAATAAAATTCCAAGTGTAATATACAGTGAGGATAAACCAAAACAAAACCAAACCCATTGCCGCTGAGTCAATTCCAATTCCTGCTGACTCTGTAGGACAGGGTGGAACTGCCCCTAGGGTTTCCAAAGAGTGGATGGTGGATTCCAACTGCCAATCTTTTGGTTACCAGCTGAGCTCTTAACCACTGTGCCACCAGGGCTCCATACAATGAAGGTAGACACAGTTAATTGAGAGTGGGTATTATGCTATGAGTTGGAATAGACTTGATGGCAATGGGCTTGGTTTTTTTTTTTTTCATTCTCAGGCTGGAGCCCTGGTGGCGCAGTGGTTAAGAGCTTGGCTGCTAACCAAACTGTTTGCAGTTCAATTCACTACCAGCCGCTCCTTGGAAACCATATGGGGCAGTTCTACTCTGTCCTATAGGGTCACTATGAGTCGGAACCGACTCGATGCACCTAACAACAACATTCTCAGGCTGGGACTATATTCTAGCTAATAATTCCTGGCCATACCCACCCCCATCCTTTACCACTCACTCCTACACCATAACTACTCACTGGATCTTCAGAACTAAGAATGGAGATAGGAAGAGAAACTGGTCATTCATAAGAACTTCACTGACTCTACTGCCTAGAGGTTGAGGCCACACGCCATTGCAGACCTTTCACAGGTAGATTCTCCACCTGAATTTCCCCCTTGTCTCGCTCCCCCAGGTGAAAACACTCTGACCTGGCTCAGCTGGTCTCCTCACTGTTCTGCAAACATACTTTCTACACCCTCTTCTCTAAGTCTTGATCACAAAAAGTACCTGCACAGAATGTTCCCCCCACCCTCCTATCTTCCTATCTAGCTCAATCTCATCTATCTCATTCAAGCCTTGTCAGGTTCCAAGTCCCAAAGAGGTTCCAAAGAGAGGGGCCTTTCCTTTTTCTCCAGGCACATTTACTATAGGTACAACTCATTTTACGTTAATGTTGCCAGACACATTTAAACTTAGCTTGTTTTATATACACGAAACACGAATGGCTCTGGCTCATTCCTGGCAAACATTTCCTGAACCTAGTGGAGGACACGGAGCTAACAGGACACAGTAACTAGCCTCACTGAGAAGACACCACTTGATCATTCCTTTCTTGTTTCTGTCCTCTCTGCATTAACTGCACCATTTTTCTCTAAGGTCTGATCTGGTCTGAATCAACAGCAGACCTGGTAAATTGCCCCTAACAGCAATGGTATGTGTCTTAGTCATCTAGTGCTGCTACAACAGAAATACCACAAATGGATGGCTTTAACAAAGAGAAATTTATTCTCTCATAGTTGAGGAGGCTAGTAGTCCAAATTCAGGGCGCCAGCTCTAGGGGAAGAATTTCTTTCTCTGTGGGTTCTGGGGGAAGGTCCTTGTCATCAATCTTCCCCTGGACAAGGAGCTTCTCAGCGCAGGGACCCTGAGTCCAAAGGACACACTGCTCCTGGCAATTCTTTCTTGGTGGTACTGAGGTCCCCCTGTCTCTCTGCTTGATTCTGTCTTTTATATCTGAAGAGACTGGTTTAAAACACAATCTAATCTTGTAGATTGAGTCTTACCTCATTAATATAACTGCCACTAATCCCACCTCATTAACATCATAGAGGTGGGATTTACAATATAGGAAAATCACATCAGGTGATAAAATGGTGGACAATCACATAATACTGGGAATCATAGCCTAGCCAAGTTGACACATATTTTTGGGGGGCACAATTCAATCCATGACAGTATGTATCCCAGAATGACTTCTATCTTGGGATGGAGTAAACCTAAAACTTCGAGGAAAGACTGTCAAGCCTTTCTCCCAATTTTGGTCACTATGTCTTGACTTTATAAATTTTTATGGCTAGTGAAATTATTAAAACATTCCTATTTTGGTTTAATAATTTAGGTTTAAAATCTGAATTACCATGAAATCATTTGGGGCTCTTCACTTTTTCAAAATGCTGTACTTAAGTACTCAATGCAGCATTATTTCAATACAGAAAAATTCTAATACTCAGTGCTGAAATTAATCTGTTATCAATTAAGAAACAGTTTAGCAAATTATGACACATGTATTATATGGAGTTGAGAGTAGTTAAAGATACAAGTTAATCTATTATATTGGCAGGAAAAGATGTTCAAATCTTATATGGATTTAAAAAAATAGTTGCAGAAATCATGTTTTAAAAAAGCCACAGGAAAAAAAAACTGCAGAGGAAAAAAACCCAGCAAATTGATAATAGGGGAGGGAACTGGGATTGGGGGTCCTAATCAAAAGAGATTCAAAAGGATCTGTAATGTTAGTATTTTTTAAATGTGAGAACGTATGAGTGTTCTACTTGCATAATTAAAAGAAATAAAAATAAAATTTGTATAAGAAGGTCATTTTATAATAGACTCAAAGGTGCTTGGGATTGCTTTCCAGACATTAAGCAACACGAAGGAGCTGCCCTCTTGTGGAGCTTTAAACTGTTACTTACAAATCAATTTACTGTGTGTTCTGTGTGTCCTACAGAACAAAACTCCACAGAATTTTGGAGTCATAATTTCCAACCCCTTGTGGTTTTCCTGTTAGAAAAATGAAGACACCAAAGTTTCAGTGTATTACCCAAGCTCACTTTGAGTTTTAGGCAAAGTCGTGATTACAGACCAAGTCTGATCTCTATTGGAAATTCTTTCAACTATTCTTATACCTTCCCTAAACCGTGAGTGAGCAAGCGTTAAACACCAAAATATGTTTCAAGAGACTTGGGTGCTGTACAATGTACAGCGCTTGGTAGCTAGAAGCCACTTAATAAC
The DNA here is from genome assembly GCF_000243295.1 of Trichechus manatus latirostris. Lineage (NCBI taxonomy): Eukaryota > Metazoa > Chordata > Mammalia > Sirenia > Trichechidae > Trichechus > Trichechus manatus. The sequence continues at coordinate 3,371,855 of NW_004443975.1, read as the reverse complement.
AATCATGTGGAATGCTGATCGTGTTGCCAGCATCTTGCTGGGAGTTTGAGCAACAAAGATGGATAATGCTTTGATTCTGTAGCGGATCATGTACTTATGTAATTTAATTGACACATTTAAGAATAGCATTACCCTGAAGGCTCCATTTAATCATTAAACAACATCTTCATGATGAGAGTAGGGCTGAGATAGGGTGTGATTAGGATTTACCTCTGGCCACAGGTGAATCATATACCTATTTCAAGTATGTGATTTTGCTGCATCTGGTTAGTTTCTCTGGTCATGATTTGGCTCTACCTCTAGATTTATCTGGAACCCTGGTGGCTCAGTGGTTAAGAGCTTGGCTGTTAACTAAAAGGTAGGCAGTTTGAATCCATCATCCACTCCTTGGAAACCCTATGTGGCAGTTCTGCTTTGTTCTATAGTGTCACCATGAGTTGGAATTGACTCGACAGCAATGGGCTTGGTTTGGTTCTAGACTTATCTAGCCTGAGATGGTCAGGGAATGAATGGAGGGTAGGCTGAGGTCCTGTATGACCTGTTAAAAAACAAAGATTGGGTTGCACTTCTGCCTGGGATACAGAAAGCTGGAAAGAGCACCACTCTTACTTTAACAAGAAAAACTGGATAACCTACAAAATCATAATTTTTCTTTAAGCCACTAGAGAGCTGAAGTCACAGGGCAACCAAATAGCCTGAGCTCTAACGATAGATGGGAGCCTCCAAGGAGAGCTGGGATGCTCATACTGGCTTGCCTGGAAGGAAGATAGGGCTTCCATACAAGACAGTAAGAATTCAGCTTAATTTTTTAATGAAATTTTAAAGGGTAAGCATGGGCTAGTGTTAGAGTATAGAACCCCTGAAGCTGCATACACAGGGAAGTTTGCACCCATTTGCAGACTCTTCTCCAAGGTCTTCTGTGGATGCCCACAAGAAAGATTGAGGGCAAGGCAGAGAACCAGAAAAGCCTCCCTTGGTGGTGTGGGGATGAAGGAAGGGAGCAGCAATTATTGCAGGAAAGAAGCCCTGCCGGGACCATTTTGTCCTACAGAATAAAAACTTAAACTGCTGGAGAAGAACAGCAAACCTTGTTGCACCCAGGGCACAGGTAAAGGCCCATTGTAGCTGGCAAAGGGAAAGTAAAACAAAATCTCTGTTCCTGGGGAAGGGGCAGGAAATTGCCCAAGGCCCACACCTGAGTGGTGTAAATGGTTAACGCACTCACTCTAACCAAAAGGTTGGTGGTTCAAGTTCACCCAGAGGTGCCTTGGAAGAGAGGCCTGGCGATCTACTGCCAAAAGATCACAGCCATTGAAATCCCTGTGGAGCAAAGAATGGCAACTGATACTGATATCACGGCGTAAGGGGCAAGGTCACTGAGAAAACCCCACTCCCAAGACCCAAGGATACAGGGCTACCTAAGACTGAGGCTGGACCAGGACAACAGAAGCATGAAGTAATAAGCAACAGCAGTCTACTGCTGGAGAGGGGCAAGAGCATAAAGAGAGACCCCCTCTGAGCCACAGGTGCATGAGGAAAGCTAAAAACTAAGGCTAGAAGAGGAACGTTGAAAAAATACCCCTAACACCACAGCCTCAACCCAAGCATGAGGGAACATGAGAAGAATTTGAAGTCAGTAGTGTACTTTATGATAATCATGGCAATATCAAGCCTCAAACTCAGCTAAACTCCTGAGTAGACTTACTAACATCTCATCCTAACCACCTACTAGTAGAAGAGGTATGCCAACTTCCTGGTTTATATATTATTTACCTCAGTCACATTGTTGTTGTTATTGTTGCACATATAGCAACCCCATGTGACAAGTAGAACCGCCCCATAGGGTTTCCTTGGCTGTAATTTTTACAGAAGCAGATTGCCAGGTCTTTCTTCCATGGAGCCTCTGGGTGGGTTTGAACTGCCAACCTTTTGATTAGCAGCTGAGCTCTCAACCATTGCACCATATCAACATACAGTATTCAATCAAAAGCTATATGACACACCAGAAGAAAGAAAATACTGTCAAGGGACAAAGTACAGAACCAGATGACCCCAATGTTGCAAATATCACAGGGAATTTAAAATGACTGTGATTAATACGTTAAAGGTTCTAGTGGAAAAGTTGGATAATACGTTTGAGCTGATGGGGAATATCAATAGAGAGATGGAGACTATAAGAAAGAGTCAAAAGGAAATGCTAGAAATAAAAAACACAGTAACAGATGAAGAATTATTTTGATTACATCATCACTAGACTAAACACAGCCAAGGAAAGATAATCAGTAGGATTGAAGATGGGTCAGTAGAAACTACCCAAACAGAAAAACAGAGAGAAAGTAACAATCACAGCATCCAATAGCTGTGGGACAAATTCAAACAATCTAACATATGTGCCTAGAAAGAAAGATCTGGAGATCTATTTCCAAAATTAGCCACAAAAACCCTATGGATCAGAATAAAATATTGTTTGGACTCAAACATGCCAATGACCATAAAGATGGCACAGGACTAGGCAATGTTTTATTCTGTTATATACCGGGTCACCATAAGTTGGGGCTGACTCAATGGTAGCTGACAATAACAACAGCAGCAACAACAATGCGTGTACAATTGGAATTCCAAAAAGAGAAGAGAAAAAATGGAAGCTAAATGGAGTAATGGGACTGGGAATCATGCTGCCTAATATATTTTCATTTTCTTCCTTCTTTTCAGCACAGTGCTTTATAATTTCCTAAGCTATGCTTCATGTCTTTTAAGATCAGAGCCTATCTGGTGCTATTGTCCAGAGAGTAAACTTCAAGTCTTTCTGAGCGGTGAGGGTAGTTGACTGATTTTGTGCGTGAGAGAAGGGATCTGTAGTGTCTAATGCATTCTAACATTTTTGAAAATAGGGTGTGTCAATATAGTGAATTTTTTTTCTTTCAGTGGTACATAATGATGCATCTTATAATCAATAAGATCTTCAATTTTATGAAACACTAGTAAAATTTTAAAAATCATAAAACAGAAAATACAGAAAAAAACAAAACAGCTATAAAACTTAATAAATTATCAGGCTTACACCTTGCCTTATAATACAGATGACTTAATAAGTTATTAGGTTAGTATGAGACAAACACCCCATAACACCACCAAGGTCATAAAACTTTGCCGATCACCCACAGAAGCCCCATCCATTTGCCTTGTTCTAATATCAATGCCCTCCCTCTCCTCTAGGAATTGTAATCACTTTTTTGTATATCTTTATCACTAACTTCCTCCTAAATATTCTAGTTTAGTTTTGCCCATTTTTAAACTCCACAGCTTTCCTCTTCATTCCTTATAATTTATCTGTTGAAAATTCCAGGGCATTTGACCTGTAGTTTCCAACAGTCTAGATTTTGCTAATTGTGAACTCAGGCTACAGTTCAACATGTTCCCCTGTATACCCTGCAATTTGGCAGCTTGATCAAGAGGCTTAATCAGACTCACTTTCAATCCCTTTGGCAAGACTATAGGTGATGTTGAGTTTTTTCATTAGGAGGTACAAAATGCCTCATTATATCCTTTTGTGATGTTAGCAGCAGTTGATGCTAAAAGTCTAAATCCATTAATCTACTAGGGGTTGCAAAATGGTGATATTTGATAGTTTTTCACGATTAGTTAGAATACTAAAAGATTTTTGTCTTCATCTGTCATTTGGTTACCCAAATGGTATAGTTCAGGGGAAAGACAGAAAAAATGTTCGATTTCTTCTCTTTATTTATCAGTTTTCAAAATAAACTGACATCCTGTCATCCTCTGAAGGTGACCGTTTTTACGTTCATGACAGGCTTTAAAAAATTGCAATTACCATTTTTGAAGATAAAATTTTCCCATATTTTGACAGAGTCTCTTCAAGTTGGCTCCTGAATCTTTTGGAAATTATAGTAGTCTTTGATGGCTTCTGTCTGTTTTGACAAGTTGCTTCAGGCTTATTTCTTACAGTTCCTGCCTCAGACTATTTTCCCAAAAAGCCCTGGTTTCTTTTCATGGGAAATGGTATCTTAAAACCACAAGCTAAGTTACATGTTACTGGGTTGCTCATTGTTTCTAGGTCTCTTCAGTGTGTGTATAGTCTCATGAGTTTATGCTAATACCTCCAATTCAAATTCACAACTACAGGGATTTCAAAACTTAATCTATTCTTCTTATGTCTTTTTCCCATACCAAGGATACAGCATTGTTCTCAAGAAAACAAGGAATGGATTACTGTATCTCCTAAATAATAATTTACTATAAACCACATTATATGCAAAACAGTCCCCGAATAACAATACTGTCAGATTACCACCAGCTGAACCAAATGTTTTATGTATAGTTCTCTCATTCTCTTGTTTTTTTTTTTTGAGTTGTACTATACTTATGTTGGATATATAGTCATCACATACTATACTTTCTCCCTTTTAACCCTCATTTAGTTTTTATTGTACAAGTAACTATGTTTAATGCTCACCACCAGTCTTTATGTTGCTATCTCTAGTTATATTTTGGTTATCTGGAGCTCATTTTCCAGAAGATTCCTCAGGAAGAGCTCAAGGGAAGAATATTTCCCAAATTCTTGTACGTTGGATAACAGTTTGTCTGTGTCCTTTATACTTCAAAGTCAATTTTGTTGGACATAAAATCTTTGGTTCACATTTTTTGAGTACCTTAAAAATAGTACTCCATCTTTTTCATTATAATTGTGGAAAAGTCTGATGATAGCCTCATTCTTTTTACTTATGTGCAGTTTGCTGTTTTTACCTAGATGCCTAAAGGATCTTTGATTTACAGTTCAGTAACTTTATTACTTATGTCTTGATGTTGGCTGTTCCAGGTTAATACTTCGGTGAGTTTTCTTGAAAAAAAATTATACAATTTCCTTCAGAAATATATACCACTGTATCTATATAATTTCTTTCACTCCATTTGTTTATTGGGTCTTCTTTTCCTATCTTCAATATTTGTCACTTTCTCTTGAATTCTTCTCTTCACTTTTTTATTTTTACGTTACTTAAGGCATTATTCATAGTTCCTTCTAGTCTCGCCTTCACTTCTGAAGTGTTATTTCTAATGCTTTCCTGAGTTTACCTGATTTTTTTTTCGTTATAAATTTCCTATGTTGCATCATTTTCTTATCTTTTAGCACACTTTAAAATGGGTTAGTTTTGATCTGTCCAGTGGCCATCATTCTTTAGGGATGCTATTTTACTCTTTTTAAAAATAACTTTGTATAAGATTGACCTAAAAATTTTCATGTGACTCATTTTTCCTAAACTTTGAGAAGAAAGCATGGCTCATGGGAGCCTTTCTAACTTCAGTTTGTTTTTTTAAGTGTTCAAAAGCATGGTATCCTGCTGATATTTCTCTGCTGGCTGTCCACCCTTCACTTATATTTTAACCTTTCTTTGCCACTGTTGTTTCTCTTGCTTAATTTTGGCTTTATTCCCAGTAGTTTCTCTTCCATGGGAGACTGTCCTTAAAGAGAGCCTTGTTTTATCAGTTCCAGTAGTTTACAGGGACTGGATTGCTTCAATCCCTCAGACGTTACTGCCGGCCTCTAGCACTCACCCACTATCAGAATGGGCAAAACCTTTTCCAGTTTCAAATGCTGTTCTCAAAATTGGCCCTCCATACTTTCCAGTAGTTATTCTAAAGTTATGTTCTGAGGTCCATCCAATGCCCTGTTGTCTCCCTCTGCTTCTCCTGAATAGGTGCTAATGCCATGCAGGCCTTGCAGCTGTTGGTGGCTTGTCTTCACCCATTTATATTTTGAGATTTGAGGACATATGTCACCTAAATTTGTTGTAAATGTTCTCCATAGGCTTTTGGTTTTGTTGTCCAGTTGCTTTTATGTGGGGATTTAGACTGAAAAAATATGGCACTGATGCCATCTTCCCAGTCTCTCATGCTATTCTTAAAGGTTTTCTCAGCATCACCCTGCACCTCTGCCTTCAGAGCCTGTGAGACATCCCTGTTTAATGAGCCCAGCTAGACTTTTACTTCTTGTTGGTTTCCCCCACTGGAGAAATTATCATTTCTTTTCTAAATCACTTACCATTCTTCCATCCATTTTCCAAACCCCTGCCTGATGTCGTCTCTTCTTTCTTTCTGCTAACCCTTGTCGATCTATAGTGTTTTATTCCTTTTCTGTCATATAAGTGGAGTTTCAAGTGAGTAAGGACATAAAACTTTTGTAGACAATGTTGGACTCACATTCTTAATTTCTTGTATAATAAGAAACATTCACAAGGAATTCAAATTTGCTTGTTTTTTAGTGCAGTGGGTTGAATAGTGTCCCCCCCAAATTCATGTCCTTCCCAGAACCTGAGAATGTGACGTTATTTGGAAATAGGGTCTTTGCAGATGTAATTAGTTAAGGTGAGGTCATTTGGAATAGGGTGGGCACTGAATCCAGTATGGCTGAGTGTCCTTATGAGAAGCCAAAGACACAGAGACACACAGGGAAGGACGCCATATGATGACAGAGGCAGACTGGAGTGATTCACCTACAAACCAAGGAATGCCAAGGATGGCTGGCAACCACCAGAAGCTAGAAAAGAGGCATGGAAAAGATACTCTCTCAGAGCCTTCCAGAAGGAACCAACCTTGTCAACATCTTGATTTTGGACTTCTAGCCTCCAGACTGTTGAGAATAAATTTCTGTCGGTTAAGCCACCCAGTTTGTGGTACTTTGCTATGGCAGCCCCAGGAAAGGAATACATTTTAATTAGTTTTTTTCAAGATCTGTTGTTGGTTTTTGGCTGGTTTTTACAATTTTGATGTATTTTTTTTGTTCCATTTCGACCGATTTATCCAAGAGTCACCTACTAAGTCTCATTTAAAAATTAAAATACTGTGTCCCTTTCCTTCATCTTCTGTATCTCAGATACTTTTTATATTTCCTATACTTCCTGTCACATCAGATCTTTACTTGTATAAGTGGCTCTCTTTCCAGGGCATCTGTCTATTTTTTTGCAGAGTGTACATATCACAGAGCCTGCAGTTTTAGTATTTCACATAGCCTTTAGGGATCTTAGTTTTAATATATTAAGGAGTTTTCAGCCCACACTTTAAGACATATTAAGAAACACTGAGGATGTTTCTGAAGTTTAAAATTATTAATGGCATAAGCAGTAGTTCATTTTATATTAGGCTGAAAACAATTTTCCATAACTGCCAACCTGTAACCCAACCAAACTTTAGGGATAACAGAGCACTATCCCATTTATGCAATGCCTTTCAACCTGTCCAACCACCCCTCTCAGCCCAGTAACTTTATTTTCAATTCGACCTGAAGAATAGACAGGAAAAGCAGGTGGGAAAATTTCAAAGCCTGAAGAAATATAGTGACTTTTCTCTAGAATACAATGATTATCAAATTGTGGTTTTTCACTTATCGTCCTTATACTTGACAACATTATAGATATCTTTAGAGTAGATTTTTATAAATTTCAAGGAACTTGCAAAATTAACATTAAAACTTTCAAAAAGCTGTCAGAGATAAAATTATTCCCCTGTTTAGCTTCTTATGAAAATATAAAAAGCGGAGCAAAAGAAAAAAATTACATAGTTAATATACAAAATGTACTCTATTTTAAAAATGACATAGATCTAAGAATAAATCTTTCAGGCTGGTAACTCCCTCATTCCTGAATAGGGACTTCAAACTGATATTCTCTTGCAGGCAACAGCCTCCCAAGCAGCCTGCATTTATTGGAATATCGCTCTCTGAGCACGAGTACATTCGGGTTTGTTAAATACATCATCTTCTGCATTTGGAGTTAGCTGGATGTTGTCTTTGACTGGAGATAGGGGAGCCGGCTTCTTACAAGAAGGAAGCTTTTCAGAATTTCTGCAAAATATAAGAATAAAATGAATTTGGTGTTTTTAGGGTACCAATTATTAGAGAATAACCTACTAGGACAAATAGAGGTATATTAAGGACTCAATGACTTCCCCTCATTATAGATGGATAATTTAGGGAAATAAATAGCTTTAAATCCAGAAGTATAATAACAATAATATTTTCCCACCTCCTGCCTAAAACAACTTTATTCTCATTACAATCCTGACAGATAAGAAGGGGAGAAACCCAAGAAACATAGGGCCTGGAAAAGGGATAAAGTAATTTGTTAACAGAAAGATTCCAAAGTTAGGTTTAGAACTGAGATTTTTTTAGTTTGCCAGCTTTTCACTGTAAGAAAGTACAGAAATTAAAGTTACATCTACTCACAAAGAGTCAGCTAAAGGGAATAGAGGAAAATAATACACTTATGTGAGAGGAACAAAAATTGATTCATGAGAAACTAGAAAAAGAGTTGGGAGAAAGGTACTGAAATTAGAGAGAAAAACATTTTTTTTCCTATTTTAGGATAAGAAAAGAGGCAACTTACTTTTTAAATCCAAAATTTTTCCAGAGCTCACTGATTTTTATCTGCAGTCCTGGCTTGTTCTCAGCATTATGATGATTTCTTCTCTGGATGCTAGCTGGCTTCTTGCTCAGCCCACTGACTTTGGCAGGTACTAGAGGCTTGATCTTGGTCGTAGAAAGAGAGTCTACAGAACTAGATTTATACAGCCCAGGAACCTGAAGATTAAATGCCCCAGGTTTTAAGGCTATTTTGTTACAGCAACTACCTTTAGTTCATTTCAAACTATTCTTTATATACTGGCACATAAAAATAACCCATAAGCAATGGGTAAAAATGTGCTATTTATAAACATCTACTACAAAAATTATCATAATCATTTTAACAGGTAATACATGCATTTGCACAAAATTCAAGAGTCACAAAAGAATAGAAAGAAAAGTCTCCTGCACTACCTCTCCCTCCAGAGACAATCAGTGCTACCAGTTCCCTGTGTTTCCATTGAATTGTTTACATACACACACACAATTGGCAGTGTACTGTTGGGCACTTTGTTTTTCTCATTGAATATTATATCTTGATTCCACTTAACGATGTATCTTGGAGAGTTTTCCATTTCGCAAGTAGAAGTGAATTCTGTTTTGAAGAGGTTGCCTCTTCTTCCATTGTAAACATATGTCATAATTTACTTAAACAAATCTCTACTGACATTTATGTTGTTTCCATTGAAAGGCTGATTTTATCCTGAGATCAATATGGAGCCAATGAAGTTTTGTTGTTGTTAAGGAGAGTGAGTGTGAGGTTTATAAAACAAGGCTTTAAAACTGATTAGCCTGCCAGAGGGTGTATAAGGAATGGGAAGGTTAAAACACAATAAAGGTTCACAAATGAAAGATGAAATCCTGTCTGGTGATGGGAGAAAAAGAGCGTGACCAAAAGACAAGATAAAAAAAGAAATGTTAGGAATTTGATAGATATACATGTTTTTTTCTTTACCCTGTGTAGAAGGATTGAGCTGCAGTTATAAAGAAAAAGGACATCCCTGGGATTTTGAAATTAAGTGTCAAAGAGAATAATATAATTTAATTTAGTAGATAAAAGTAAAAATGTTCTGAGAAGAACTGGTTAGAGGTTAAAAAAAAAAAAAAGATGTGTTTGATTTTAGATATTTAAGAGGAGAACAAGGGGGAGTGTCCATCTGGAGAGTCATCAAAACAGAAGTGATAGTTAAAACTTGACAATGCAGATCTCTGAGTCCAAACACTTTTTAAAAAAAAAAGATGTTTTACTGTCTAGACATAGCTCCTTTTGGGAAAGTACTTTTCTACATGTCTAATCTTATCCATCAGTGCAAATAATTTTGTAAGTACCTTTCCAGATTTTTTACTATGATTATATAAACATACATATGTGTGCAAGAGTGTTTTTAAGTATTTAAAAGAAAAAACGCACCATGATATACATGTTGTTTAATAACTTGTTTTGCCTTATTACTCCAAATTACTTTTCCATATTCAATTTTCCATATTACTCCAAAACATAATATAAACATCTTTCCAACTTAGTATATATGTTTGAGAGGAGCCCTCGTGGTGCAGTGGTTAAAGTGCTTGGCTGCTAACTGAAAAGTCAGTGGTTCGGACCCACCAGCGGCTCCACAGGGGAAAGATGTGGCCGTCTGCTTCAGTAAGATTTACAGCCTTAGAAATCCTATGGGGGCAGTTCTACGCTGTCCTACAGGGTTGCTGTGAGTCAGGACTGACTTGATGGCAATGGGCTTTTTTATGTATGTTTGAAAATGCCTTTCTCACTCAAAGATTTAAAAAATAGTCTCAAATTTATGTATTTTATATTTATATCTTTAATCTCTTTGGGATTTATATTCATCTAGTGTAAGATGGGAATCTTCTTTCAAATGGATACGCAGATCATTTATTGAAATTTTTAAAATGTTTTTATGCTATTAGAAAAATAATATGCAAAAAAAATGTGAGAACAAAGAACAGAAAAAAAATTACCTATATTCCTACATCTAGTAGCTTGAAATCAATAATGTATTTAATCATTAATGTAATTGATAATGTATTTAATTAATGTACTTAATAATGTATTTAATCAATGTACTTAATAATGTATTTAATCTCCCTTATTGTTAGATATTTAGATTATTTCCACTTTTCCACAATTGTAGCCAATGCAGGAACAAGCATTCTTATACTTAAATTCTGATTATTTCTCTGGGCTCAAGTTCTAGAATGCGCTTACTGGGTCAAACTGTTTGAACTCTTTGGCAACAAGCATACTGCCAAATTGCTTTCCAGAAATGGCAGACTAATCCACTCTCTTAAATATGTGACTGTTCATCTCACTATACCCTCATAAAAAATAAGTACAATTAAAAACACATGTTGGAAAAATGAGATGCAAGAAATCGTATTATTTTAATTTGCATTCTTTGAATACAAGTAAGGTTGAACATGCTTTCATATATTATTCAACCATATGTACTTTTTGTTTTGTGATCTTTGCTCATGTCCCTTGCCTATTTTTAAGTTAGGAGTTAGTGCCTTCCTACTGATGGGCAAGAACATTTAAAATACAAACTATGCTTTATTTTAACCTGTGAGCTTTCGTTATGCAGTCATCCAAAGATTTCTATATTTGGATTAAAAAACTGGCTTATTAAGAGAACAGGATACAAGGAAAAGATTAGTCCAAAGGACTAATGGTCCACAGCTACCAAGGCCTCCACCGGACTGAGTCCAGTACAGCTAGATGGTGCCTGGCTACCACCACTGACTGCTCTGACCAGGATCACAAGAGAGGG
>NW_004443975.1:3288806-3360117 GCF_000243295.1 Trichechus manatus latirostris | reverse complement strand
TTTTCTTGGGAACTTTTTTGTTCTGTAAGCCTTCACCTGAAGTACAATTAAAAAAAAAAAAACAAAAAACTGGCTTATTATGAGGACATAGTTTCTAGAAAGCCTTTTGGGAATACCTAATCAAAGACTTAAATCAGACATGCCTTTGAACCGGTAATGTCACTACATTAAATTCATCTCTAGGAAATAAGAAGCCATACTCAAATATTTGGTCACAAGATTGTGGTTGCAATACTGTTTGCTATAGCAAAAATTTTAAAAGGTAAATGCCAAACATAAGGGAATTAGCTAAACCATACAATGGCATATTATATAGCCACTATAAGTAATTATGGAGCTCTGGTGGTGTTGTAGTTAAGAGCTCAGATGCTAACCAAAAGGTCAGCAGTTTGAATCCACCAGCCACTCCTTGGAAACCCTATGGGGTAGTTCTATGCTGTCCTACAGGGTCACTGTGAGTCAGAATCAACTTGACAGCAATAGGTTTTTGGTTTACAAGGAGTTATATAAGTACATGGGAAAAATTGTTAATATACACTGCAAAAGAAATGGCAGGTTTCGTAACTTAAACACCTACAATACAATCACACACAAACATGGTTCTAGAAGGTTTGAAAACGGTCGTTTTTGTGTAAGTAAGAATTAAAAAAAACCACCCAAACAAGTTGCTGTCGAGTTGATTCCGACTCGTGGAGGCCCCATGTGTGCCAGAGTAGAAGTGTGTTCTGCAGGATTTTTAATGGCTGATTTTTTGGAAGTAGATCGCCAGGCCTTTCTTCGAAGGAGCCTCTGGGTGTATTTGAACCACCATCCTTTCGGTTAGCAGCAAGCATGCTAACCATTCACACCACCCAGGGACTCCCATAAATAAGAATAAAGGTACAGGTAGTCCCCAGCTTACGATGGGGTTCCATTCCAACGATTCCATTGTAAGTTGGTTCAGACATAAGACAAATACCTCATTTTTTTAGTTTTCATTATTATTCCTTTTACTATCAGTATCTGTGTAAATCTGGTAGTGTTTAGAACAGTAAACCATAAAACTGAACATCTGTGAGTGAACATCTAAGAATGATAACATTAGCAAATCATGTGCTGCAACATATTACTAACGATAAGACGCACCCTGCCCCCCCCCCCCACTCCCCCGCAAACGGGCGGTTTAGGTGCGATTTGTCGTACTCGAATATGTCCTAAGTCTGGGACTACCTGTATTTTAATTTTGCTTATATTTCTCACTTTTTTTTAATCACAAGCAAGCATTATTTCTGAAATTAAAAGAACAATTTTTTAAAATAAACGTTTTACCTTGTTCCTTCGAAGCTTGTCTTTTTTTGAAAAATGAGATAAATGCAGCTTGGAGCTTTGATAATCTTGATTATCATGTGACTTAAAATTACAGTCAGATTCCTAGATGCCCCAGATTAAAAAAAAAAATTAGATTTTTACTCTGGAATGTTTATGACAACCAATATTCAACAAAAGGTAAAACAAGTAAAATTAGAAATTTCACAGAAAAGAACATACAAAAACATGAGAAAAACATTAGATGAATCAATACAAGAAAATGAATCTAATACGAAAAGGATGATGTTTGCCAGTGATTTCACTGAAGAGACAGGCAGATGTTTTAGCTGGAGAAGTAAATTGTACAAAACAAAGTACATTTTTAAAATCGAAGGCTTTTCTGAACTGTTTTAGGCATCTGTCAAAAAGCTAACTCAGATAAAACAAGAGTCTCCTGCTGTAAGACTACTGCTTTACTCAAGCTTGGCTAATAGTCTTCATAAATTACTAACTTTAACTAGTACAGTACTTCTCTTCTTTTAATTGTGCAAAATGTTTGACAGTAAAGAGAAAAAAAAGGCATCTGCTTTGAAGTAGTGTTGCACATTTAACTTCAGCAAAGACTTTAAGACCCACTCCCAGCCCCCAGTCCCACAATGTAGACTTTTCTAGAGATGAACAGTTTTCTCATTAGCTGGATTCCCATGTTTAAGTCCATTAAAAAAGGACAATGAAAGGAAATCCGGAAGACTTTACATTTCTGCATTTTTTCTAAGAAAGTTTTTTTATTTTTATTAATATTTATCTTAGGATTCTACACAATGTTCCACCCCATTGCCATCGAGTCGATTCCAACTCGTAGCGACCCTGCAGGACAGAGTAGAACTGCCCCACAGGGCTTCCAAGGCTGTAAGCTTTCCAGAAGCAGACGGCCACATCTTTCTCCTGTGGCGCGGCTGGTGGGCTACCGACCTTTCAGTTAGCAGCCAAGGGCTTAACCACTGCGCCCCATGGCTCCTTACATAATATTATCTATTTTGAAAACAACCCAATATTGAAAAATACATCATTAACTTATATTATAACTTGTATAGAAACTTTAATATCCCTTGTTGTTGGCTAATAGTAGTGGTAACTCTGGGCTAAACAATTTAAAATAAAGGTCTTAACAAAGATCCTAAGATGAATTCACTTCCCATACGGTCAGTGAAAGGAGCTCTGGCGGCACAGTGCTTAAGAGATCCACTGATAATGAAAAGGTTGGTGGTTCGAACCTACCAGCCCCTACCAGGCCTGGCAATTTGCTCCCATAAGGATTACAGCATAGGAAACCCTATGGGGTAGTTCTACTCTGTGACATGGGGTCACTATGAGTTGGAATGGACTCGATGTCACTCAGTAACAACAACAGGGTCAGTGAACTCAATGCACACAGAATCTATGGTTGTTGCTTCTTTTCAGTAAACTACTGATGGACAGCTCCAGTATAGAAAAATTTTCTTCAGAACAATTTAATGAAAATCGATATCCAAAGTGAAGCCTGAATGGCACTTTGGCTTTCTGAAACGTTTTCTGAATCAAAGAAAGATTACATAGTTCTTTATGTTAACTCTTGGCATCCAATTCTTTGAGACCTAACAATTCATCTATCCTAATGGGAGTCTACTACTTCTGGTGGCAAGAGAGATGACTTAGTGACTAATACCTAGTTTTGTTCTGTGTGCATTTGAGGGGTGGGGAGCTTCAGGCTTCCCTATCTGATTAGTACAAACAAATAGTTCAGAAGTGTGGAGAGCTCTGGTCAGCATGATCACCCCTCAGCCTGTGAGATGATAAGTAAGTCTTCTCAGTAAAAATACGGCTAAAGGCTTACAACATAAGTGGATCAAAACGATGCAAGCTTAGCGGACTTAAAAGTATCCCCATGAATAGATGGTAATGTTTTTATGAAAGATGTTCAAGTGACTGCAACTGTGGAGGTACTCAAATAGCACCAAGAAAAATACAGTATAAAGTGAAAATGAAAAAGACATTAAAACTGAGGTTAATAATAAAAGAAACTGAGTCTTCTAGATTAGTATCGACAGTACTCAGTATAGCAGATAAACTAAAGGCAAAGCAGGGCAAAGGGGAAAAAATAGCAAAAGCCTCAAAAGGAGCTAAGTTTGGCTTGGCACACTCTTAGGAACTTAAAAAACGCCACCTGGGGCAGATTTTGGATTCAAATACATAAATTGATTTCAGGTTTCTCCTAATGAAAACAATTTGTTTCTACGTATTACCTTGGCGTTATTTTTCAATTTTGAGTCCAAATCAAGTTTCCTTTGGGAACCTGAATCGAATATTTTCTTTTTGATGAACACAAGCTATACTGATTTATTAGATGCTATCCAATATCCAGGATTATCAGATACAAAAATTCTGTCAAATATTACTGTGGCTGTAATTATTCTTACAGCTTGGTAATTACAGTTGGTAAAGATAAATGAAGTATATTATATCGATAAATTTGAGAGAACTCAGATTTAAAGAAAGCTATTATGCCATCATGTCATTTTTAAATACAGTAAAACCTGCGAAAGTTGGAACCAGTGTAAGGCAGTGTTATGGATTGAATTGTGTCCCCCAAAAATATGTGTCAACCTGGCTAGGCCATGATTCCCTTATTGTGTGGTTTCTACCATTTTGTGATCTGATGTGATTATCCTATGTGTTGTACATCCTAACCTCTATGATGTTAATGAGGCAGGATTAGAGGCAGTTATGTTAACAAGGCAGGACTCAATCTGCAGGATTATGTTGTATCTTGAGTCAATCTCTTTTGAGAGAATCGAGCAGAGAGGAGAGGGACCTCACTACCACCAAGCAAGTGGAGCTGACGTGGTGTGCATCCTTTTGACCTGAGGTCCCTGCGCTGAGAAGCTCCTAGACCAGGGGAAAACTGATGACAAGGACTTTCCCCCAGAGCTGACAGAGAAGCCTTCCCCTGGAGCTGGAGCCCTGAATTTGGATTTGTAGCCTCCTAAACTGTGAGAGAATAAATTTCTGTTTATCAAAGCCATCAACTTGTGGTATTTCTGTTATAGCAGCACTAGATAACTTAGGCAGAAACGTGTTAGAAAAGGAAAACTCAAATCTTTTCCACTAAAACGAACGATAGAAAAGTGGTAAGAATGTACCCTGTCAAAGGCAAAAAACTTGTGAGACCTGGAAAAACAAGGCAGTCCCATTAAGTTTCAGCTCTCACAGGTTTCACTGTTTAATGTCACTGAATCTTATAACCAGTACTTATTTGGAGTTTTGATTTTATGTAAGTCAGAATAAAAGATACTTTAATCAAAAAAACAAAAACAAAAACAAACAAACAAAAAAAACTCATTGCCATTGAGTTGATTTTCACAGTGACCCTTTAGATATACGAAAAAAATGGATAGGATGCTTTTGTTAATTTAAAACAGAATAACATAAAATCGTTCGTATTATTATTTTGTTTTGTTATAAAGGGAAAGCTTAGCAAGAATATTTCTTTAAAGTACTAAAAGCTAAGACAATTAAACCATCACAGTAAAAGGGCCATTTCTTTATAAGATCTCAAATGTTACTGAATTCAAGAATACATTAAGGATTTAAATATTACATGTATAATAATTTTTCATTTCATAGCTTATCATTCTGCTTAGCTCCTAACTGTTCAGAACTTGAGACAACTATTGATGGAAGCAGAGTGATTCAGGAGGTATATACCTATATTGAATGTACAAGAGTTTCAAACATAAAAGGTACAGAGACATCCTTCAAATGAATAAAATGGGAACTTTGTACATTACAGGATCTACATCAAACAATTAAGACAGCCAATTCCTTCCAAAATTTAGGCAAAATTCCCTCAATTATCTTGTTAACACCTTATTTTCTCTTACATACGAATTTGAACATAAAGGCTTCATAATTTGACTTACCTCTGAATCTGAATCCTTACTAGAAGGTTGAGAAAGTTTTGATGCATTCAAATCATGCGTTGATAATTCTATGCTTTCCTGGGACTGTGAAGACTGTCCCACTTCATGTAAGGGATGAGATTCATCACCTGACTCACCACTCTTTGACGGAGATACAGCAGCCATCTTACTTTTCTCAGACAGAGAGGTGGGAGAATCACTGTCTCTACGGAACTGCTGCAGTGCTGTGCTTGGAGAGGGGCTAGGAGTTCTTGAAAAATCTCCAAGACTTCCAGACCAACTAAAACAACTTCTTAGAGTCCCCAGGGTGGGTGGTGAGATGGTCCTTGTGAATTTGTTGGTCTTTAAAGCCTGAGACTCTTCATCAGCAAACACAGATACATCATCATCTGGAATCTGATCACTTGAATCATGTGCTCTGTCTGTATCGGCCAGCTTCTCGCCTTCGAGACAATCGGATTCTTTTAGATGCGTCTCTTCATCTGTGACAGCACTTTCATCTAAAGGCTGGATGTTTTCTTTCTTTGATACGCAGTCAGCAGAATCCAGAGAATTGCAAAAAAACCTGAGACAACAGAAATATAGATAAGTATTTCAGAGTTTTCTCACAAGGGCATCAAGATTCAAAATGGAATAATGGTCCAGTTTCTTTAAAAAGAAAAGTCTCATAAGTACATATTTTTCATAAACAAAGGCAATACAGGTCTTGAGCGTCAACGTTTAAGTTCTGATCATGCCAACATTCACACATTTGAACATTATTCATACAATCAATTTGTAGACAGGACTATCTATAGGGTCACTATGAGACAGAATCGATTCGATGGCAACGGGTTTGGTTTTTGGTTATCTAGAAGTGCTGCTGCCAAGACATTCCTTTTCCTTGTACAACAAAATAAAGGTGCCTTTCCTGTTCTCCCATCTCAGTCTCTTGTTTATTGGCCAATACGAGTCATACCAAGCAAGAACCTGGGGTTTCCACTCAGGAACAGAAGCAGTTATTTATACACATACGCATTTGAAGCTTGTGTGTTTTACCTATACTTAATCATTATATAATGTTCATTCCCCAAACCCTTTTAACTCCCAAACAGAATATAAGCCACTTGAGGCAGGTACTGTTTCTTATGTCTTTGTATCCTCCACAGTATCTAGGATGGTGACTGACACATGGCTGGTAGTGAAATATTTGAACAGATAAGAAAATATGCAACAGAAAGGGCTATTTATTTATAACTCTTGTCTCATATTTATAGCAAGAAAGAAATTAGCCATTTAATTCTTAGTTTTATTGCTAGTATCAGAGCATGTGGGACCTTTTAGTAGCCCAGTACACTAATGCTACTACTAGCTTGTTACATACCCGATAAACTTCTACACTATTTTAAATATTGAGGTTAAAACTTTCAAACCAGCTATAAAATTCTGTATTATAAAGAGGTATTACTTTTTTCAGTTTATCAGCTTTAAAAAAAAATCACTTAAAAACATTTCAATACAAATGTCAGAAAGATCAGTATCACTATTAGCAAGGTTTATTCCAGGAGTATTTAGGTTTAAAAAAAAAGGCTTAGATTACATGATCAGATAAAAATGAAAGTTAAAGAGAATTTACTTTCCTAATAATACACATTAGTTCAATCCAAGATGATAAACAGAAAATTTACTAAACACTAAAAGCAAAAACCAGAGTCATTGCCGCCAAGTCGATATTAAAGAGTAAAAGTCCCCTCTGTCCTTTCATCAAACTCCCCAGATACGTTTTGTGGGTACAGGGTAAGAAGCAATACATGGAAGGGAAGGCCTTACTAAGCTTTTCACTGAACAGAAACCATTAGCTCCTAGACCCAATCATATAACTGATTTTTAAATAAACAGTAATCTCTCTCATGCTCATACTCATTTCTTTTTAGAGGCCAAACATTCTTCCATGTATTATTTCATGGGAAAAGAGAAGTTATAATGACAATGCCCAGGGTCATAAAATTAATCAGCTAGAGAACAGAATTCAAACCCAGAACTCTTCCAATTTGATGGCTCCTCCTTTGCAATGAGTCTATAGTATTACTTAACTGATTAACTGGTATGTTTCTAAAATAAGTATCCATACAATAAAGATGGAAAACCACTTCCAAAAAAACAAACAAAAAAAAGATGGGGACAATTTTTCGCATATTTAACAGCTCCTTTTAGTTGCATTATATTAAAAAAGAATGAGGTGGTAATGCATACCTGAATATATGTCAGCGGCCAAGCACTGTACTGAGTGCCTGATATACATAAGTCTATTAATCTTCACAACAGCCTTCTGTGTCTGCTCATCCACATTTTACAGATAAAGAAACAGGTTCAGGAAAGTTAAATAGCGTGTGAAAGATCACTCAGCTAATAAGATGACAGAGCAGAATTCAAATCCAGGTCGACAAGATCATGTGCTGTTTTCACTCCACATCGCTTCTGACCAGGAACTTCTCCTATCACCAGTACTACCTGTATGACTCTGGGAAAGTTTCTTAACCTCTCAGAGCCTCAATCTCTTAACCCCCCAAATAGAGAAAATAACACCAAACCTGTATATCTCAAATACTGTTGTGAGAAATAAGGGAATATGTAAAAGAACTTTGAAAACTAGCTAAGAAAACTAATTTAATAATATTTAGTTATTATTAGATGTTGCCATATAACCCAGGCCAGAAAATTTTAAGTCAAACACTTACTCCCAATTATTATTTCAAAGGAAGCTGATGGAGAAAAAATGTACTTCCTGCAGCCATGTCTTCATATACTCTCTGAACAATTTACTAGTGATGTATCTAGGTAAGCTACCTAAAGCAGCTGGGTATAGCCTTACACTTGGGATATTTTATCAAGCTCTTAACCACTGCGCCACCAGAGCTCCCTGTAAAGATTACAGCCTTGGAAACCCTATGGGGTTAAGAACTTGACTGCCAACCAAGAGGTCTGCAATTCAAATCTACCAGTTGCTCCCTGGAATCCCTATGGGGCAGTTCTCCTCTGTCTTATAGGGTCACTATGATTTGGAATCGACTTGATTATGGGTTTTTTTGGAAATCTTTATGGAAGCAGACTGCCACATCTTTCTCCCGTGGAGTGGCTGTTGGGTTAGTTCACAGCCTAGCTGCTTAACCACTTGTGCCGCCAGGGCTCCTTGTGTTGTGAATGCTTCTTAGAAAAGACTTGATGGGAAAACGGTTTGAAACGTCACCTAAAGTGAGGCTTAGAGTTTCAGTGGTTCATTCATTCATGCCCATTCCCATTATCATGGTGAGACAAAACTTAGCTGCAGACTGATTTATTAAACTTGAAACATATACATACAAATCCATTCTAAGTCTTCTAGAGGAATATAGGGCTGGTAAGTGTTCTTTTTCTTAGAGTTACTCTATCATGCCTGAATAACTTCTGACACTTAATATCCCTGTTTCACATGGTGGCATCGCTATCCAAAGACAATAAAATAATTGCTATTTATTGCATGTTTATCATGTCAGGCACTGTTTTAGGCACTTAACTTATAGTAACTAAATTTAATCCTTTCAACAACCCTGAGGCTGTTACAATGATTATCCTCATTTTTTAAAATGAGGAAATTGAAGCACCTAGAAGTTAACTTGCCCAAGTCAAGCATCTAATGAGTGGACAGGACAGCATTCAAATCCACATGGCCTGACTCAAGTCCAAATTGTCAACTGCTAAGTTATACTGACTCATCAACATCTCATCATTGCTCGCCTGGACTATGGCAACAGCCACTTTTGGGCCTCTCAAATCCATTCATCACAGGGCACTCAGAGTTGTCCATCTAAAACAGCAATCTAATCATAACTCTCCCCTGATTAAAACCCTCTAAACATTTTCCATCACCTCTAAAGAAAAGACTCAAAGTTTCTCAGCTCGGCATACAAGCTTACCATGAACTCACCTCCAGCTTATTTCTGCTCGCTCATCATTTACCTTTCCCCAACTCGCACTGTGGCAGTAATGATAATAATAGCAACGATCAACAGCAAGTAGTGTCCCCCACACCCATGCCTTTGGTCAAGCTGTTTGACTCTACTGAGAAGGTGCTTGGCTCTGTTCTTTGTCTGCTTCACCCCATTAGTCACTTAAACCTAAGTAGCAGCATCTGACACTCTTCTCTCTCACCCTCTGTAACCACTGCCCTGGCATCAGACGCCCCTTTAAGCCCTTGAAACACCTTATGTATACTTGTATCACTGCATTCACCACACTATATCAAAATATTTTGTTTATGTACCTAACTTGCCTAAGTAGACTATGAGCTTCTCAAGAACAGAGACTATGTCTTTCTCATTTTTGTGACCATAGCACCTAGTATTGGGTTTTCAATTAATATTAGAACTCTGAAGTCATTCGCATTTGAATATATTTCTAAAAATACTTTGCAAAATTGTATTTAGCTCTCAAAGAGACTAAAAAAGTTGACACCCAACCCACTAGATTCATTGTTTATTCAAGATAATTAAAATAAACATCAGTATAGTACATAATACAACAGACAAACA
This sequence comes from Trichechus manatus latirostris, assembly GCF_000243295.1. Lineage (NCBI taxonomy): Eukaryota > Metazoa > Chordata > Mammalia > Sirenia > Trichechidae > Trichechus > Trichechus manatus. Next base: position 3,350,324 of record NW_004443975.1, on the reverse strand, counting down.
ACATCCTGTATATATGACTATACCTGCTTCTGGTCCCTGGAACCACAACTGCACCATTTTCTTCATTTTTTCTCTGTAAAAATGCTGCAAATTTATTTCTTGTCCTAGGCGGAGTGCTTTTTTTCCCAGCAGTTCCATCTATCAGGTCAGGCATGGACACTTCAGAAGAGTTCAGTGATTTATCACCTTCACAGTTATCTTTCCTGGTCTTCTTTGTACATGAAAGAGAATACTGACTCAATAGATCATCTTCTGACAGCTCTTCTAAATAAAAACAAAATTATCTGTAAATCTTCGTTTCATTCGTAGCTGGAGATTTTGTCTGAACGTCACAGTTTATAATCTATGGTTCTAAAAATGATTTATTATTTTTTTAATTATGCTCCACAAGAGGAAATACGAGGATGATTCAAACTGCCTCAATTGTGTTTTAGAATTACACATATTAGTTAAGATTTAATGTCAATTATTTGCACAATTTTATGACATAATCCAAACCAAATCTTCAGGGCATAATCAATTAATTCTATATGGCTTTTATATTTACTCATTATACTAAGGTTTTAGTTTTGAATGTAAAAAAATTTTTTTAGAGGCAACTTACATGTAAATGTATAATTAATTTAAAAAATGTTCCCCAAAGCAGCAGCTATACAAACCATCTACGTGTTAGTTTTGAAGTATATGTGATTGTTGTGTTGTCAAAAGTAATTTGTGCTCTAGTGCTGATCCTCCACTACCTAGCTATGGGGTCCTAGAAGACTGCTGTGTGTTAAATGCAATCTGTGGTATTAGAAAGAATCTAAACACTATAGAATACACACAGTTAAAGCCTGAGATAGACGAGGACATAGAGAAGGGATAGCTTTAAATTAGTTCAACCAATTCTCAGAATCCAAATAGCTCCCATTCCATGGAGGTTAAGTACACACTACCAGTAACTAGTTGTTGTAGAGTGGACCCTGACTCACGGTCACCTTGTGTGTGTCAGAGTAGAACTATGCTCCACATTGTTTTTAATCACTGATTTTTGGGAAGTAGATCGCCAGCTCTCTTCCAAGGAGCCTCTGGGCGGACTTGAACCACCAACCTTTCAGTTACCAGCTGAGGGCATTAACCATTTACATTACCCAGGGACTCCTAAGTGCACACTACTCTGAACTTTAAGAAGCCAGTAAGATGGTCAAGGTATCAGAATATAGAGACAAGAAGATGATGCTACAGATTTTTAAAATGCTAGACTTCTAAAAAGCTATAGATCAGTAAACTTGATTTTGATCCCTGGCAAAAGTCTAAATCTGTTTATTATATAGAGAACTGTGAGCCTTTAGAGAAGAAAAAAGCATTCTAGGATTCCCAGCAAGACTTCAGCAAGAACAAGCCACACCAGACTAACCTCATTTTCTTTTTGTGATAAGGTTGTTAGCCTAGCTACTCAGGGGAGTTCCACACATCTAGCATATCTTGAATTCAGCAAGATATGTCAGTGCCACTCATATTATCCTAGTGGACAGTGTAGAGAAAGCTCTACTGTGTATCAGTTACATGGATTTGCAGCAAGTTGAACGGCCCACAAAGACTGCTGGCGACTGGTAGTCTGAAACGAGGTCTGTCTCTAGGGTAGTGCTCTGGATTGCTGTACTTGCTCTGATTCAGCTAAACACATTTTTACCACAATGTTAAGACACAGGGAGCCGTGCTATGGAAAGTTCTCAAATTTCCTGGTGACATAGTTATCTATAAGGAGCCCTGGTGGTGCAGAGGTTAAGTGCTCAGCTGCTAATTGAAAGGTTGGTAGTTTGAACCCACCAGCCACTCCTCAGAAGATGCAGTAGTCTGCTTCTGTACAGATTCAAAGAAGAAAAAACAAAAATAGGCAGAACAATGGACTAAAATGAGTAAGATTACCTCGATAGGGATAACGTAACTCACATTTAAAAAATATAATTGTACCTGGCTTAACAGCAACTCATAAACCCCGGTGGTGTAGTGGTTAAGAGCTATGACTGCTAACCAAAAGGTCGGCAGTACGAACCCACCAGGCCCTCCTTGGAAACCCTACAGGGAAGTTCTACTATGTCCTATAGGGTCGCTATAAGTCGGAATCAACTTGACAACAATGGGGAGGCGTGGTCAACATGGTGGAGTAGTTAGACGCTTCTTATATCCCTCTTACAACAAAGATCTGGAAAAACAAGTGATACGATTCTATGTGAACATCTGGCAGCCCTGAACAAGGCAAGGTTAAGAAATCCATCTGAGTCGTACCGGAGAGGAAGATTGTTTAAAAGAGGTGAGGAGGGCTACAGCCATGGCGGTGAAACTGCAAAGCCACAACCATGCCGGTCCGCGGTGAAGCAGGCAAACAGCTATACTGTGCACGCGCTTGGGAAGCAGTTTCCACATTGAGAGAGACCCGGCAGCAGAGATTCTGCTTGGACACTCCGAACCAGTAAAGCGCAGCTCCCAAGAGGCTAGGATAGGAACATGCGTGCACCCTTTCGCAGCAATTAAAAAAAAAAAAAGCCCATTTGGGAAAAACCTCTCTCCCTTTTACCTCCTCCCTCTGCACTCTGCACCGGATTTGGGAAAAACCTCTCTCCTTTTTACCTCCTCCCTCCACGCTCTGCACCGGATTTGGGGAAAACCCCTCTCCCTTTCACCTCCTCCCTCCACGCTCTGCACTGGGAGTCCGCTGGGCTGGAAGTAGATCCCAAAAGGCGCCCTGACCCATTCTCCTGGCCTTGGAGAGGGAACAAATAAGCTGCTGGCTCCCCTAGGCTAGGAACACAGGGTCGGCACAGCTCCTTTGCTGGCCACAGAAATCAGGGGTCTGCAGGCACGGAGTGCCTTACACCCCTGTATAGACTTGTGGGGACTGATCTCAACAGCGTTAGCCCTCACTGCTACAGTACAACAGGGCAAACATCTGAAGTTTAACTTCAACTGCTTCAGCTGTGATTTGGGAGATTTGTGACCCTCGAAACAGCCCTGCCCCTCAAGTAGGCACTTTTATCGATCTGCAGCAGGGTCTTGAGGACTGGTGGTAGCTCCTAAAGTGCCTAGTCACCTGCTACAGAAGTTCAAGAAAAGGTGGTGCCCTCGAGTCTTTACAGCCAACAGAGTGGGGTGCTCTTAGCCCGGCTGCAAAACTGACCTACCTACTCACCCTAGAGAATAGGGACACGCTTTCCTTTCAGACTCTCAGGGGCAGCCGTCAGCCCCCTGCCTGGCTCAGCGTGTGATCGCCTACCACAGTCAGAGTCCAGTGCCTGCACCAATCACCCATGCCTCTCTAGGACTTGGGGTGAGAGCCTGCATCACACACTTGGTGACCAACTGCCTGAACACCCGAGCTGATCCCATATAGGAAAATTTTACGGACTCCTGTGTGCACATACTTAGTTTCAGAACTAACTACCTGGTGACAGGACATTAGAGATCAAAAGCTGTCAAAAATCAAACCAGTGCACACAAGCAGCCTATTTGGGCATATCAAAACAAAACAAAATAAGAAGCTAGGTCTCACTAAGGAAACACAAAATAAAATTATAATTATTGATGGCTTGGAGACAAGTCAATATCAAGTCACATAAAGAGGCAGTCCATGATGGCTTCAGCAAGCTCCCAAAATAAAGAATCAATAAATTCTCTGGAGGAAGAGAACTTCTTGGAATTACCAGAGGCAGAATACAAAAGATTAGTATACAGAACTCTTCTAGAAATAAGAAAGGAAATTCAACAGAAGGCAGAAATAGCCAGGGAACATACAGACACAGTAGTGGCAGAACTTAAATTATTCAAGAACATAATGCCAAATTTAATAGGCTGCAAGAATCCATAGAGAGACAGCAAACAGAAATCCAGAAGATTAACAATAAAATTTCAGAATTAGACAACTCAATAGAAAGTCATAGGAGGAGAACTGAGGCAGTAGAAGTTAGAATTAGTGACATTGAAGATAAAGCTCTTGACGCCAACTTATTTGAGGAAAAATCAGATGAAAGAATTAAAAAGAATGAAGAAACTCTAAGAGTCATGTGGGACTCTATCAAGAGAAATAACCTACGAGTAATTGGAGTACCAGAACGGGGGGGATAACAGAAAATACAGAGAAAATTATTGAAGATTTATTGACAGAAAACTTCCCTGATATCATGAAAGATGAGAAGATATCTATGCAAGATGCTCATCAAACCCCACATAAGGTAGATCCCAAAAGAAGGTCACCAAGACATATTATAATCAAACTTACCAAAACCAAAGATAAAGAGAGAATTTTAAGAGCAGCTAGGGATAAAAGGAAAGTCATCTACAAAGGACAGTCAATTAGAATAAGCTCGGACTACTCAGCAGAAACCATGCAGGCTAGAAGGCAATGGGATGACATATTTAAAGCCTTGAAGAAAAATAACTGTCAGCCAAGAGTTATATATCCAGCAAAACTGTCTCTTAAATATGATGGCGGAATTAGGGCATTTCCAGATAAACAGAAGTTCAGGGAATTTGCAAAAACAAACCAAAATTACAAGAAATACTAAAGGGAGTCCTACGGTTAGATAATCAATAACACCAGCTAACAACGCAAGACTAGAACACAGGACAGAGCAACCAGATATTGACTCAGATACGGAAATCAAAATTACATCAAAGCTAAAACATTGAAAATAGGGAAACAGATATCAATATATAAAAAAAAAGGATAATATTAAAACAAAAAAAGAGGGACTTAAAAAAGAGAGACATTGATTTTCTATATGGAGGGGAAGTTAAGGTGATATAAAGTAATAAAAGACTGGTATAAACTTAGAAAATTAGGGGTAAATATTAAGGTAACCACAAAGGAATCTAACAATCCTACAAATCAAAATAAAAAAGTAGAAAAACATAAAGACCCAGCAAACACAAAATCTACAACAAAGAAAAAGATGAAAAAAAAAAAAAATACATAAAGAAAAACAACTCAGCACAGAAAATTGAGGAGAACAAAGAAACTGTGAACAACACACAAAAAGAGATATCAGGATGACAGCACCAAACTCATACCTCTCAATAATTACGCTGAATGTAAACGGACTTAATGCACCAATAAAGAGATGGAGAATGGCAGATTGGATAAAAAAGCATGATCCATCTATATGCTGCCTACAAGAGACACACCTTAGACTTAAAGACACAAACAGGCTAAAACTCAAAGGATGGAAAAAAATATATCAAGCAAACAACACTCAAAAAAGAGCAGGAGTGGCAATATTAATCTCTGACAAAATAGACTTTAAAGTAAAATCCACCACAAAAGATAAGGAAGGGCACTATATAATGATTAAAGGGTCAATACACCAGGAGGACATAACTATAATAAATACTTATGCACCCAACAACAGGGTTCCAAAATACATAAAACAAACTCCAACAGCTCTGAAGAGAGGGATAGACAGCTCCACAATAGTAGTAGGAGACTTCAACATGCCACTTTCGGTGAAGGACAGAACATCCAGAAAGAAGCTCAACAAAGACACAGAAGAGCTAAATGATACAATCAACTTGACAACAATGGGTTTTCGTTTTTTTTTTGTTAACAGCAACTGGCAAACTTTGATTATAAACTAAGTAAAAGCCAGCAAAATGACAAGATTGCTAATAAACACTAACACAATTTTAGTTTGCAACGATTAAAGCATAGTCTCTGGATGAAAGACTGAGATAGTGCCACAATTCTAAATATTTACTGCAGTCTGTGGTAACAAGACCACATCTCAACAATCTTATTCACTGTAATAGTTACACAATTATTAAAAAAAACTGGTTTATATGCAAAGCACAACCTGGACAGATAAGGGATATTTAGCATGGAAAAGAAGAAATTTAGGAGGGTCATAATGGCTGCTTTATCTATATATAAAGGGCTGCCACATAAAAGTGGGGTTAATCCTACTCTGTTTTTTGGTTTTGTTTTTCTGTTTGTGTGTGTACCTAGGAGACAAAATTCACTGGTAAGTGAAAAGTTTTAAGAAAGCAGACATAGTCTGACATGAGAACTTGGTGATAATGAGCTCTCTACATAAAAAGAATAGGCTGTCTTGATAGCAGAAGGGAAGGAACTAAAATGTACAGTATACTATGTTCCAAGTGATTCTATAATTATCTTATATAACATACACAAAAACTTGTGAAACAGGCAAAATCATTCCTATATCAGATGAAGAAACAATGGTTCAGGGACGTTATCATGAAAAAGATTTAGGTTCATAGGAATCAGGACATTCTTGTCAAGCAGGTATAATGTTTACCTAAATTTAAAAAATAAAGCATAAACTAAAAGTTCACAAACGGCTTTGTTTGGTTTCTTTTGTTAGCTTTTCATTCATATAGATGTCTGAGGGAGAGAAGTAAGTGAGAAGGAACAGATACTGTAAAATTATTCTTTCCACTTCTAAACATCTTTTACGGTGAAAAAAAGTCATACCTTGTCCTAATACCTAGTTTTCCATTTTAGCACTTCTGTTCAATACTGTACTTGAGGTTCTAGTGGCAAGAAAAAGAAATAAAAGGCATCTAGATTGGAAAAGGAGAAGTAACACTGTCTTTATTTACAGATGACATGGTGGTCTACAGAGAAAATTGTAGGGAATCTACAAGAGTTACTAGAACAAGTGAATTTAGCAAGGTGAAAGAATATAAGGTCAATATACAACATATAAAACTAATTGTATTTCTATATACTAGCAAAAAACAATTAGGAATCAAAATAAATATATATCACTTACAATAGTATAAAAACATGAAATACCTAGGGATAAATGTAACGATAGATATGCAAGACCTGTGCAATGAAAACTACAGAGTATTTCTGAAGACTTAAATGAAAGTACACTTAAGTAAGTGGATGAGAAAACTTAATATTGTTAAGATGTCAGTTCTACCCAAATTGATCTAAAGATTCAACTAAATCCCAATCAAAATGCAGCAGGATTTTTTAGTAAAAATTGTCAAGTTGATTTTAAAATGTATATGAAAATGCAAAGAACATAGAATAGCCAAAAAAAGTTTTAAAAAGAACAAACTAAGGGGACTCACAGTACCTGATTTTGAGATTTACTATCAAGCTACAGTAGTTGAGACACTGTGGCTTTATAAAGGTATAGGCAAAGAGATCAATGGTACAGAATAACAGACTCCAGAAATAGATGCACATTATTTATGGTCAACTGATTTTTGGCAAATATGCCAAGGCAATTCAACGGGAAAAGGATAATCTTTTTAACAAATGATACTAAAACAACTGGATTACCATATACAAAAGTGAACCTTGAACCTTACCTCACACCATGTAAAAAATTAATTTGAAATGAATCATAGGTCTAAAAGTAAGAGCTAAAACTAAAGAGTTCTAGAAGAAAACACAGAAGAAAATCTTAGTGACCTTGGGTTTGGCACAGATTTCTTAGATGTGACCAATACTCACTAGTATTTCACAAAAACAAAATACATACCACTTCTTGGTCTTTTTATAACAGATAACTTCTTTGGAAGATTTAACATTTTAGTACTAATCACTTGTTCAATGCCCACAGTACTTGGATTTTCCTTCAATGGTGTAGCCTTTGAAACAATATCCAGCTCAAGTCCAGGACAATAATTCCTATGCCAAATGCTATTCACATTAGATGACTTTTGACATGTTTTGTCATTCCAACTATGACTTCTTGATTTGGCAGGCTAAAACAGTAAAAGAAAAAAACGTTACTTGAAGAGGAAAACAGTCCATTTATTTGCCTTTGTATCAACATAAATTTTAAGTACAGTAGCCCCGCCATCCACAGTTTCAGTTACCCACGGTCACCCCAGGTATGTTGATGAGTACGTAGCATGATGAAATCTCATGCTGTCCTGCTCCATCATTCACATAACTTTTATTACAATATATTGTTAAAATTGTTCTTTGTTATTAGTTATTGTTGTTCCTCTATTACTGTGCCTAATTTATAAATTAAACTTCATCATAGGTATGTATGCATAGGACAAATCATAGAATATATAGGGTTTGGTACTACCTTGGTTTCAGGCATCCATGGGAGGTCTTGGCACATATCCCCCCCGTGGATGAGGGGGGACTACTGTAAATATATTAAACCAAAACCCACTGCTGTCAAGTTGATTCAAATACATTAAATTACCCCTAAAAAGATTAGTTTTTAATGAAATACCGTATGTTCATGCAAATAACCAACACCTTCTACTTTGCCAAACTTGCCCCCCTTTGCGAGGTATTTTTATAAGTGCTCTATGCTAATTTTTTTTACAGAAACATGTAAAAAATTGGTACAATGGCGCTTTATGAAAATACCTCGTGAGGGGAGGGGGTGGTTGGCAAACAAAGTAGAAGGTGCTGGTTATTTGCATAAAAATAAGGTATCTGTCCTATAATAAGATTTTCCACTTTGCTGGTCATACACTTTCCCATTAAGTGTGTCATCATGCAGTCCTAGGTCTGTTTCTCTTCTAATGAGGGTCAAAAAACCTTGTTAGCTCATTTCTAAGAAATAAAAAAATAAATCTTCCTAAGATGAGCAGAGCAAGAAAAGAGACTGGAACTGAAGAAATGTGACCAGAAGAAAAACCATATTTTTATAATTTGGGCATTATTTCAATACAGAATATTAATTAGCTTAATAGTTACCTGGCAGTAAGCCTCTAAATAATCATTTATGTACCCTTTACATGCACCTGAAAGTTAAAACGATAAGATTATGTATTTAAAGTAACCAACTATCCCATCTCTAGGAATTGGTTGAGTTCAAACCAAATCAATCAAAGACACAAAATACTACAGTAAAATTAGCAAAAGCTGGAATGTGTGTGAGGTGGAAATATGCCAGAGAAGGAAAACTCAAATATTTTCCACTAATAGGGACGGATAGAAAAGTGTTAAGACTGAACCCTGTCAGAGGCGGAAAACTTGCGAGACCCGGAAAAACAAGGCTGTCTCGTCGAGTTCCGGCTCTCACAGGTCTCACTGTAGTTTCTGTCAGACCTGTACGTGCTACCGTCACTGGTGGATAATACAGAGAAACAGAAGGCTACTCTTTGGGCTACACTGAGTCTTGCATAAAACTTTCTCTGAGAAAGTGCTTATTGCCAGTTAATATTGGTAAGCAATCATTTTTAAAGGTCATTGTAAGTTATTCACAATTACAATGTATGATTTGCTAAGAGGATGTCAACGACACACTAATAGAGCAGGATAGCTAAAGTACCAAAAAATGTTGGTACGTGGGGCATGAATCCTACCTGACAAAAATCTCACCTGAACTTGGAATGTAATCTTTCACTTAAAGTAAGGATAAGATAAACAAACAAGGTGACACTTACTGAGAATTAACAAGAAAGGTAATTAAGAATAATTGAGGGAACGGGTATAAAATAAAAAAACAGTGTGAGCAGTATACGGCTCACGGCATTAGATCCCCGTTGATTGTTTTTTGAAAAAAGAGAAATTGGTGAGTAGAAAACCAGACTGAAAATAAATTTTAGATAAATGGAAGGAATTCAGTGGTTTTGTGTAAAATTAATACTTCCTATAGAAAATTTCCCTATGAGAAAGATCTGACCAGGATTTGGGCTCATGGAGGATTGCTATTTTAGTAATCCATAACATCCTTGTTCGTAGCTCACATATTCAATATGACCGCCTTTAATTAATGACAGGCCCTGGCACAGATCTTAAATGCGCTGTTTAATAAACACAGTCATTAAAAAGTTACCGTAGCAGTGTCTGGATTGTAGTCATCGATCTGCTCAAAAGTATTTATGTCTTTATTTCCAAGTGCTATTTGAAGAGCTACAGAATCATCAACATACCTAAGTTAGTAAGATTAAGGAAAAATGCCTTTATTAACAGCCAAACAAAATGATACTGTATTAAGACAGAAAAATATTTTCTACAGAAAATCTTCAAGTTTATAACTTAAGTGGATCTTACTCACTTTATACTATCAGCATTACCAAAACCACAGGCATAGTTGATTAGTCCCTATTTGCCACTGCAGGAGTTGGCTGTTTTCTGAAGCAAAGTCCCAAATCATCACTTACTGCCTTTCAAGGAGGTGGAAAGTCACAACTCAGTGACTCCGAATTCTGATCAGCCTGGGTAGGCATGGCCAGTGGCTGTGGAAAAGCATCCTCTCCTGGTGCACACATACCCAGAAAGCTCTTCCTGCTAAATCAAGATCACTTGTCACAAGGGGTTCTCTCAAGAGGCCCCTTTGGAATGTGTGCTGTAAGGGATAAACCCCATGCAGGGTTTCTGTCAAGTCAATCTAACGATAATTAGCATACTCTAACCAATGATCCTCGGGTTTGGAAACAAAAAGCTGCTCTAAATTTTCAGTAGCATGTTAATTAAAATGAACAAAATGTAGATTTTATTACAGAAAAATGAAAGCAAAAAACAATATGCAAGCTTTTCACTCAATGTCTCACTAAAAAATATCACCATAAAAATATGGTTCAGAAAGGATACCATCCAGCATAGCTTAGTGTTTCAGGATCAATGTCATCTTCATAGGCATTGAGAGGAACGAGTTTCCTTTTGATGGGATCAAAAACCAGCTGATAAAGGAAGGTATTGTTGGCTCGAATAAAGCCTTTGATGTAATCCTCTGGTACTGTTATGTTCATCTTGAGATAATGCCCAATTTTCTTGATAACCTAGCAATGGATGCAAAAGAATACTTATGAGTTATCTGTAACTGAAGAATAGGGAACCTATTATCCTCAAGATAGATCAATTTAGAGGAATATTAGAGGAAAATGAGGAGGGACAGAAAAAATCAATTGCTTTCATTTCTATTAAAAAACCCTACCAGCAAACATAACCATGTTATATCACTTAAACATTTAAATCTCTATAATTAATATTTTCTTTGGTTTTTCTATTATTAAGCCAAAGAATCTAAAGCTCAGTTATACATCAAGTGCATGTTCCTAAGTGTTAACTTTAAGACACTTTATTCTCCCTCCAAGTCTCATCCACGCAGAAAGCAAAAAACAACATACAAAATCTAAGAATTAAACAAAGCAAACATTCTTAGATATTTTTAAAACTAAGTCAACATCTAACTTCTGTTAGTCATGGGTAGTTAAGCTGGAAAGGGTCCAAAATGTTACATATCAAATTCACAGATGAGGAAGTAAACACTCAGAAAACTGATGTGATCCTAGGGTCACAAGCTAGTTACGACAGGTTGCTCTATTCCCAGCTCTGCCCCTCTCCCACTCTAGAGATCTTTTCATTGTATTACAATACTCTTATGCCTGAGCATTCGTGCTTTGTATTCTCGGAAATAGAAAATGGGATTTCTGCTTTGAAAACCATAAAGGCATTTGGAGAACTACTGAAAGAGGAAAAATTAGCTTCTTTGATGTCTTTTTTTTTTTTAAGGTAAAGACATCAGAGAAACTTTAGATCAATGATGTATGGTGTTTTAGGAGTGTACAGGAGTTTTCCAGAGGCTACATGACACATAATATTAGACTGAATGTGGAAGTAGATATAAGAATCCAGCTGCTTTCTGTCAAGCTACATAAAAGATATTTGCAAAAATGTAAAACAATGTCTCTCCTCAAAAATTTTATGTTTTAGAGAATAGCTATTTTTAATAAAAACATGCTATTTGTGTTAATGCATAATGGGTTTATTACAGCTAATTTTAAGTGAATTAATAACTATTTAAATTCTTCCTGTATTCATTTCTGATTTGATAAATATCGACAGCTATAAACCACATAAACAAAAATTATTGCCACAAAGAGCTTTTAGGAGCACAAAGGAATCCTAACACAAGGATGCCCTTTATCACCACTCTTATTCAACACTGTGCTTGAGGTCCTAGCCAGAGCAATTAGGCTAGAAAAAGAAAAAAAGGGCATCCAAATTGGTAAGGATGAAGTGGAAGTATCTCTATTTGCAGATGATATAATCTTATACACAGAAAACCCCAAAGCATCCACAAGAAAACTACTGGAACTAATAGGAGATTTCAGCAAAGTATCAGGATACAAGATAAACATACAAAAATCAGTTGGATTCCTCTACACCAACAAAGAAAACTTCGAAGACAAAATCACCAAATCAATACCATTTATAATAGCCCCCCAAAAGACAAAATACTTAGGAATAAACCTAACCAGAGACATAAAAGACCTATAAAAAGAAAACTATAAGACACTACTGCAAGAAACCAAAGGAGACCTACACAAGTGGAAAAACATACCTTGCTCATGGATAGGAAGACTCAACATTGTGAAAATGTCTATTCTACCCAAAGTGTTCTACAGATACAATGCAATGTCGATCCAAATTCCAATGGCATTTTTTAATGATGGAGAAACAAATCACCAACTTCATACTCGGATAAGTAAAGCACTATTGAAGAAGAACAAAGTGGGAGGCCTCAGACTACCTGATTTTAGAACCTATTATACAGCCACCAGTAGTCAAAACAGCCTGGTACTGGTACAACAACAGATACATAGACCAACGGAACAGAATTGAGAATCTAGACATAAATTCATCTATCTATGAGCAACTGATATTTGACAAAGGCCCAGAGTCCACTAATTGGGGAAAAGACAGTCTCTTTAACAAATGGTGCTGGCATAATTGGATATCCATCAGCAAAAAAATGAAACAAGAGCCATACCTCACACTATGGACAAAAGCTAACTCAAAATGGATCAAAGACCTAAATATCAACTCTAAAATGATAAAGATCATGGAAGAAAAAATAGGGACAATGCTAGGAGCCCTAATACACAGCATAAACAGAATACAAAATACTACTAACAATGCATAAATACCAGAAGAGAAACTAGATAACTGGGAGCTCCTAAAAATCAAACACTTATGCTCATCGAAAGACTTCACCAAAAGAGTAAAAAGACAACCTACACACTGGGAAAAAATTTTTGGCTACGACAAATCCAATAAGCACCTAATTGCTAAAATCTACAAGATACTGCAAAACCTCAACAACAAAAAGACAAATAACCTAGTTAAAAAATGGGTAAAGGATATGAACAGGCACTTCACCAAAGAAGACATTCAAGCAGCTAACAGACACATGCGGAAATGCTCACAATCATTAGCCTTTAGAGAAATGCAAATCAAAACTATAATGAGATACCATCTCACCCCAACAAGTCTAGCATTAATCCAAAAAACACAAAATAATAAATGTTGGAGAGGTTGTGGAGGGATTGGAACACTTACACACTGCTGGTGGGAATGTAAAATGGTACAACCACTTTGAAAATTGATTTGGTGCTTCCTTAAAAAAAGCTAGAAATAGATACGATCCAGCAATCCCACTCCCTGGAATATATCCTAGAGAAATAAGAACCATCATGCGAATAGATTTTGTGCACACCCAGGTTCACTGCAGTACTGTTCACAATAGCAAAAAGATGGAAACAACCTAGATGCCCATCAGTGGATGAATGGATAAACAAATTATGGTATATTCACATAATGGAATACTATGCAACGATAAAGAACAATGATGAATCCACGAAACATCTCATAACATGGATGGATCTGGAAGGCATTTTGTCGAGTGAAATTAGACAGTTGCAAAAGGACAAATATTATATAAGACCACTGTTATGAGGACTCAAGAAAAGGTTTAAACACAGAAGAAAACACTCTTTGATGGTTACGAGGGTGGGGAGGGAGGGAGAAGGGTATTCATTAACTAGATAGTAGACAAGAATTATCTCAGTGAAGGGAAGGACAACACACAGTACAGGGGAAGTCAGCACAACTGGACTAAACCAAAGCTAAGAAGTTTCCTGAGTACAACCAAACACTACGAGGGACAGAGTAGCAGGGGCGGGGCTCTGGGGACCATGGTTTCGGGGGACATCTAGGTCAACTGGCATAATAAAGTTTATCAAGAAGATGTTCTGCATCCCACTTTGGTGAGTGGCATCTGGGGTCTTAAAAGCCAGCGAGCAGCCATCTAAGATGCATCAATTGGTCCCAACTCAGCGGGAGCAAAGGAGAATGAAGAACACCAAAGAAACAAGGAAAATATTAGCCCAAGAGACAGAAAGGGCTACATAAACCACAGACTCCATTAGCCTGAGACTAGAAGGAGTAGATGATGCTTGGCTGCCACCAATGACCGCCCTGACAGAGAACACAACAGAGAGTCCCTGGCGGAGCAGGAGAAAAGTGGAGTGCAGAACTCAAGTTCTAGTAAAAAGACCAGACTTAATGGTCTGACTGAGACTGGAGGGACCCTGGAGACATGGCCCCTGAACTCTCTGTTAGCTCAGATCTGAAACCATTCCCAAAGCCAACTCTTCAGAAAAATATTAGACTAGACTATAAGACATAAAATGATATTCGTGAAGAGAGTGCTTCTTAGCTCAAGTAGATACATGAGACTAAATGGGCAGCTCCTGTCCAGAGGTGAGATGAGAAGGCAAAAAGGGACAGGAGCTGGTTGAATAGACACAGGAAATCTGGGGCAGAAAGGAGGAGTGTGCTGTCACATTATAGCGAGAGCAACTAGGGTCACATAACAATGTGTGTATAAATTTTTGTATGAGAAACTAACTTCAACTATAAACTTTCACTTAAAGCACAATAAAAAAAGAAAAAAAGAAATGCTTCAGAAATTGAATATAAAATTTGGTAAAGCACTCTTACCTTTACAATATCTGGATTATTAGCTAATCTTAGCAGTTTGCATGCCTTTGCTAATCCTATACCACGTAGTGATGAGAGATAGTCACAGCCGGAGAGGATGCACATATAACGGAACTTCTCTTCTGTGAACACATCTCCAAGCTGTCTGCACATTCCCAGACGAGCCTGATCAATTTCTAGTCCATTTCCCAGCTGGTCCATTTTTAAAATAACCTTCAAAAGGAAGGAAAATTGTCAATACCTGAATGGCCATTTCTTATTTTTCATTATCGAATTCACTGTAATAATTAAAAAAAAAAATGTCCTTGTTCTTCATCATTAACACTGAGATATAGGTAAGCAGGCTTATTATTACCAACTTTGCAAATAAATTAAATTGAAGTATAAGATACGACTCAACAAAGTTATACAGTCAGTCAGAAGACAGGACTAAAAATTCGACTCTCCTGACTCTGGTACAAGCAATGCCCTCTCTGCAAGTCTCTTCTTCATACCTACATCCAGGGTTGTCATGACAATCAAACAGTGATGCATACAAAAAGTTTTTTCTCCTTACCTTCCACCTTTACACTTTTAAAGTAATCCTTTCTCTTACTATTAAAATAATACATGTTCATTGTAGAAAATTTGGAAAACATAGAAATTCAGGAGGAAGAAAACCCAAATTGACCATAATTCTTCACGTAACACTGTTACCCAGCAATAACTTTTTGATATAGCTCATTCTAGTAGAGCCCTGGTGGCATAGTGATTAAGAGAACAGCTGCCAACCAAAAGGTCAGCAGTTCAAATCCACCAGCTGCTCCTTGGACACCCTATGGGGCAGTTCTACTCTGTCCTATAGGGTCGCTATGAGTCAGAACTGACTCAACGGCACCTAACAACAACAGCAGCCATCTATGAAAGTGCAGCTAATGTAAATATACATATTAACAATAACATCATCCTATAGTTTTATATCTTAATTTCCCTCCATTAATTTACCGTTTTCCATTAGTTTCATTCATAACTCTAAATAACTGCACAGCATCCGATTATTGGATAAATTAGTTAATTACCTAACCTCACTGAAAATTGTAAAGCATATAAGTTACCGTCATTAAAAAGACTAATAGCTACATTCTCTTAAAAGTTTTGGAAAGAGCAACAACAAAACCCTCCCACCTTAAGGACTTACTCTGAAAACGTGCCCTGATTATACTAGATGTCAAGCAACAAAACCTTTCTTTTTATTCTAAATAATTATCAACATTGTAAAAGCAGATGTCAAATAAAATAAATAGCATAATTATTCCTGGAGAAAAACTTTTAGTTCCTTGAATTACACTGCTTCCATCTACATAGAGAAGTAACACGTGTAGTTGCAGTCAAGTACCTTCTTACAGCCAAAGGCTAGGAGATCAGAGTCCTCTGTGATTATAGCTTGTACAATGCCAGCTTTGTTAAGATAGGCCAACTGCGCATCAGCTTCATATGGAGCCACCAGACAGTCTACTCCCTGCGACCGAGCAGCCTGTAAGAGGATCGCTGTGAATATCTACTACAGCACCTGGTTAGCATTAAACAGCCTCCTGTCTCTAACCTATTTTATTACTAGTCTCAACATGTAATATCATTTTCAGAAATCATTTCCTCTGAAACACAGTTTTTCTACTTTTAGTCCTAGTATATGCTGAACTGATACTAATCATATAAGCACTGAGAAATCTAAAAAAATTAATTTACGAATTTGGAGAAAAGGAATATTGCTACACACTCAAGAGGAGAAAAAACTACAAGGTACAAACCTTAATTATTTTGAATTACACAAAGTGTGCATCTTAAGAATGGTTATGTTCCACAAGCATATAAGACAGCCATCTGGAGCTTTCAATATATTTTCCCCATAAAGATAATAGGTTTGTCTGTCTGGCTTTTATAAAAGTCTATCTGACTTACTATAATACATGAAGCATAACACTGTGCTGATAAAACTGTAAAATCTAACCACTATATTTAAACCAACTCACTAGAGGAAGATACTTTTAAAAACACTCCCTACCATATCCCTTGTCTCAAAATCCAGGCAATTGGAACAAAACCTTCTTTGTTCCAAATCAGGGTCATGGCTCCCAGGCCTGCGGCAGAGGCTCTGAGAAGCAAGAAACAGGGAAAGAGGTTTCCAGACCCTGTGACTAACAGTTTTGGCAACAAATTGTAATCTGTGCTGTTTTCTTGCCCAGCAAGGATTCTAACTCTCACCCTTTCCCAGTCAGGGTTTCTCCCCTACTTCCGCACACAACACAGAACCACAACTTTTCTCTTATTCTTCATACCTTCTCCTGCATACCATCCTCTCCTACTACCCAGAAAAGCAAAATACGTTCACCTGCTAAAGAGTCAAAAGAAGAATGTTGGTGCTTATTTTAGCTTGGGAAGTGGACAGCAGTACTAGGAGCTAGAAAAAGTTGACCCCACCTTTATCATTACCTGTGTAACAACCAGTTTGAAAACAGGCTCTAAAAGGGAAAGGTGAGGGCTGGGATTGTGGGGCATGTTGACAGTGAGGCTGGTAAGGAACTTCTAAGCAGATCAAGGAGAATAGGAGTCTGTAGAGCTCCTGAAGTAGTGAGGCTGGTCCCACAGATCTCTGACAGCTGCTCTACAGCGAAGGGTACATTCAGCTGAAGACTGTATAACAGTGGGGTGAGACCAACTCCAGGAATTTATCCCTTCTGTTCTATGGAACAACATGCCCGATGAAGTTCTGCTATCCAAATTACTTATCTCAAAAGAGAGCCTCACTTATTCCTTAGGCTTTCTCCCTGGGAGGTTGCTGGACACCTCTCCTCTATCTAAAGATACTATCCCTTCTTCTCTGATACCTGCCCTTTCTTTGAGGTTAAGGCTACACCAAGTTTCCTGCCTTGAATTTCTTGCTCTCCCACTAATAAACAACCTATAACTGTTTTAAATCAATTTAGTCATTTGTAACTTAGGCTTCATTTCTTACTCAGCTTACTTTAATTACTTTGTGGGCCATCGCATGTGTGATATTGATTGAGCGGGTAAAACATTCTCTGGCTTCTGAGACTTTACCCTCACGAAGAAGCTGTTTTCCCTTAAGAAGATTGGCTTGGCGTCTTCTGCAAGGGGGAGAAAATTAAAGAGGCTGACTCAAGAAACCATAATAAAACTATTAATTCAAGAAATTTTCCTAAAATAAAAACTGTGATTCATTTGAAAATATATCCTGGAGAATATTGACCCAGATCCTTCAGGCTTCTCAGCAAAAAGAACAAGTGAGATATGATATAAAAGAAATTAAATTATCATCACATCTTCACAGCAATGTTTATGTCAAAAGAAAACAGAATAACTAAGATCCTCAAGGAAAGACAATATGAGCAAAGGCTTTTTACACCATCCAAACTAACTTTATAGTATAAAAGCTACAAACTTATCAACATACAAAGAACTTGAGGAATATTGTTTTTGGGAGTCCTTCCTCTGGAATCTTCTAGAGAATAAATTTCAGAAAAACCTAAATAACATGAGACACTGGCATAAGGACTGGCAATACAATTAAATATATAGTAATTTGTAGAATCAAGACTAAATAAGGGTTAAACGGGGAGAGAGTAATGGCTACATGCTCTGACAATATAGTATCACTGTTCTTAAAATGAAGATGCCCTGGTGGCACAGTGGTTAAAGCAATCAACTGCTAACCGAAAGGTCGTCGGTTCAAAAACACCAGTGGCTCCGTGGGAGAAAGATGTGGCAGTCTGCTTTTATACAGATTTATAGCCTTGGGAACCCTATGGAGTTGCTATTAGCCAGAATCGACTTGACGGCAGTGGGTTTTGGTTTGGTTCTTAAAATTGGGACAGAGCGTATGTAAAAACAAAGAAATTTTAACTGTTTTCAATAATCATATTGGTAGTGGTAGTACTAGTATTTTATTCTGAGACTATTGTGAGTAGACTGTGGGATAAAATAAATGAGTAAAATTATAGGATATTCTACTTTTATCATCCCCCCATACCCTTGAGAACCAGGACTCTTAGTATGGAAGGAGAAATAGGTGCAATATAGAAGGGGTTAAGTAAAAAAAACTTTGTAGTCCTGAATCTGAACTGGAAGCATCAATGTGAGCTCATGAGGTTTTTATCTTTAAGTAAATGCACATACACATATATACACACATTTCCTCATTCTGCCTACTGAAAGGGCCTTGACCCATCACCTGTTGCCATGGAGTCAATTCTGACTCATAGTGACCCTGTAGGACAGAGTAGAACTGCCCCATAGTATTTCCAAGGCTGTAATCTTTACAGGAGCAGACTGCCACATCTTTGTCCCACAGAGTGGCTGATGGGTTCAAACCACCAACCTTTCAGTTAGCAGCCATGCACTGAACCACTATGTCATCAGGGTTCCTTCTGAAAAGGCCTAGATCATGGAAATAAGCATCTTTGGTATACAGATTGTAGGCACCAAGTACTGCATGGTATTAAAATACCATTCCCTACTAAAAGAAACCAGGGCTTCTTAGAGAAGCAGCTGATGCCAGATCTGGGGCAGGAAACATACAAGATGAGCCTTGGAACATCTCGTCATACAAGATACCAAGGAAACGATTGAAAACTACTGGAGAGGGAGGGGGGCAAACACATTCCCATGGCCAAAATGGGTTAATCTGAACTTCATAAGGATAATAACAAAAAGGGACTGAAACCCTTCAAATACGTTTAAACTGGTCATCTTTAGAGGACGATAGGGAACCAATCCATTACCTTAAAAACTATTAAAGGGAAAAATATAAGCATTTATGCAATCTTTCCTACAGAAACTGTATCATTTCTTAGATGATTTGTACCACTGTGTGACCAAATAGTAGATGAGAGGAAGTGTCTCTTTATAAAAGTATTTCAGCTAATAAATGAAAGAGAAATAACAGGATTAGAATATGTCACCATGTGTAACCCCCCAGTGAATTAATGGATTTAGACAATGAGCACCAATAGCTATAAAATCTCAGAGAGACAATACCAGACTTTTTGTACCTCCTAACGAAAAACAAAAAACAAAAATCTCAACACTACCTATAGTCTTGCCAGAGACCAAAGATGAGTGACTTATAATGTCTAGGCACACACACTTGGGTGATATAACTATAAAATGCAAGGAAGCGACTGCTATAAAAGTTTGGATAGTGGTGACTTTTGGAGGGAAGGAGGATGTCAGTTGGGTCAAGGCACACTGGAGAGGCTTTTGGGGTGACTGGGAAAGTTCTATTTCTTGACTGGGGATGGGGTGGTTTTAACAGTGTGAATGTTCTAATTCACTAAGCTATATATTTGCTTTGTGTCATCTTCTAGATCTGTTTTCACATATGATAAAAAAATTAAAGAAACTATGATTACTTATTAATTTGGCATATACCACAAGCTTGTAAGCACTTTGAGATTCAGTCTTCTTCTATTTCAACACTTTCTAACATTCGCAGGCGTGTTCTGCCAGAGCAGGTATTCCACAAATAACTAGTGTTTTCCATATTCCTCAGGGAATAAAATATATTCTTCTGCTAGATAACACTTTAATGAACCATTTTAATGAGGAGCTGCTTTGCATGGACTAATGTATTATTAGTTTAAATAAACTAAGTATTTATGCATGCAATCCAGCAAAGGTTTAGCATCTAGTCTGTATGCAAGCACTGTGTAAGCATGACGTGGATGAATAAAAATACCTGTGCTCATGAATTTACAATCAGGTGTTTAGTTTCTTATTTAATTAAGCCCAGTCATTGGAAAGCAATAGCAGTATAATACCACTACTTTATTATTTATTAAGATTTTACAGTTGGATAAATTACTTCCGTACATACTATTCTCTCTGATGTTCATCCTCCCCACTCCCCCAATAAAAGTTGAATATTAGCATTATTACACACATTTTATGGATGAAGAAACTGAAGTTTAGAAGAGAAAATTAATGTTCTCAACGTTATATACTCTCCTGAGATATGCATTTGATTCCACCAGAGGAATCAAGTTTCTTTAGTAGTATACAGAATACTGGGCATAATAACCTCCTGGGCTATTGTTGCCTGAAAATATTTCATTCTGTTTCACAGGAACTTTTATAATATTGGGAATGAGAAATCCATTTTTAGACCAGTCTCCTACTGCCACAGTGACACAGAGAATGCTGATCCTATAGAAATAAGACAGAAAGAGCACTCAGGTCAGAGCCGAAATATCTTTCAACCATTCCTGAGTCTAACAAAGAATATTAACAACCACCTGTGATTATTACCACCTGACTGTCAGTATGTCATACTGTGTTACTTGCATATTGCTACGATGCTGGAAGCTATGCCATTGGTATTTCAAATACCAGCAGGGTTACGCACAGGGGACAGGTTTCAGAGGAGCTTCTAGGCTAAGACAGGCTAGGAAGAAAGGCTGGTGACCTACTTCCAAAATTAGCCAATGGAAATCCTATGGATCACAACAGAATGCTGTCTGATATAGTACTGGAAGTTGAGACCCCTAGGTGGGAACCAAAAAAATCAAACCTGTTGCTGTCGAGTCGATTCCAACTCATACTGACCCTATAGGACACAGGAGAACGGCCCCATAGGGTTTCCAAGGAGTGCCTGGTGGATTCGAACTGCTGACCTTTGGGTTAGGAGCCGTAGCTCTTAACCACTACTCCACCAGGGTTTCCTGTAGGTGCGAAAGCACTGAAAATACAGTGGCCACAACAACAGATTTGAGCATACAACAATCATGAAGATGGCGCAGGACTGGCCGGAGTTTTTTTCTGTTGTACATGGGGTTGCCATGAGTCAGAGCTGACTCAACAGTGACTAATAACACCACCTGTGACTACAGTTAGGAGTATGGGGTGGGGGACACCCAGGTGAGATAAGGTTTGGACTAGTCCCTTCAGCACATTGCTTTAGGGTTTTCACCAGTCCCTTAAACACCAATCTCAGAACTAATTTTTATTAAAAGTATGCTTAGTAAACTGTATATTGTTCACATTTGAACACGGGCCCAGATATTCTCAGTAATCCTTTGATAAAGTTCTGACTTTAAAAATCAGAGCTTTCTAAATATAGTTTGAATGAAAAACCTAGACCTAAAAAAACCTTCTCTAACTTAATTCTAGGCCCAGCAAGGGCAAAACTAGGCAAGGAACATCTGTTACAAACCTCTTCCTCAGTGACGCTTATTTCTATTTGGGTATAACTCATGCTACCTTTTGACAAGCAAGCCCAGAGGTCTTCCCAGCACAACTTGATGACTCCTGGACCTCAAAGCTAATACACAGGAAAAATAAGAATAGATGAAATGTGGCAGGACAGTTACTTCATTAAAATAGAGAAATTCTTTTCAAGTCCTCATGTAAAATTATTAGATCTGTCGATATAAATATGGGTGATAAAATTTCTAAGATAATCACTGAAAGAGCAGACATACAGTATTTATCACTTTCCAACTATGAATAAGAGAGACTAGAATAAGGACAGGAAAAATAATCAATCCAGAAGTTAAAAAAGGTAGAGGTTATAAAAAAAAAAGAAACAGAAAAGTGGACAAATATGAAATATAAGAGAAACCAACGGATCTAAATATATTAGTTACCAATGTAAAGGGGATAAAATTCTCCATTTAAAAGATAAAAATAGCAAAGATTGATAGACTGGATTTAAAAACAAAACAAAACCCAGCTATATGTTCTTTACAAGAGACATACCTAAAATGACACAGTAAGCTGAAAGTAAACACATACAAATGATGTATCAGGAACATACAAAAGAAAGTCGTGTGGCTATACTAATATCAGAGAGAAAAGGCTTTAAAGGAAAAAAGCATTACTAGAGATGAGAGTTACTACATATTAATCGTTTCAAGTTACCAAAAAGATATTAGAAATTCTGAACTTGAATGCACCTAAAATAGCTTCAAAATAACAAAACAGAAAATGGACAGAACTACAAGGTGATCAATAAATTCACAGCCCATAGTGAGATTTTAACATACTTCTCTTAATAACTGACAGATTAAGTGGACACACACAGAAAACCAAAAAAAGCCCAACAAAACTGTAAGGAGATAGATTTGTACACTACAATCAATAAGCTTGATTTACTAGACAGACATAAAACATTCCACTCCATAATTGGAGAACAGACATTCTTTTCGTATAGAACATTTAAGGAAAAATTTTTGTATACTAGGCTATAAACGAAGCCTCAACAAATTAAAATTAAAAACTTTATCACACAGGCCACAGTATCTGACCTTAATACAATTAAAGAGATTGACTAGAGAATAAACTTACTCTCTTCTAGACTTTTCCACTTCCTTTTTAGAAGGTAAAGTACATCCATCAAATACAAGAACAGGCTTGATCCCATGAGACAGTAACATATTTACAAATTTCATACAAAATCCTACATACCTGTGAAAAGAGAAAAGTCCATTTAAGTGGTTTGCATTTCTGAAGGTAACACTACTTTTGCTCTTTTTAAAACCAGATGATGGAAAACAACAAGTGTTGGTGAGATTGTCGAGAAACTGGAAACCTCATCCATCGCTGGTGGGAACGGAAAATGGTGCATGCACTGTGGAAAACAGTTTGGTAGTTCCTCAAAAAGTTGAACATAGAACTGCCATATGATGTAGCAATCCCAACTCTAGGTGGTGGTGTTGTGCGCCATTGAGTCGATTCTGGTTCATTTACCCAGAAGTGAAGGCTGGATTGCAAATAGAAACCTGCACACCAATGTTTACTGCAGCACTATTTACAATAGCCAAAAGGGGGAAACGACCAACATATCCAGTTGAATGGGTAAACAAAATGTGGTACATACATACAATGGAATATTATGCAGCCATAAAGAGAAATGAAGTTCTGATGCATGCCACAACATGGATAAACCTTGAAAACATCAGGCTGAGCAAAATAAGTCAGTCACAAAAGGATACATACTGGATGATCTCACTTCAATGAAATAAACAAATATATAGAAACCAAAAATTATTAATGGTTACCAAGGGCAGAAGGGAGGGGGAAAGAGGGAGTTTTTGTTGGGGAGGCATTGAATTTATGTTAATAGTGGTAGACTGTTTTAGATAAGGATAGTGATAACGGTAGTACAACCTGAAAAATGTAACCAATGTCTTTGAGTTGTACATGTGGCAGCTGTGTTGGTGGATGTTTTGGTGTATATGTTTTCACCACAATGAAGAAAAGAGAGAAAAAAAAAAATCTCTTTAAAGTGACATATTAGTGATAACAATGACTTTACAACTTAAGAGGACAACCCCAATTTTTTCTGTAAAATAAAAATCTTTGGGATAGAAAATTAGTTGGTAAATTAGAAGCATTTTGTTTAGCCCACGTAGTGTTTTAAAAATAAGGATATTTCACTTACTAAAAAAAAAAAAAAAAAAAAAAAAAAAGACGAGAGTATTATGAAAAGAGAAGGGTTTAAAAGAACTTTTTTTTTTCAAGCAAATGTTTTTAGGAAATGGAAACTCTAATTTAGAGTGACAGACCTGAGTTCAAATCCTGCCTCAAACACTTATGGGTTATGTGATACTGGCTGAGTTACTCGACCCTCCAAGCCCTATCTGTAAACTGAAGTGCTTTGATATCCCTTCCAGTTGTGACATTTTGTGGTTCCAAAAACTGCTTTTTCCCACAAGTTTCTTATTAAAAAAAATTTTAAACCTACTGAAAAGTTGAAAGAATACTATACTAACACCTGATTCCTCCAACATAACCACACTACCATTATCACACCCAAGAAATTTAACAGTGATACAGAAATATTATCTTATACACAGTCTATATTAAAATTTGTCCAATTGTCCTAATAATGTTTCTTAAAATCAGCAGTGTGTTGGTAAATATTTGATAATCAGTTGGAGGGGAGGGTGCCTGATTTGCAGCATTTGTCAATTTCCCTGACATAAATACTCCACAGTGGCAGGTAAGCTGCCGATGTGGCGTCATTGAATGCTATGTTGGGAAGAGGTGGTGTATAGTGAGCCTGGAAGAGCTGGCCAAGCACATCACTGCTGCTATTTTTCCCAGTCCAGGATCCAGTCAGGGATCACATTCTGCATTTAGTTTTTATTCTGGCAAGGCCAATTACCAAACCAGCTACATTTACAACTTAATTATTTTATAAGGACATTTTAACTTAAAAAGTAAACATAAAGACACAATCTTAAAAGATAACCTTTTAAATCAAATATATTCATCTTAATGAAAAACTCATTATATTGTCCTTTTTTTCTGTTTGTGGTAGACTTCTGACAAGAGACCTGCACTGGTCTATAGAACAATGATCAGGACCTGCTAATTAAGTATGAAGCAAAAATTAGGAGGGGCAACTATTGAATTATAGTAAATTCTAAGGATAGTTCCTTTTTTAAATCTAGATAGAATACAAACATCAGACACCTGGTGCCCTCACTGTATATATTCCCCCACATCCTTCTAGGCAGGGGCGGATTAACCAGTAAGCAAGGTACGCAAGGGCTTACTTGTGCTTCACCTTCACTGTGGTGAAAAACAGGTGAAATCGTGCACTAAAGATTAGTAAGTAAGCCCGTGCGTACCTTGCTTATTGCAGGCTCCGTCCCTGCCTCTAGGCCAGCACACATAGATATACCTCATTCTTTGTAATGGTCACAGAAGTTTAATAGCTTATCCAAATTTCCTGAGGTGATAACCCTTTCTGGCTAGTACCCCTACCCAAAGTTGGAGAAGAAAAGGAAAATCACATTGAATTCTATCAAATGTGACTTTGTTGCAGTGGGGGAAAAAAATACACAATGAATACTTTACTGAAAGTCTTGAAACTTTTTAGTTTAATAAACATTTAATGAGCGCCTTCTGCATGATCGGACCTGTAGAGTTCATCTCTTATATCCCTAACAATAAAAGATATTGTTCCTGTACTTTTGGCAACTCTTCCAATTGGTCAAAGTTCTCAGAATCCTCAAGAATTACAAAAAAAATTTCCCCCATAAAGAAATATTCAAAGAAACACTGAAGGTAGCAAAGAAAAACTTGCAGTCTTTAACCACAGTTGCAACTGTTGTAAAATTAGTGACAGAAAAGAGATTGCTTTGAAAAGCTTGTATCAGCCAATGGAGTGGCAGAAGTACCCACGCTCCTTCAGATCCCACACACGGCTCAGAGAGACCTTTGGTCCAATTAACTCGATAGACTTAAGCCCCCAAACACCCACCATACAATAAGGACCTTTTCCCCTTTATTCTAGGAAACAAACAGGATTACCAAATTTTACTTATTGTGTGTTGTGCTTCAGGAAGTCACATTAAGATCTCTGAGCTTTTCTTTTATATTACAACAAGGGAAGAAAACATATATCGGCCAAATGCCTGCGGAAAATATCTGTCTAGAAATTATGCTTTATTGTTTTTCTAATGTTTGTATTTAAAAAATAAAGAGAACATTAGTCCATTGAACCTGCTTCAAATGAGGTAACAGAGTTAAGACCAGATGTCAATATGGCCCACCATTTTTGGCCTCAAGTGAAGTAAAAAGGAGTTAGAACACTTTGTCCCTTTGAAGTAACTGCCTCGTTTTGCTAACAGGGCTTACAGTGGGTTGTCTATACCCAAGAAAGTGTAAGTCGGAAATCACCATGGATTTTCAGAGTACTGTTAAAAATCTTTGGTCTTTGTCCATAGGTGTTCTGATCCTTTGGCTTATTACAAAGAATGGAAAAGAGGTTGATATCAGAAAGGAGTCATCTGTGATTAGACAATGTTCCAAATCACACACTCTCACTTCTCGATAAATCCTGGCATTGAATGAAAATTATCTCTTTCTGAAAAAAAGGTATTTGTAACTATAATTCTTAATTGGTAAAGAATTAATAATAAGGTTCACACTTACTTATCAGTAGGTTCACCTTTGGCTAGTTTTTCAGCACAAGGAATAGCTCCTTTGTGAAGCCAGCAATATGTATCCACAGCTACTACCTGCCCTTTATACTTCCTCACGTGGATGGGTTCAGAAGCTTCTTTGATAAACTGGAGTAATCCTTGTATCCCCATAGTGCCAAGTTAACTACACGATATAAAAAGAAAACAGAAATATGTAAAGCAAAATATATTTACCAAAAAGTTTTAGAAAAATAAAGACAAAGAGCTTGGAAACTGATATAGAAACCGTTATTGTTTAGATATTTGAGAATCACTGCTCTTTAATTTTATCTGGGCTCCTCCCGGTCAGGGATCAACTGCTAACCAAAAGGTCGGCAGTTCGAATCCATCAGCCTCTCCTTAGAAACCCTATGAGGCAGTTCTACTCTGTCCTACAGGGTTGCTATGAATCAGAACTGACTCCATGGCAAGGGGTTTGGTTTTGGCTCCCTGTCAAACAATTCCTACAGTCGATAATATTTACATTAATCATCAACACTACCTCTAAGGCCACTTGATGGTTGCTCAATGTTTATTCTCTCCAAAGTGCTTTCCCATTTGGAATCATTAACGTGTATGCTCCAAGCCTATACATAATGCAGTGCTAGGCACATGGAAGGTGCCCAGAAAGTATGAGTTTCTCCTTTCTCCAAAAAGGCATTGTTAAAATCCACAAAATTAGGTATGCTAAGGTATCACATTGCCTCTACACAGGCATTATAAGAGCCAACACACAAATTAGCATAGGAGTGGAAATTCAAAACAGTTGGTAGGAAGGTAGGCATTTCAACTGCAAAGTAAACAAATTTATAGAACTGGATCTGTACTTTTTTAGGACTAAAATACACTGCCATCAGAATGCATTATTCCAAGCAATGAACATTCTGCTAATAAGCACTGGTGGTGCCACTCTCTGAAAGTCACCCCAAAGAAAAGAAAAGGTAAAGGTGTGCCTGCTGTGCAAATACAGCTTCAAGACAAATCCTTTAACTCTGCATTCCTTTCCATCCAAGTTGCTGCACCTAAGCCCTTCGTATACAGAAATTCTGGAGCGGCCATGGTCTCTTCCTAATTAACCCCCCCCCCCCAATAAAAAGTGAAAGGCAGCAATGGGAATTGCATTTCATAACAGATTTCTCCCACTAGACATCAGGTTTGGAAGGACCAGCAAAAAAAAGTACAGGATCATTAATCAGTCTTACCCTGTTGATAGCTTATCAGAGCTGTGATGCTCTAGTCAGCAATTCTCAACTTGTAGAAGTTCACAGAATCTCAACTCCGCTTCCAGCTACAGGAGTGAGCCCAGGGATTTTGAATTTTAGACACAAGAGGTCATTTGATGCAGGTGGTCATCAAGCCCCAGCTTGAGGAAAACGATTAGTCTCCCACTTGTCAATGTCTTTACATAGAGCTTTCTTTCACTCTAAGGAAAACTGACATAATATACATTTCGTGAAACTTGTACGTTTCTTCTAGGCTAGGTAAATGTCCTCGAACAAATATTTTCTCTTTAGCATAGTAAGAACGACTGAGAGCACATATCATCTCAAGGCTCCCAACAGCAGCAACTTCTCTGCTTTACTTCTCTGTCTTGCAGGGATGTTCAGGAGTGGCTTGCAAATCCATTCCTGACGACACGTTTCGTTTGGCCTGCACAATATTAAGGAGAAATATTCACTTGTCAACGTTTAAAAGTTGGGAGATTGCAGGTAAAAACTTGACTGCCAGCTTCAACAGAGAAGTCCTATACCTCTGGTCTCTGCTCCCCCCGGTCAAATGCATGGACTGAGTGAGGCCCCTCCCTCGGGTCACTGAATCGCAGCCCTAGCCCAGCCAGACACGTTTCCCGGGAACGAAACACTCTCCCACCTCACATACTGCACGCAGGCAGCGCCCCAGTCCCATGCGTAAAGGGCTTTGCTGTAGGTTCAGGAAGACCATGTCAGCTCTCTCTTCCCCTCCGAAGAGACCCTGAATCCCAAGAGGAGGGAGAGGGGAGACTCTCAGGTTGATCCTTGCGGGGACAGGCAGGAACCCAGTTCCCAGCCCCAGGGTTCCCGCACAACTCCCTCACCCCACTCTCCGGAAAGGGCTCTAACCGCCCGCCCGAGGACAGCCTGGTGTGAGCACCAATACCCGCTGCCCAACGCCCCTCACTCACTTCGGCCACAGAACCGGAGACAAGCGGCGCGAAACACAAGGAGCCAAGCTGCAAGCGAGCGCCAAGGGGCCGGCTTTTCAATTTGCGCGGGACAGGCCCGCCCCGCCCCGCAGCGGAAGTGGCGTCAGCACGCAGCCTGAGGCGCCGGCTCCGCCTCCGATGGGGCCAATTTGCTCCTTTGGTGCCCGAGCCCACCAACTCACTGGAGGTGTCGGCTGCAGGCGCTCTCTGCCCCCGGACGCTGTCGCCTGCCCGAGCCTCGTGCGACCCTTTGAAGGTGCAGACAAGGAAAGATGCTCGGGAAGTTGGGAGTTTTGCTCTCCTCGGGGCTTCTGGGAAATGTAGTTCTTTCCTGACCGCGGTCTCCGTTCCGGGGGGCTGAAGTTTAAAGAGCGTCGCTGAGTGTTTTATGTTGAAATTTCGGGGAAAAAGAAGATAAAAGAGCTTGACTTCCAGTATTCCTTTGAATCTCCCTGGAGACTTAGGGGGTGGGTAGATTTATAAATAATTTAACTGGTAAGTCCGAGAAAACTTGTATAACCAAACAATCATGAAAATGTGTGTTATGGATAAGTTGTGGTACACAGACTTTAAAGACATTTTGGACTTCGGTGGCCACTTGGCTACGCTTCCAGACCCCGTAACACCCCAGACCTGGTTGCTGGCCTCTTAGGAATATTGTAGTGTGGGAAGAACCTTAGTTAGGCCAAACAAAGTATTTTTTGAATCCAGAGATCGGCAGGCATGATAATTCACACTAAGTTAAAGGAGTTGAAGAAGTAGACACATTTAAAAAAAATGTTTTCATTTGACTATCTTCTGTACGTGTTTCTCTTATTCTTCCCTTAAGTTTTTTCATGATCGTACCATCATCCCGACATGTTAACGTAGGATTGTTGAGCAGGTGCCGGTCTGGGGAAAGGGGCTCAGGGGGAGCAGGTGTGCCTCCTCTCGGTTCTGGTCTTTCGAGCAGAGGCTAGGAGTGGAGGCCAGAAGAGTTACCTTCCCTTCCACTTCCAATACCTAGGGTAAACCTCCCCCTGGACCAGCTTGGAGCAAACTCTAGGGGACAGTGACAAACAGCAATAGGTTAAAGAGGGACTTAAAAATGAGGAGGAGTCCCTCAGTGGTGCAAACAGTTAACTACTGGGCTATTAATCGAAAGGTTGGTGGTTAGAACCCACCCAGAGGTGCCTCAAGAGATAGGCCTTGTGATCTGCTTCTGAAGGTCACAGTCACAAAAGCCCTATGGAACAGTTCTACCCTGACCCAGGAGGGCTACTGGTTGGTTTTGGTTATACATGAGTAGGATGTGTTTGTAGAGAGATGTTCTTAACAATCATTGGACGAAATAGCTGTAGTAACTGCTTCAAGGCGTCAGATCCAACCAAGAATATGCCACACATGAGGGTCTTAGGAAGAAACCCAAACACCAAAAAGGCACCCATTCCAGCCGTATTGAATCTATCATGATACTTAATATAAGAAATTACTGCATTGCAAACAACCCATATCTTTAATATGGATTTGGCTCCCAGGGTCCCAGACTGGGAAATTCTCAAGACTCCAGGGTCCCAAGAACTGGCTGCAGTGTTTGAAGACTTGAACTAAAATAAATAAATAAATAAATAACCAATTAAAAACTATTTCACTGAACAGAATATTTTTACTGTTTGGGAGGATACCATTCAAATCAATTTATGCAGTAATTTACTACATACCTTAGATGTGCCTGTCAGTGCTAGGTGGTGGGGGGAAGCAAAGAGAGATGGTCCCTACCCTTAAGCAGCTAGGATCTAGTTGGGAACACAAACATGGATTCATCAAAAACTTAAATCACAATGCATGGTGGTGTGTTATTAAATTCTGAAATGAGTGGTACAGCCCATAAATTCTTAATTTAAGATTCAGCTTCAGCGTTACCAGCTCCCAGAAGCCTTCCCTGAGTTGTATATTTCTTCCATGTGCACCCAACCACCCTCAGCCACCTTCTTTGCCCTGACACTTCTCATACTCTCCCTATTCTACTTGACTTTGTCCCAAAGTAATCTATGGTCTCCTTAAGCTGAGGTTGCCAGAAGTAGCAAATAAAAATACAGGACACCCAGTTAAATTTGAATTTCAGGTTAAAAAAAAAAACTAAACAGGTAATTAGAAGTATATTAAATGTAATATTTGGGACATAACTTATACTAAAAAAGAATCTGAAATTCAAATTTATCTGGATGTCCTGTATTTTTATCTGGCAACTCTTTCTCGAGGACAGGGATTATGTCTACGGATTTTTATATTCCTGGTGTCTAGCACTAGTGTTGATCAAAAATGTCAATGTGTGGACAAATAAATGCATGCCTGAGGTATAGCACCACGGCCATTCCGAACTTCCTGGGCAGCTCTGATTGTAAATATTCTGTGTTATTGAAAGACTGTATCGTGATTTTTACTTTGGAAAATAATTGTCTTCATTATTATGGAGTGGTGTTTTTCTAAAGTGCAGGACAAGGGAGATGATTGTGGGCATGAGGACTTAGTGATCCCCAGGGGCCCCTCTGGGATTTCCCTACCTTTGTCTGGTTTCTCGAGGAGCTGCTCGTGTCACAGTTCAGCAGCACCTGCTCCCCACACACTGAGGCACCCACCAGCACTTTCCAAGAAGAGATGTGGGAATAGGGGTTCTCTTCAGTGAACAACATCTCGTATCAGCTATGGGGAAAGCTCTTTCTCCACTCAGAGCCCAACTTCTCTCCAAGCCAGGGAGACAGAACTGGCAGTGACCTCCAGTCCTGGGCAACTCGGCATCCTTTTGTCAGTCAGGTTGTTGAGGCTGTGTTTTCATTTGGCCCCTTTGTTGAACTCAGTATGGATAAGTGTGAAAAACAGAATGCATATAGTATGAAGATAAAGATTATGATGGACATGTTAGGAGTGGTGGTGATTGTTACATAGTCATGGAACAGAATACCCTTTATTTCTGACTGCTCTTAAAACAGCTCCAGTTTTCTGATTGAGGAACTTACTCTGGGGTGCTCATTTTTGTAGATCAATTAGACTGATCTTTATTTGTATTTAATTGCTTTTCAATTTTTAATTATGTTAATTTAATGAATTTTGTTTTCATTGTGTTTTTATAGTCACTTCTGTTTATGGCAGGTGATACTTATAGTGTTAATAGGAACTTTGCTTTTTAAATACATTTAAGTTAAAAATGAGTAACTCAAAGAAAAACTATTAAGTAAAAGGACAGGTGTTTCTCATTAAGGGCAAACATGAATAAGTGAAGTTTCTGAAACACAGTCATTTCTCCCATTATAAAACTAACCCTTCCGCTACTGCCATTTCTCTGCTCCCTTTTATGATAAAACTTCTTGAAAGAATTGTCTCTACTTGCTATCTCAAATTCTTCCATTCACTGTTAGACTTTTTCCTTTTTTTAAACTTAAGTATGGCGTACATTTGAGGCATTGGTGCTTCAGTGGTAGAAGTCTCACCTTCACTGCAGGAGACCTGGTCAGTTCATCTCATGTGCAGCCACCACCCATCTGTCAGTGGAAGTTTGCATGTTGCTATGATGCTGAACAGGTTTCAGCAGAGCTTTCACCCTGAGACAGACTAGTAAGAAAGACCTGGTAATCTACTTCCAAAAATGAGCTATTGAAAACCCCACACAATGGTGTGACTTACAGCCAACCATTGGGATGGCGCAGGACCTGGCAGCATTTTGTTCTGTTGTGCGTAGGGTCTGCTGTGAGTTGGGGACTGACTCTAAGACAGAAAACAACAACAACATGGCATACATATAGAAAGGTGCACAAATCCTAAGCAAATGGTCACAAATTGAACATACCATATCACTTTCACTTAGCCATCCCAGAAGACACTCGCTTTCCAATCACAAATATGTCTGCCCTTTCCAAAAGTAACTATTAATCTGTCTTCTAACTGCATAGATTAATTTTGCCTAACTTGCAAAGTTTATATAAATGGAATCATGCAGTTTTTATTCACTAACATTTTCTTCTTTTACTTAGCATTGTGTTTATGAGATTTGTCCATATTATTGAGAGAACCTATAGAGTTCTTCTTTCTTTTTCATTTCTATAGGATTCCATTGTATAAATATAATTTATCCATTCTACTATTGATAGATATCTAAATTGTTTCCAGATGTCAGCTATTAGTAATAATGCTACTGTGAACATTCTTGTGAGTTCCTGTATGTACATGTGACTTCAGCTCCTACTACTTTCACTTTGCTTAGTCTACTTTAGCCATACTGGCCTTCTTGCCATTCCTTGAACTTTGCAGGTACACTCCCATTTCTGGATCTTTACACTTGGCTATTCCTTCTGACTAGAATGCTCTTCCACTAGGTATCCATATGGCTCGTTCCCTCATTTTTCTCAGACCTCTGTTGGTATATTCCCTTTTTGGTGAGGCATTCTCTAACAATCCTATTTAAAATTGCAACTTCTATCTCTACCCTAGGAGCCCTGGTGGGACAGTGCTTAAAGTGCTTGACTGCTAACTGAAAGGTCAGCGGTTCAAACCCAGCTGCTCCATGGGAGAAGGATGTGGCACTCTGCTTCCATAAAGATTACAGCGTTGGAAACCATATGGGGCAATTTTGCTCTGTCCTACAGGGTCACTATGAGTCGGGATTGAGTCGATGGCACCTAACACCAGCATTTGTGTATTAGGTCCCTGGGTGACACAAATGGTTTGCACTCGACTACTGTCTCCCACCCCGCAATAATGAAAGCTCTACCAGGGCAGAGATTTTTGTTTGTTACCTCCTACAACATTGCTTAGCACATATTAGGCTACTAGTGAATACTGGTTGAATGGATGAATGAATGAATGAATGCATGTTGAAATTAGCTATTCACCCAAATCCAAAATGGCCACTGACATTTTTAGAACTTTGGAGAATATTGTTATTTGCAAAACTGTTTTATAGTGAAATTAATCAAAAAGTTATAAACATGAGAATTATTTGAACAATCTAGGACATGGGATGCAGAAAGAATAAATGTGGTTTCTCATTCCCTACTGTGGAGGAAAAATGATTCTAAAAAAAAAGCCTCTCTTCTTTCCTTTGCAAAAAACTTTATAATGCATTCATTCATACAAAATGACACTTTTAAAAGATAATATAACTGTCCCCAAAATATACATTTTAGAGAAACTGGCATCAGTATTTAGCAAAGCTCTCTTTTAGGAGCTTAAAATTTTAGGATAAACATTAAAGCTTTCTCTTTCTCTTCCTCTTCTCTTTCTCTATGTGTAAGACACACGTACATATATATATGGAGCCCTGGTAGCATAGGGGTTAAGAGTTTGGCTGCTAACCCAAAGGTCAGCAGTTCAAATCCACCAGCTGCTCCTTGGAAACCATATGGGGCAGTTCTACTCTGTCCTATAGGGTTGCTGTGAGTCAGAACCGACCCAACGGCACATAACAACAGCAAATATAAATATGTATATATACACACACATCTATATATGTATGTATATATACATATTAAGATTCCTAGGTGGTACAAATGACTTGTGCTCATTTTGGGGGGGGGGCCAGGGGATATATAAAGTACTATGACTACGACAGTCCTGAATTATAACACTTAAGAAGCAGTTAGTATGTTTCAGGTTTCTTGTACATTTTCCATGTTGAACTTACTTAACATTTACAACAATAGTAAGAGGTTGGTATATTTATTATCCCCATTTTACAGATGAGACAACTAAAGCACAAAAACATTAAGGCTGAGGTTTGAACCCAATTTAGTTTAGTTCTAGAGTCTATGCTTTTAACCATTACCTTTGGATGGCTATTCTATGTATTTATCTGTAGAAAGAGAGATAGTGTATTTACATTTTCAGAGTTATCAATTTACTGATCTCTTCAGAATTATTACAGTTTCTTTTCTCAAATGATTTAGGAAGAAGAGAGGAAAAGAACCACTTCTATTTAGAATCTGCTTTGAGGCATTTTACATGGGTTACCTCATTGGATCCTCACAGTAGCTCTGGAAGGTAACTATTACTACTCCATCTTACAGTAGAGACAACTGAGGCACAGAGAAGTAGGTAACCTTGCCATAGTCCTCAAGCGACTATGTGGTGTAATTCAAACCTAGATCTGCCTGACTTCAGAAGCCTCTATCCTTCACTACGGCAGGTAAGGAGGGGAACTGGTGGCACCCAGTGAAGACCCAGGAGAGGCGGAACACCGTAGAAACACCGTAGATACAATTCCAGCTGAGAATTTCTGGGTCCACAGATGCTTTTTTTCTGAGCCTGGCTCTCAAAGCTACCTTCTAGGTGAGCCTGAGCTCTGGGGAGATGAGTAGGGCAGAGCCTCTGTGATCACAGCCAGGCTGACTTGTCATTCTTGGGCAAGAGTTTTAATAAATCAGACCTCCTGGGCCAGGTGGCGCAGACTGAGGAAGGCCTTTTCCCCTATGAGGGCAGCAATTGCACTCTCCTGATTCTAATGTTAATATAGCTGGTTCCATGGCCCAAGGGAATTCACTCACCTAGATGCATACACTTTTTTATTTTGTTTTGAAAAAAACATTAAAAATAGAAAAAGTTTTGAGAATGCTTATCACTTTTCATGGTGAGCTTGGAACTTAGTCATACCATCAGCAGGAAATGGATATTCCTCTTTTGACTTTAAAGGAAGGATGTGACTCGCAATAGGATATCCAAATAGTTCCAAGGTGGCAAGGTGATGGAGGACATTGATTTCAGCAAATGGCTAGAAGGGACACTTCTATAAAAAAACTCAGTGAAATATAAGCTGGAATAATGAAACAGATATCAGTACATCAGTGGAACAAGGGAAACAACCAGCAGCAGACTGCTTAGTGAGGAGAAATACAAGATGGAGAGGCTCAGCTTAAACAAAGCAGTCACACTGATTACAGTGCCTAGTCCTTATGTAGCGAATGCCAGATTCTGCACGAAGCAGCTGCTCTCAGAATGAAAGTAATGAATTCCTGTCCACTTACTGGTTTTTCAGCCTCCAGGAAACTTCGCCAGCAGTTCTATTTTCAGAAGGAGAGGATAAACACCTCCTTTAACCTCACCATTTAAAGTTTAAAAAATATTTTTACTAAACATCTGTGGCCAATTTTTCCATTATTTTTTCGTCTATCTATCTTTATGTGTCTATCCTTATCTCTATATATCTATGTAGATTTCTTCTACTATCCCTTATACATTACCTCACTTGGTTAAGAGCTTAAACCCTGGACACACATTCTTGTTGTGTGCTGTTGAGTAGATTCTGGCTCATAGCGACCCTATATGACAGAGTAGAACTACTCCATAGGGTTTCCTAGGCTGTAATCTTTATGGGAGCAGATGGCCAGGTCGTTTCTCCTGAGGAGCTGCGGGTGGTTTCTAACTGCCAATTTTTCAGTTAGCAGCCAAGCACTTAACCTTTGCGCCATCAGGGCTCCTTCTGGACACATTACTTGGATTCAGATTTGGACTACATAACTTACTAGCTTTGTGACTTTGGGAAAGTTTCTTAACGTCTTCATTTTCAGTTTCCTTATCGGAAAACTGGTGAATAATGAACCTACCTGAACTGCTTCACAGGCTTGTCAAGATTAAATGAGATAATGCACGCAAAGTGCATAGTCCAGTGTCTGGTTTGTGGCACTCTACCAGTTAAATGACAAAAAGCCTACAGACTTTGTTGTGTATAGTAGCTTAGAATTTGCTAAGAGCATTCACACACATTTGTCATTTGGTCTTCACAACAACCTAGTGAGACAGGTCAGGTTTTCCCTTTTTTTTTTTTTTTTTGTCTAAACAAATGAGGAAGATGAGGCTTCCAGCTCTGTTCAGGGACTTGCCCAATATCACAGAGCAAGTGATAAATCTGTCTTAAAAGGTGTTATTCTTAGATCAGCGTGCTTTTCACAACCTCATGTTATTCTTTTGGTAGTTAATTTGACCAACTTCATTCATAATGGAAGAATCACAATTATAGCCCAGGTCTCCTCTTGCTGTATCTCATCCTGAACCTCTGGTTTCTCTCAAGAACTACTCAAGAAAGAACAAGGGAGCCTTTCCCCAGTTATTTCAGCAAAAGGCCCAAGACAAATGTTCATTGGCTTTAATTGATCTGGCCTTGGCCAAGCCCAACCCTAGAAAGGGCAGGTAGAGTCAGCACCACTGAATCACTTGATCTAAGAATAGTAAAGGTGTGACACAGGCCTTCAGAGCATTCCTCCTCCTGGTAACAGCACTTCCCTTTGGGAAATCCCCCCCTTATTCATCTCACTAATAAGGAAACTGAGGCCCAGAGAGCTTAAGTCACAGAATTATGGCAGAGCTGAATATTATATTACCAAGTAATTGTAGAGTGCTTATAATTTGCAGGAAACTGGTGGCATAGTTGTTAAGAGCTACAGCTGCTAACCAAAAGATCGGCAGTTCGAATCTATCAGGAATTCCGTGGAAGCCGTATGGGGCAGTTCTACTCTGTCCTGTAGGGTCACTATGAGTCAGAATCGACTTGACTTGCAACAAGTTTGATTTTTTTTGTTATAATTTGCAAGACATTATCCTAAGGACTAAGAACAAGGATAAATATTGTCCTTGCGCCTAAGGAGCTGAGACCTCTGGGGAGACAGACCCAAAGCACCAAATGGATAACTATGAAATAAAATGCCAAGTACCACAACAGAAATAAGAACATAGTATTATGAAAATAATTAAAATTCTGCCTTGGGTAGAAGTGGGGGGAGGGGGTGGTATGGAATGGAGGCTGGAAAAGATTATTTTCACACTCTTTAATGAACTTTTCTTACACTTGTGATAAAGTATTACAACATGAGTGCACTGGAAAACAGTGATATTAAAACTTGCAGAGCCTGGCACATAGGAAGTATTAAGGATTTATGGGGTGAGTGAGTGAAACGATGAGGTGAGTCTTATTTGATGAAGCCCAGTATTATTAAAACTTGGTCTTGATTTACATGGCCTGGGTCTGTAGTTCCATGTGCATTTCTACCATCAGCAATTTCATCAAGGGTTCCATTTTGCTCGCTTCCACAAAATTTGCAAATGGCTGGTGAGGTGGGGGACTTCTACCTGTAAAGTGCTGGCACTGGCTTTTCCTCTGAAGTTTGAACAACATTCTTCTGGTCTTTTTAGCTGTTCCATTATGAATCATCTCCCCATATTAATAGAAACTTGTTTAGCTTTAAAAAAATCTTCACCAGATCACGATATAGTTCACCACTGATCTACTTGATTAATTTCCAGAAATAAAAATGTAATGATTTTGTAAAATATGTAGGCTTCCATAAATCCTTGGGTCTAAGTCTATAAAAAGGTGATGTAGCAATTTCATTTCTATTCTACTGAGTTTTGATGATCAAGTTTTAGCACAAGACAGGTAAGGGTAGCTAACCTGTTCCTACACCAGTGCCCTCCAGTCTTCCATTCTCTTCCCTCTCCTGCTTCCTGGAATTCTCTTTTCCACCTATTAGCTGTTGAAAAGCCAGTTGCACCTTCATAATGTCCAGTGCCCTTCTCGATAGTGTCGTGTTTGGGTCTGCCTGGCCTACCACCACTGCTGACAATACCAATTAGTTTTGCAGAATTAAAATTTAAGTTCATTGATTATCAGGGTTATTTAGGAGCTGGAGTGCTTTTTTATGTAACCACACACAGCTGGTCTCTAGGCAGAGCTATTTCTACTCATAGAGACAAGATAATCAGCTAAAGAGATTTAGGTCAAGAAGCTTTTCATTCACCATGAACCAACCACATTCCAAGGTACAGCTCCGTTCAGCATGAACTTAGGTTTTCTATATCAAAATTCCTCAAAGGCAGTGTAAAATCTGTAAATATTTTTGGCAAAACCCAGATATAATTACCCTAATATCCATGCCATTTTACCTTTATAAACCTGTCTTTAATAACTCTTCAAATGATACAATTAATTTTTCAGAAACTTTGGATTTTTGGGTGTTTCTATAATTGATACTGGCAAAATGCTGCTATATAGCGACCTAGATATTACTAGAACTACCTAGAAATTATTTTTTTTGGTGGAAACTGTAGTTATATAAAGCACCTTAATGCTCGGGTTGGGTGATCTTTTGAGATTGAATGTGAGCTGAACGCAGACTATCTGTCGCTTCTGTTTTGCTCTGCACATCATGTTGTCGTTAGGTGCCATTGAGTCAGTTCTGACTCATAGCAACCCTACGTATAACAGAACAAAACACTACCTGGTCCTGCGCCATCTTCATAATCATTGTTATGTTTGAGCCCATTGTTGCAACCATTGTGTCAATCCATCTCTTTGAGGGTCTTCCTCTTTTTTTGCTGACCTGCTTTACCAAGCATGATGTCCTTCTCCAGGGTCTGGTTCCTCTTGATAACATGTCCAAAGTAAGTGAGACGAAGTCTTGCCATCTCTGCTTCTAATGAGCATTCTGGCTGTATTTCTTCCAAGACAGATTTGTTCATTCTTTTGGCAGTCCATGGTATATTCAATATTTTTCGCCAACACTGTAATTCAGAGGGGTAATTCTTCATTGATCTTCCTTATTCATTGTCCAGCTTTTGGATGCATGTGAGGCAATTGAAAATACCATGACTTGGGTCAGGCACATGTTAGTCCTCAAGGTGACATCTTTGCACATCATAGCTCCTCTAAAAGATCTTACTGTGGTAATGGGAGTCCTGATGGACCATGAATCCTGCCCACCTTTGTGTGTGTGTGTGTGTGTTTATGTGTGTGTGTGCGTTTTGTAAAGATCCAGCTCCTAGAGAACAGTACTACAGAAAATCTGATAATTACTTTGTCATCTTTAGATAGTATTTCTGCTTAGACTGAATGTCATGTCCTTTATTCTCAGATTACTCATTCATCACAGGTGAAGATGCCCCTGTGCCCCTAAATCAGTGTGTATTTTCTAGTTATAACAGAAATTCATTTGTTTGTAGTGACCTTAGCGTAATACAAAAATATGTAGAGAAGAAAACAAAAATCACCAGTTAATACTGTAATAATACCATTTAGAGATAACTACTGTTAACATCTTATATATATTTTGCCACTGTTTCTAATATGTGTATATGTATATATGCTCAATGTATGATTAAAAAAATAAACTTGGCATTATAGTGTATACATAAGTTTTTATATTTTTCTCATGTTTCATTATTTCATGAGAATATTCCTGGACACATCATTTTTATATATTCCTTCATTAAGGATGTATCTTCAGTCAACTCATATGCATGCAAAAGCTGGACAATGAGTAAGGAAGACCAAAGAGTTGATGTCTTTGAATTACGGTGTTGGTGAAGAATATTGAATATACCAAGGACTGCCAGAAGAATGAACAAATCTGTCTTAAAAGAAGTACAGCCAGAATGCTCCTTAGAAGCAAGGATGGCAAGACTTTGTCTCACATATTTTGGACATGTTATCAGGAGGGACCAGTCCCTGGAGAAGGACATCATGCTTGGTAAAGTAGAGGGTCAGCGAAAAAGAGGAAGACCCTCAATGAGATGGATTAACGCAGTGACTTAACAGTGGGCTCAAGCGTAATGATTGTGAAGATGGCGCAGGACTGGGCAGTGTTTCATTCTGTTGTACATGAGGTCGCTATGAGTCGCAACCAAGTCTACGGCACCTAGCAAGCGAGCAGCAGCAACTGGCTATCACAGTTTCCATCACCAGCTAGGAAAGATCATTCAGCAATTTAACACTAATTGCCATAGGTGCTGTTTTCCGTAGTTAGGCCCCTGCTGCGCGGTCAGGTACTCTGCTGCTTCCCCAGAGTCTTTCACTGGCAGGATCCATTTTGTATTGTTCAGGGCCCTGTCAGTTAACAACTTAAACTCCTGCCAGCTTTTTAGGAGTGCCACTTTCACTATTCCTCCCATAATATGGGGTATGTTCATTAAAAAAGTTTTCAACTGTATGATAGGTTAAAAATGTTATCACAATCTTTTACATTTTATTTCTTTGAATAAAAGATCGAACATTGTTTCTTGTGTGTTTTTTCCTTATATGCATTGATTTCGTATATTCACTGTTTATGCCTTTTGCTCATTTTTTTCTATTGAGTTATTAAGGTTTTTCTATTTTTTTTCATTTTGGACCTCAGCTATAGACGGTTGAGTTAGCGATATTCCTCTTTTTGTGGACATTGTCAGCATTTCCCCCTTTTATCCTGATTCCAGTTTCCCATTTCAGTGTCTATACCCCCACCCCCCACCCCACACACAGACAAGCTTCCTAATGTGCTTAATGAATATCCTTTTATTCACATGGAATTTTGTAAAATGCGTACCGCTCTATGTATTGTAGATTTACATAGATCAAATCAAAACAAATTGTGTTTTGAATTTAGTCCTGTTTATTATTTTCACTGAAGCAGTTTTAAAGATCCATCCATGTTGCTCTGTATTTGTCTGATCTTTCATCCACCAAACCAAACCACCAAACCCATTGCCATCATCGAGTCAATTCTGACTCATAGCAACCCTGTAGGACGGAGCAGAACTGTCCCCTAGGGTTTCCAAGGAACAACTGGTGGATTTGAACTGCTGACCTTTTGGTTAGCAGACTAACTCTTAACCACTATGCCACCAGGGCCTCCTTTAATCCACAGTGTGTGCTTTTACCACAATTTGCCTGTCCACATCACCCTGATTCCCCCCAGATTTCCTCTCCTCTGCCAGTAAATAATACTACAATATACATACCCCTTTCAGACTTGTGTGAGATTTTTTGGAATATCTGTATCTCCAAACCATAAAAAACAAACCAGTTGCCATCAAGTCAACTTCTGACACATGGCGACCCCATGTGTGTCAGAGTAGAACTGCACTCCACAGGGTTTTCATGGCTGTGACCTTGCGGAAGCAGATAAACAGGCTTTCTTCTGATGCCTCTCTGAGTTAAAGTTCAAACCACTAAACTTTCGGTTAGCAAGTAGCCCAGCACTTGACCATTTGTGCTACCTCTCTCTCTCTTTCTATATATACATATATGTATTCATATACATATACATACAGGAGCAGAATTGCTGGGTCATAGGTTATGCGTGTACCTAATTTGACTAAGCCTGCGATTGCTCTTCTGAATGGCTACTGCAGTCTAAATTCCCACCTTCAGTGCAAGAAAGTTATTAAATTGCTACATCCTGTCCACACTCACCTGGCCAGTCTAACAGATAAAAGTGATAGCTTATTGTTTGATTTGCATTTTTATGATTATAACATATTTGAGCATCTTTTTTTGGATTTTCTCTTCTGTCTATTGCCTAATCCTAGCCTTTACTTATTTTTCTATGTGCTTCCTGGCTTTGT
Source organism: Trichechus manatus latirostris (assembly GCF_000243295.1). Taxonomy (NCBI): domain Eukaryota; kingdom Metazoa; phylum Chordata; class Mammalia; order Sirenia; family Trichechidae; genus Trichechus; species Trichechus manatus. Next base: position 3,308,119 of record NW_004443975.1, on the reverse strand, counting down.
TTGTTTCTTTGTTTTTCTTGTAGATTTCCAAGAGTCTCTTGTATATTCTAGATCTGTTCGATATTATGAGGTAACTATTAGCCACATGGGCTTATTTAAATTAAAATTTATTCAAGTTAAATAAAATTAAAAATCCAGTTCCTCGGTTGTACTAGCCACATTTCAAGTGTTTAATAGCCACATGTGGCTACTGGCTGCCATATTGGGCAGTGTAGGTTTAGAACATTTCCATCATTGCAGAAAGTTCTATTAGAGAGTACTGTCCTAGATATTGCCATCAAGCCAACCCCGACTCAGGGTGACCCCGTGTGTGTCAGAGTAAAACTGCTTCCTAAAGTTTTTAATAGCTGATGTCACAGAAGTAGATCTCCAGGCCTTTCTTCCAAGGTGCCTCTGGGTGGACTCAAACCTCCAGTCTTTCAATTAGCAGCTGAATGTTAACCATTTACACCACCCAGGGACTTCGCTCTAGATATTAGATGTAGATTGACTTTAGACTCTGCAAATATCTTTTCCTGTACTGTCATCTCTGCTAAATTTGTCCATTGTTTCTTCATTGTATAAAAATCCTTAATTTTGATGTAATTGCATTTATTAATATTTTCCCTTATGATTTGTGCTTTTGAATTTTTGTTTAAAAAGTCCTTTCCCACCTTAGATCACAAATACATTCTATTTCCTTCTATTAATTTTTATAGTTTTTTTTTCCCTTTTACATTTAGGTCTTTAGTCTATCTGAAGTTCACCTTTGTATATAGTGTTAGGTAAAAGATCTAGTTTTATTTTTCTCCAGATGTAAATAAATTTCCCTACCATTATTATTTTTTAATTGTCCTTATTGAATTTGTGGTGGTACCTTTATTGTATATACTTTTCCACAAACACATAGATATGTTCCTAAGCTCTTTTTTTCTACTCTATTGGTCTACTTATTTGTTCTGCACAGTCCACACTTTTTATTACTATGGGTTTGTAGTATGTCTTAATATCTGGTGGGAAAAGTCTTCTCTCTTTACTCTTCGTTTTCAAGGTTGACTTACCTACTTATGAGCCTTCATTTTTCTATGTAAATTTTGGAAAAAGCTTATTTAGTTTCTTAACAAGACAGAATTTTGAATTGGGTTACATCGGATTCAGATGAATATAGTTTAACTTGGGGAACATTGACATCTTTGTAACATTAAATCAGCCCATTTAAAAGTATAGGATATCTCTTCATTTATTCATGTAGTCATCTATGTCATTTATTAGCATTTTAAAGTCCTTTCCTTCCCAGAGGTCTTACACATTCTTGGTTAGGTCAATTCCTAGTTACTTTATCGTTTTACTTTTATGAACTGTATCTTCTTTTTTACTTTTCCAGTTGGTTATTGCTGGTGTAGAGAAATGTTATGATTTTTGTAAGTGGATCTTATAAATGAAAACCCTGTGAAAACGTATTAGTTCTTATCAATTAGTTTACTGATTTGTAAAAACTCTACATATTAAGCATGTTCACTATTTGTATGCCATATTTGTTGCAAGTGTTTTCCTTGGTTTGTCATTTGACTTTTAATTTTATGATTTTTTTATATTTCTAAGTTTTAAATTTATTTGGTAGTCATCTACTAATATTGTGATTTTATCCAGTGCATTTATACGATTTGGCAAAATGGGTGGTATTTCCCTTTGTTTTTTTCAGCACTAGCAATGTGCTTTACTGCCTTTCCAAAATATGTTCTTTCCAGAATGTCAGCCAAAGTTGTTCAAAGGTGTGTTGTCACTTTTGATCCACTAGAGGCCAATACTTGCTTGAAAGAATTTCATGTGCCTTCTTAAAACTCGTACCCTTTCCTCTCTGAAAGGATTTAACTAACTGAAAGAAGCCTTACAGAAAATGAGAAATTTTCATTTAGATTAACTAACTGGAATGGTTTTGAGCCCCGGTGGCACAGTGATTAAGAACTTGGCTGCTAACTAAAAAGGTCGACAGTTCAAATCCACCAGCCCCCGCCTTGGAAACCCTATGGAGCGGTTCTACTCTGTCCTATAGGGTTGCTGTGAGTCGAAATCAACTCTAAGGCAACAGGTTTAACTGGAATGATTTAGAAAAGAAGAATTTGGACAAAAACAAAGGGCTATTTTTATTTTTTATTTATTTTTTAATTTTTTTATTGTACTTTAGATGAAGGTTTACAGAACAAATAGTTTCTTATTAGTCAGTACACATATTGTTTTATGACATTGGTTAACAACCCCATGACATGTCAACACTCTCCCTTCTCGACCTTGGAGGACTTTTTTTTTTTTGGTGAAAATATACATAGCCAAAGTTACACCATTTTGAAAGTTTCTACGTGTACAATTCAGTGACGTCAATTACATTCTTCCAGTTGTGCTGCTATTCTCACTATCCTTTTCCAAATTATTCCGTTACCATTATCTTCAACTCACTGCCCCCTAGGCTTCCCATCAAACCTTTTGAGTTGCTGTTGTCAATTTGATCACACATAGCTATTTCTTTTTTTTTTTTTTTTTTGTACCTTATATGAAAGTTTGCAGAGTAGTTTTTCATTAAACAGTTAGTACACATATTGCCCTGTGACAATGGTTAACAACCCCACGACATGTCAACACTGTCCCTTCTCAACCTTGGGTTCCCTATCACCAGCTTTCTTGTCCCCTCCTGCCTTCTAGTCCTTGTCCCTGTTCTGCTATGCCTCATTACTCCCATTTTGTTTCATGAAGCTGTCCAATCCTCAGCTGAATGGTGAACTTTGGTAGTGACTTGACCACTGAGCTAAAAGGGTGTCCGGGGGCCATACTCTCAGAGTTTCTGCAGTCTGTCAGGCCAGTAAATCTGTTTTTTTTTGTGAGTAAGAATTTTGTTCTACATCCTTTTCCCACTCTGTCCAGAGCCCTCTATTGTGATCTTGGTCAGAGCAGTCTGTGGTGGTAGCTGGGTACCATCTAGCTGTACAGGACTCAGTCTGGTGGAGGCCGTGGTAGCGGTGGTCCATTAGTCCTTTGGAGTAATCTTTTCCTTGTATCTTGTTCTCTTCATTCTCCCTTGCTCCTGAAGGGTTGAGATCAGTGGAGTATCTTAGATGGCTGCTCACAGAGTTTTAAGATCCCAGACTCTACTCACCAAGGTAGAATGTAGAATGTTGTCTTTATAAACTGTGTTATGCCAGTTGAGCTAGATGTTCCTGGAGACCATGGTCCCCACAGGAAAGGGCTATTTTTAAAGATAACAAGTTAAGCAGAAATGACTCAAAGTTGATTTTTAATAAAAAAATGAAAGCAGAAAATAAAAATAAAGCAGTTATAATGTTTAGAAGAAGGAAAAACTAATATGAAAAGTTTAAAGGTCCAGTTTCTAATCAAGATGTAGTTTAAGCATTTGTAAATGAAATGTAGGTAGCGAGAAACTGCAAGATGGCTTTTTCTCCCTTTTCCCTTTCTTTGCTTTGTAAGGCCAGGAGGCGGAGCTAACCTGCCTCTCATATTCTGTAGGAGTCCTACACAAACAACTGAGAAGAAACAGTTCTCAAACTACAGTATCAGTTGTTTTAATTCAGATGAGGGCATCTCTACCATGCTGGCCCTAAAGCAGGCATTTGAAAGGTACTTCCTCTCTAAATCCTGTCCTCTTCTACTTTTAATGTTCTAAAAATAACATTCATCACACAAAAGCAGACAAATCCACAAAGGGAGAGAAAAGGGAAGGAAAGAAGGAAAGAAAGGAGAGAGGGAGGAGGAAGAAAAAATATTCAATATTTTTCACCAACATCATAATTCAAAGGCATCAATTCTTCGGTCTTCCTTTTTCATTGCATTTCACGTACATATAAGGCCATTGAAAATACCATGCTTGGGTCAGGTGCGCCTTAGTCTTCAAAGTGACATCTCTGCTTTTTAACACTTTAAAGAGGTCTTTTGCAGCAGATTTGCCCAATGCAATATGTCATTTGATTTCTTGACTGCTGATTCCATGGGCATTGATTATGGAGCCAAGTAAAATGAAATCCTTGGCAACTTCAGTCTTTTCTCTGTTTATCATGATGTTGCTTATTGGTCAAATTGTGAGGATTTTTGTTCTCTTTATGTGGAGGTATAATCCATACTGAAGGCTGTAGTCTTTGATCTTCATCAGTAAGGGCTTCAAGTCTTTGCTTTCAGCAAGCAAAGTTGTGTCATGTGCATATTGCAGGTTGTTGATGGGTCTTCCTCCAATCCTGATGCAGCATTCTTCTTCATATAGTCTGGCTTCTCAGATTATTTGCTCAATGCGGTGTGATGGATCACTTTTGTATGGCCTTTCTTGCTATGGTGTTGTAACTCCTAACCAAGTGATTGGGTGGAACTGTGCAAATAAAGTCTATGGAATTCTAACGAAGGGGTTGGTCAGTTTTACCATCCTGCTAGGCTTAAAATGAGCCATCCCAGAGGCAAAAAGGAGAGGATCTCACCACCACCAAGAAAGAATAGCCAGAAGCTATTCTTTGGATCTGGGATCCCTGAGCTGAGATCCTGCTAGACCCAGGAGACAGAGAGAGCTATAACACCAAAGAGCAAGATGGTGAAAAGCAGCGGTAGAGAAATGGTAGCAGCAGAGGCAGCAGAACCAGGACACTGGTAGGAGACCAGCAGGAGACAGCGCAGTGGGCGTTCCAGACCACAGAGCGAGAAAGCTGAGCATCTTTGGCCAGGAGGCTTGCTGGAGTTGTAGGATGCCTCCAGGCACTTGATGGAGCTAGGTTTGCCGACCCACGGAGCTAGAGCTGAGTGCCTTCAGGCCGAGGCTTACTAGTAGAATGGGGTGTCTTTGGGGGGCACTTACAGGCAGAGCTAAAAGAGCTTTGTAACACTTGCCCAAGCAGGGCAGAGGCTGAGGGCCAGGGAGAGGCATGCCTTAAGCATGGCTGGGAAGAGGCTGTCCTGATGAAGAACTGTATCCTGAACGTTCCTCAGCCTGAACTGTAACCTGTTACTTCCCTAATAAACCCCATAATCATGAGTATGGTCTGTGAGTTCTGTGTGGCCATTGCAATGAATTATCGAATCCAACAGAGAAGTAGAGGGTGTCCTGGAAGGGACGGTTGGTGTCAGAGTTTGTAAAGATGGCGGAGAGAAGAGGCATGTCTGACTTTCACCACATAGGAATTAGCCTTGGGCTGTTGATCTTGAATCTCTTTACTCCTTGTGAAGTTAGAGGAGGTTAGACGCTGCTGCCACACCATTTTTAAACTCAGCATACAGAATGAATAAATACGGTGAAAGAATACACCCTGACACACACCTTTCCTGATTTTAAACCACGTAGTATCCCCTTGTTCTGTGTTGTTCTGTTCTTGATCTAAGTACAGGTTCCTCATGAGCACAATTAAGTGTTCTGGAATTTTCATTCTTTGCAATGTTGTCCATAATTTGTTATGATCCACACAGTCAAACGCCTTTGCATACTCAATAAAACACAGGTAAACATCTTTCTGGTATTCTGTGCTTTCAGCCAAGATCTATCTGACATCAGCAATGATATCCCTCTTTCTGCATCCTTTTCTGAATCTGGGTTAAATTTCTGGCAGTTTCCTGTCAATGTACTGCTGCAACCGGTTTTGAATGATCTTCAGCAAAATTTTACTTGCATGTGATGTTAATGCTATTGTTTGATAATTTCCACATTCTGTTGGATCACCTTTCTTTGGAATGGACACAAATATGGATCTCCACCAGTCGATTGGCCAGGTAGCTGTCTTCCAAATTTCTTGACGTAGATGAGTGAGCGCTTCCAGTGTTGCATCCGTTTGTTGAAGTATCTCAGTTGATATTCTGTCAATTCCTGGAGCCTTGTTTTTCAGCATTGCTATTACATTATAATATGTTTTAATAGGTGGAAGGGCTAGTCTCCTCTTTTTTAAAAGATATTTAAGACTAAAGAACATAAAGATTTTTATTTACCATATGAACTTTAGATTGGCTTCCTTAAAAAAACTTTGTACTTTTATTGACCATTTAAAATTTATGTAGTAGTTTAGGGACAATTTTCATTGTTATAATGCTGAGACTTCTGAGCCAATAACAAATACTGTTCTATTTAAGTCTTTTATGTCCCTCAGTTTAAATTTTTAATTAAAAAAATTAATACAAATTAAATTTTTTAATACATGGTTTACATTTTTTAATCCAGACCTAGTATTTTTATTGTTAAATTTATTTCTAAACAGTTCATATTTTAATCGCTATCGTATATGATTATCTTTTCTCCCATTATACTACTATTTCATTGGTTGTATAATGGTAAGCTATTAATTTTATTTTTAGTTTTTGCATTAATTTTGTGCCTTGCCAACTTACTCATTGTTTATAATGGCTTTTGAGTTAATTCTGTTGGATTTTCTAGGTACAGTCACATCATGTGAGAATAATAACATTTAAACTTATTTTCTGTCTTGATTTTTAAGAAGCAGAGTGAAGGAAATACTAAAAATATAAAGTTGCATAATTTATCTTTGTTGTACATTGAATCATCATTTGCAGAATAAACATCTGGAATATAGAATAAAGATTAGGTATATTTTGAAATAAAGGAGAAAGAAAGGGAGAGAAAGAGAGACTATAAAATAATAATGATCTGTGGGCAGTCATGAGAAAATTAGAAAGCCTAGTTAATAGCCAAGTACATACAATGAACATGAACATTATGGACATTCAAATCTGTTCAATGTTTTATAACATGGCAGCTGTCATGGATTGAATTGTGTCCCCCAAAAATATATGTCAAGTTGTCTACATCGTGATTTCCAGTATTGCATGATTGTCTACCGTTTTGTCATCTAGTGTGATTTCTCTATGTGTTGTAAATCCTATCACTATGATGTAATAAGATTGATTAGCAGCAGTTATATTGATGAGATCTACAAAATTTGATAGTGTCTAAAGCCAATCTCTTTTGAGGTATATAAGAGAGAAGCAAGCAGACAGACGGGGGACCTCATACCACCAAGAAAGCAGTGCCAAGAGTAGAGCGCGTCCTTTGGATCTGAGGTTCCTGCACTGAGATGCTCCCAGACCAAGGGAAGACTGATGACAAGGACCTGCCTCCAGAGCCGACAGAAAGAGAAAGACTTCCTCTGGAGCGGCGCCCTGAATTCAGACTTCTAGCCTACTGGACTGTAAGAGAATAAACTTCTCTTTGTTAAAGCCGTCCACTTGTGGTATTTCTGTTATAGCAGTACTAAATGACTAAGACACACCTAACTTGAATTCTCAGGCTATGTTCTCCTTTAAATTGCCACTGATGTGGTTAAGTTATGTGGGCATGCCCTTTGAGCCTGCTGCAGCAGTGGCTAATGAAAAAAGGACCTCTGTCCTCTTATCTGCCAGCAAAAGCTGCTGCTAATGGACAGTGATTATCCTGGCCTGCTTCTTATTTTTCCTCAGCCAGAAATGAAAGAACTCTCACTGATTCTTAATAAAAGGAAGAGGAAAAAAAAAGAAACATTTGAGAGCACCACTGGATTTAATTGAATATGACTCTGTAATGGACTGACGGGAAACAAAGATGAAAACCCTTATTGCTGTATCAGTATGTGACTGCTATGCATCGCATTACCCCTGAGAAGAACCACTTTCTTAGGGCTGGGTGGTTTGCTTCACTGTTTTAGAGGCACCTCACAGCCTAGCTGCTTACTTTAGGTTGGCACTGCTGCATTGGCAGGCAGCCTGCTTCCCCCTGCCAAAAGGTATTTTGGATTCAGTTCACATTTTACTTCCATATTTATTTTTACACTTTTTTTTAAAAGCAAATTCTTAATCTGTCTACTTTGTGTGCTAAAGGAAGGAGCCCTGGTGGTTGCAGTGGTTAAGCACTTGGCTGCTTACTGAAAGGTCAGTGGTTTGAATCCACCAGCCACTTCATGGGAGAAATAAGTGGTAGTCTACTTCCATAAAGATTTACAGCCTTGGAAATCTTACAAGCAGTGCCAACTTGGAAACCCTGTGGGGGCAGTTTTACTCTATCCTATAGGGTCACTATGAGTTGGCCAACTCAGTGGCAATGGATTTTGGTTTTGATGTATGCTAAAAGACAGGAATGTTGCTAAATTTTGTGTGCATTTTAGCATTTCTGTTAGATAGTCCAATAAATAATCCAGACCTCTTTTTATGCATTTTCATAGACACAGAGAAATCCAGCTAGATAGAGCTATAGAAGAAAAACAGACAGATAGTGATTACACAGTTTTAGTTACATAAATAGGTGCATACAATAAATACTGTTTAAAATCAAAAACTAAACCATTTGTCGTGGGCTCAATTCCGGCATGTGATGACCCCCATGTGTGCCAGAATAGAACTGTGCTCCATAGGGTTTTCTTTTTTTTTTTTTTTTATTGTTGTAGTTTAAGTGAAAGTTTACAATTCAAGTTAGCCTCTCATACAAAAATCTACACATTGTTATGTGACCCTAATTGCTCTCTCTATACTGTGACAGCACACTCCTCCTTTCCACCCCTGATTTCCCGTGTCCATTCAAGCAGCTCCTGACCCTCTCTGCTTTCTCGTCTTACCTACAGACAGGAGCTGCCCATTTAGTCTCATGTATCTACTTGAGCTAAGAAGCACACTCTTCACAAGTACCATTTTCTGTCCCATAGTCCAGTCACATCTTTGTCTGAAGAGTTGGCCTTGGGAATGGTTTTAGTTCTGGGTTGACAGAGAGTCCGGGGGCCATACTTTCTGGGGCTCATCCAGTCTCAGTCAGACCATTAAGTCTGGTCTTTTTACTAGAATTTGAGTTTCACACCCCACTTTTCTCCTGCTCCATCAGGACCTCTCTGTTGTGTTCCCTGTCAGGGCAGTCATTGGTGGTAGCCAGGCACCATCTAGTTCTGGTCTCAGGCTGATGCAGTCCATAGGGTTTTCGATGTCTGATTTTTCAGAAGTAGATAGCCAGACCTTTCTTCCAAGGCACCTCTGAGTGGACTCAAACCTCCAACCTTTCAGTTAGCAGCTGAATGTGTTAACTGTTGTGCTATGCAGGGACTCTAAACATTGTTTAGACATGCCTTTTTCATTTTAACACTCTATCTTGACTTTCGATGTCGGTACATATAAATGCATCTCATTTGTTTACTGACTTATAATTACACTGTATGGATCTAATATAACTTAACCATCTCTTAGTGATGGGCATTTGGCAACAATTCATCTCATTATATCACCCTCCCTTTAATCTGTGGTAGCTAGAATTGAGAATGAGGATAATAATACCAGAATCTAAGTTTCGCCCAGAGCACGAGAATTTTCTAATGGAGCATGTCCACTCTGTGGTAGTTGGGACCAGCAGAGAGAATTGGGAGCTGTGATGAAGGCAATCAGTTGTGGACTGACAGCATTGGTGAGTGGCCTGGTCCCAGGAGTGACCTTTAGAGAAGCCATAGTAGTTGGCATGGTAACTTCAAGCTCTCAGACTTAGCAATTGCAACATTGGAGCAAAATGGCAATACTGGTTATATTTATTTTCCATAATACTGAAATACTGGCAACAAGGCTGGCATTACTAGCAGTATTTTATTAAAAAGTATGATATGGTACCATCATTTTATACACTTTGTCCTCAGAAAATAACGAACCAGAGAGGTAGTTGGGCCAAGGACTGATGTCCTTCTTCCCTTCCAGCCTAAATTTCTCTAGAAAGAATGAGTTAGGGAATTAGTGAAAATAAAGGATCCTATGGGAGGACAGTGTGGCTATAAGAACATGAAGTTGATCCTCTCAGGAAACAAGGAAAGATGAACCAGAGATCTAGGAACCTCTTCATCCTTTCCTCCCACTCCTCCCTAATCCGTCTATCATAAGGATTCCCTTCCTAACCCCCAGATTCATTCAAATTGCAATAGGACTTTCTGGAAATTCACCAGACCAAAACTCTTGCTGGGGGAAATCAAAATGCTATAAGAAAAAAAAAATGCTCAGCCTCACTAATAACTTAGGAAATGGCAGTTAACACAACAAAATGACACTTTTAACAGGTGTTCAAAGGGCAGTGATGGAGTCAGAATGCATAAAAATGAGACCTTTCTAGTCAGGTGCACATTTATTTGATATGGAATTCGAATGCTGTGTGTAATCTCTGAATACGTCTCATAAATAATTTAGAGTTTGGCGAGGAACTGAGTTTTTTAATTCTTGTGGAATCCAGAATTCTGGATTCCATGGAGGTTGAAGTGACCCTCCCAAACTATTACCCTAAGATGATCTTGGAACCTTAAACCTTGAGAAAACTGGTTTCCTAAAAGTCATCTTTAAGTCAAACAGCCCATTGCCATCGAGTCGATTCCAACTCATAGTGGCCCTATTGGACAGAGTAGAACTGTGCTGTAGGGTTTCGAAGGCTTTAAATCTTTACAGAAGCAGACTGCCACATCTTTTCTCCTGTGGAGCAGCTGGTGGGTTAGCAGCTGAGTGTTTTAACCACTGCACCACCAGGGCTCCTCAAGTAAAATAATAGTCCAGCTTAATTAATAAAGAATGTTTGCCTTGGGCATTGTGGTCTTTTAAAGAATTATCTATGAGAAGTTTCAACAACAGAAACTGCAAAGGTAAGGCTAGAAGCTAGGTTTTTAGGGTAAATCAGTAATTATCTGAATTTTTCTTCAAGAAAATGTTGCACGTCCACAAGTTATTATGTAAACGTTCTTCTGGCCCTGTTTCCATGGCAATGTACCAGTGATAAACTGGGGTGGGGTATAAGAATCTTTGAAATGTTTTTCTCCTTTGGAACATTTTTTACTCTCTAGTCAGAAACGCTGCCCCGATTTGCAAATCATATACTAAATAAACTTCAATCAATTTCTATTATTGGTTTAACATTATTTCTGTTTTAACATTAGATTTTTGAAATGCTGAACTAATGGTACTACACCAAGAACAATACCAGAAAATAACTGGTTCTTGAAAATAGCATGCTATTCTGGAATATCAGAATACTGAAAAACTGCATTTCATTAGTTAGATCAAGACAGGAATGACTAAACATGGTAAAATATCAGAATGAGATATCAAGGTGACAGGAGGAAACCTAGAAAATAAGGCTGAGTAGCCTGTGTCAAAATAATCAAAGCACATGGGGTTTATCTGAGCAGTTAATCCGTGTGCATAGGAAGACCTTTTTCTCCAAAAAACAGATGGTTAGTCCTAGGTCAGTTACAATTAATTTTTAAAGGAGAAAGGAGAGGAAATACAAAGTAGAAAATTAACAGTTTGATTAACGTTAGCATAATTGAATTATGCTTCCTTTCCTTCCTGAGACAGCCAGGTGGTCCTTGTGCCCTGTTTAGCCCCTTGTCATTTGCACAATAAAGGTATCTCAATTATGCTGGAGACTCCAAAGGTTTAGGATTATTGTCTCAAGTAACAGGTAAAGTTAAATTCTTTTCACAAGATAAACATTAAGTGAGTTTATGATTAACAAACGTCTTTGACACAAAAGGGAATCTGCAAGACTTCATGGTTATTGTGCTAAATCAAGAGGTCAATGGTTGGAACCCACCAGCTACTCCTCAGAAGAAAGATGTGGCAGTCTGCTTCCGTAAAGATTATAGCCTTGGAAATCCTATGGGGCAGTTCTACTTTGTCCTACAGGGTCACTATGAATTGGAATGACTTGATGACAGTGGGTTTGTGTCTCCACATTATTTCTTATCTGTTTTTAAGTACATTTCACAATGGTTGGTGACCTCTGTGACTTTTCCTATGCATTCAGAATAATCTGACAATTTAGGCCTCAGTTTCTTTTGTTTTTATTAACTCCTGGAAGAGTACAAATGGCCTGGGTTTTTTTTTTTTTTTAATTGTACTTCAGGTGAAGGCTGACAGAACAAATAGTTTCTCATGAAACAGTAGTACACATATTGTTTTATGACATTGGTTAACAACCCCACAACATGTCAACCCTGTTTCTTCTCGACCTTTTCTTTTTTGGTGAAAATATGCATAGCCAAAGATACACCATTTCAAAAATTTCTACATGCACAGTTCAGTGACATCGACTACGCTCTTCCAATTGTGCTGCTATTCTCATTTTAGATGAAGGCTTACAGAACAAAATAGTTTCTCATTTATGGCCTGGATTTTGAGTCAGAAAACCTAGACTTAGAGTCCTGACTCTTTCTTTCACTTACAAAGGCCGTTGGGTTTTGGACAAGTTCTGTCTACCTCTTTGGGCCTTACTTTCCTTATCAATACAACGAGCATAATAGCACTGCTCTGCCTCTTTCACAGGGGGGCTGTAAGATCATATAAATAAAATATTGGTAATAAAAGCTATAAAAATGAGACCTGAGACTCCAGGATACAATGTTCCCTTATTTAAAATTTTTAATTGGGATAGAAACATGTTGCAGGTCATATCTTTTGGTTTTGCTCTCAAACTCTGCATAATGATGGGCTCCTCTGCCATATCCCTCTTTCTTAAATGTTCCTCTACTATTATTTAGATGTAAATTAAGAGGAAATTTTGAGTCACAGGATGGGGTAAAATTTCCTTCTTTACTAACATTATTAGCTGGTACTCCTCATAGATGAATTATGTTCAACTTCTGCTGTTACGTACCTTCGAGTTGATTCTGACTCACAAAGACGCTAGAGGACAAAACAGAACTGCCCCATAGAGTTTCCTAGGCTGTAATTGTTACAGGAGCAGATTGCCAAGTTTTTTCTCCTACAGATCAGCTGGTGGGTTCGAACTGCTGAGCTTTTGGTTAGCAGCTGAAAGCTTTAATCATTGTGCCACCAGGGCTGTTGTCAACTCCATTCAGAATTAAGTGTCCTGAATCAAAAATTTCTTTTTATACTGTACTATTTGGAGTTAAGGGACCAACTTTTTTCTATATACGCTGGACCACCTTTAGTTATTTTGAAGCAAACCCTGGACATCTTATCAACGGACCCTTTGGATTTGATGTTTAATTCGAACTTTGATTCATGGGTATCGGTCTGCTTTACACCCTGTGACTGAGCATAAACTATGTCCTCTCCCCCATTCCCTGGTCTTGAGCCTCACTGGACATTGGAGCCTTGGGCCACTTGTTTGCTTGGAAAGGGTACTTAGATAACCCCGGGCAATCACCTTGTACCCACTTTGTTTGATCCTACCTTGTTCTTGCTCTCTTATTCTGTCTTTGAACTCTAGCTCCAATCTTGCCTCTAGCCCCATAATAGTATTTGTCACCCCTGAGCTGGGTTCTCACTCTCTCTATGGGACAATGGCATGGACTTGCCCTTGTAAACTTTCTTGACTTTTGGTTCTTCAGACAGTTCACTTCCTAGTAACTTTTGGCAGCACTGGTTCAGCGCCAGTCTCACTAAGAAGGAGAAAAGGGCATATGAATATAGTACTGCTTTCTCTTGTGTGTGGCATTGTCTCTCCTTCAACTGCTTCCTTGAAGCACCCTCTGATGGTTTCAGTGTTATCATTCTTCCAGGCAGAATCAGCCAGTCCAGTGTTTCATGTTGGCGTCATGAAAACTATTGGGCAGAAGAAGGGAAATACCGTACTCCAATCTGTGCTAAACTCTGCCAGTAGACCTCCATCATATTCTTTGGCCTTACGATCTCAGTTTTTTACAGCACTTTTAGGCCAGCAGCTCTTTCTCTTGACTTTTTGGAATCCATGCAGCCTCCTTTACCCAGCAACCCTAGGGAGGAATCCATGGAGTACATCTCCCTGGGGCTAGACTGGAGGACCATCTGAGTGACCCTGGCTGTGTGGAGTTCAAAATCATTCTTCACAGATTCACCAGCCTCTCTGTTCCTGGAATGCCTTTGACATCTTCCATCTGGTGGGTGCTTTTCTGCTGCAGTACACAATGCTGGGGGAAGGGGAGGTTCTCTTATTCCCCAATTGCTCTGGAGATGCTGGTTTAGTTTTGGAACCAATAATTTGCCTCAAGAATTCCAGTCCTTATTTTATACTTTAAGCTCAGGCTTATAAGCAAGCAAGTTAACTTCAGACCCATCCCTTACTTAAAACACCACACCTAGGTCCTGCCCCGCTACAGGTCTTCAGTCCTATTGTGATTTTTGATGATGCATTAAGTGGTCACAGTGGAAACAAGTGGACTAAATGCAAAATTAGGAGGACTGAGGTTCAATTCCATTTCTACTTTTCTCATTCAACTTAGTGAGTGATGTTTTCATTTCTTTATTTCTGACGCAGAAATACTGATTATTTTCTAGGAAGGTGTTTGAATATATGCAAGAATAACTTTCTGTATCTATTATGTCCTTCCCTCCTCCTTCTTTCCTTCTCTTACTGCCTCTCCCCTTCCATCCCTTAGCCCCATGTTTAGATTCTCCTCTAAGGAACTTTCCAACCTATTCTATTTTGGATTAGAGCTAGATTTGTCTTTGAACTGAATCAGTATTCATGAGAGAAAGAATTTTTTTCTGTAGGCAGAAAGCTATGTGAGTTCTATTTTTTGTAAACACGTTTGAAGCCATCCCTACTAGATGACCTAGACTTCTCAGTTCTAACTAGTGATGGCCAAAAGCACATTACCAGTTGCCCAAGCTGTTTGTATTTTTATTTTTGTTATGGCAAGCATTGGGAGAAATGTTAGAAAACTGACATGGATTAAAAAATTGATAGTAGCGAGGTTTGTTTCTTCTCTCTCCTCCTGGTTTGAGTTGTGTTCATTTGGTAAAGGAGAGCATAGAATGGTGAACAAGGATGGGAGAAATGTCAGGAAATATTACATTTGCAATATAAGAACAAAATGGGGTAACTGTCTAGGTGAAAAGAAGCTGAAAAAATATATGCACACATAAATATACATATTTAATATACATATATATACACAGAGATAAAATATACATTAAATATATATTTCTAACATATATTTTGCTAAGTAGTTTTACTGCACTTTTTCATTTAATCTTCATGATAACCCTATGAAGTAGGTACTGATATAATTCTCATTTAAGAGAATGCGAGTAACTTGTCCCAAACCATGTGGAGCCAGGATTTGAACCCAGGCGGTCTGATTCCAGAGCCTGTGTTCTTACTACAAAGATAAGTCTGATTTAACTCTGTGAATTGTGAAGCTCGAGCGTTTGAGGAGTTTCCTGGAAGATTCAGTGCCACTCAAGTTAAGTGTGAACATTTAGTGTGGTCTTCAGACCAGAGTAGATCCAGATGGTCAGTCGCCTCTAGAAGAACCTGTGGAAGAACGAAAGACAGTCCTGGACCCTCAGCTCTAAAATATTCTGGATCTGGACTGGATTGGCCTGGTGACTTGGGGTCAAGAAGAGGGACTCTACTTACTAGAGTGTTTGACCACATGATTGTCACATGGTACAGGTATATTTAAAGCATATTTTTTCCTCTATTGGTTTGACTTCTGATCCAGTTTTGCAAATAATTGCACACATTATTTCTCACTATTCTGTTATTAGAAGTGCATAAATAATGAAATTAATGAAACCTGTTATTCTGACTACTGCTTCAGCATATAATTTTACCCATAATCATAGTGGGTTATCTAAGACTATTCTAATAAAAATCTCTTGTTCCCCATGGTGGCAACCTTTTATTTTTTGTCTTTTTCCAAATGTGTTAATCTCTTTTTAATCCGTGAATGATTAAGCTAGTATGGCAAAAAGTAATATTCCCAGGCACTAAACAGAAATGTAGACATTGAATTTATTAGCCAAACACCACATCTGAGTCATTTTACCACAAACAATCATGTGTATGCATGAGCAATACATAAACTTCTTCAATTTGGTCTGACAGCATAAGATGTTTTAAGGAAATGTTAGGCACTTTTGGCTTATATCCTGATTGAAAAATCTTATTTAGCTACTTGCACCTCTATGCTTCTTCTAGTCTATGACCTTTTTTGTAGAAAAAAAACTCTAAAAGTGGACATGACATTTCTTTTAAAATCAAATGCCTTCTTTTAAGAAGTTGCCATAATAAAAATAGTAAGTGATGAAGATGGTATATAGCTGTGAATTAAAGTTGTTTTTTTTTTAAATTTACCTGCCACATTTAAATAATAATTTATTATTTAAAAATATAAAAATGGGGACTGATGTGTACGTTTGCATTTTTCTGGTTGGTTCCTTTCATCTCTTCCCGGCCGTATTTCTAAATCTTGCTGACCCTTGTATCATTGTTTTTGCCTTCCTTTTTTTTCATGTGATATGTATTTCTTATATTTCGCTCCTGAGGACTTTTAGTTGCTCTGTTCTGCTGCTTCTATGTTTTTTTCCAGTCCTTTCTCCAACACACACACACACACACACACACACACACACACACACTCACCTCCCACTCCCCTCTCTTACTCAACTTTACTGTGCCTTATCCTTTCTTTTCAATTTTTTGAAATATCAGATAACCTGACAAACTAATCTTCATAAATGTATTCACAGTAGAGGGCCAAAGGTCCTATGTAAGAGCACATACAAATTTCAACATTTAGGCAACTAAAAACAAAGTTGTTTTTTTTTTTTTTTAATAGTTGTTTGGCTTATTTACTTATTTGTTTTTATTGTGGTTGAAACATATATAAAAAAAATTTGCCATTTTAATCATTTTTACATGAATTGCATTTACTGTGTTGTGGACCATAGAAACAATGTTTTTACTGGATGATGCGTCTAAATGATCATTTTCAGATAGCAGTCTGGTGGCGGAGCCCCTCAAATGCCACTAAATACAAGATTGTTTTCTCAGCTTGTGGGTAAGATTGGATATCTGGACTCAGGATTGACATGCTGTAAAGATTGATTAGATATTAGAAGACTACTAGTCTGGAATAATACTGCACAGCTTTACAAATAGGAACACCAATTTATTTGATGTATGAGAACTGTGCTTACTGCAGGCTCTATTCCCATGTAACCTGACTGAGATCCTTGCTTCTGGGCTGCATCCTGACAGGGAGTCTAAGTAATCATTTCAGGAGGTGGTTTTGCAGACAGAGAGAACATTCTCAGTTATCCATGAGATGTTGGTATCCTTTCATTTTGTATAGAAGAGACTGTCTCACTTCTCAATTCAGACCCAAAAAGCCTACCATGCCATAGAGCCTTGGATTTCGAACTCACCTACAGATCATGATGTTGAATTCAAGACCCACTCGAAAAAACCTCTACAACACCTCTCCTTGAACACTAATTATCTGCCTAGTACAGACTGGGACATATCAGCAAGGACTGTGTCATCCCAGTTAAAGTACAGCCTAATGAATCATCTCTTCTCTATTGGATATGACTGTGGTTGTCAGACAGCAGTCTGCTTCCTTGGTCAGGATAAAAAAATAAAAAAAAAGGAAACTCGTTGATCTTGATTCAAATCCAACTCCATGACGACTCCATGTGTTACAGAGTAGAACTGCTCCATAGGGCTTTCTCAGTTGTAATCTTTACGGAAGCAGATCATCAGTCCTTTCTTCAGAGATGCCAATGAGCAGCTTCAAAGTTGAGGGCAAATTGTTTGCACGCACAGGGACCTTTGGTCAAGATAAGCATTAACAAATTGTCTTTCATGGGCTTTGTCTGTGTAGTAACTGTCATGTAGAAGTTATGGTTACATTATTTCATTCACTCATTGAATTTGCAGATACCTATTATATGTTTTAGAGCCCTAATGGTGCAGTGGTTAAGATCTCGGCTGCTAACCAAAAGGTCAGCTGTTCAAATCCACCAGCCACTCCTTGGAAATCCTATGGGACAGTTCTACTCTGTCCTATAGGCTCGCTATGAGTCATAGTTGACTCAATGGCAGTGGGTTTACAGGTATTATATGTTTCTATTGTTTCATGTAGTTTTCTGAATATAACACTTATGTTTTCTATTATTATATTTTCAAATCTAAAATTATTGGTTGGAGGTGGATACTTATGTAAATTTCAATTGCCATATACTTATCTATTTCAAGGTTAGTAAATATATGCTGTTATTAAATCATTTTGATTTTGCTTAGGGCAAGAGAAAAGGAAGGGAAACATCAGCAATTGGCAGGTACATAGGGTTGCTATGAGTCGGAATTGACTAGATGGCCACCGGTTATGGGTGCTAGGCATTCTATCGTATTCGCTTAGTCTTCCACGCATGCTTGTGAGGTAGATTCTGTTCTGAGGATATAATGAGAAAACTGAGTCTTGCAAAGGTTGCATAATTTGCTCAGTCACCCTGCTAGTAAAACAGTGAGTCAGGATTTGAAGCCAGGTCTATCCAACTCCATGCTCTCTGTACTATCTGGTGCTTCCTCTCCCATAGCTTTATTCATATTTGCCTCCCCACTGTGCCCAGACTTTCTGTAAATTTTTGTTCAACAATCCCTTCAGTGAGATGCATAATGGCTATCACCTCTATCCCCCATTCCACACCAAAAACAAGATAAAAGGAACCACTCTCTGTATCATGTCTTTCCCTTGCTCTGCAGTTCATTTCTTTTTCTTTATTGTAAAGCAGCTTGAAGAAGTTGACCTTACTCCATTTTCTCTGCTTCCTTATTTTCCACTCACTCAATAGTCACTACTGCTTAGCTTCACCATCCCTCCTCCCCCACCCCCACTCGAACCAATTCCTCCAGGTTCCCAGAACTCATAAGTACATCTTTCTGCTCTTCAGTTATTTGACCTTTGAAAATGTACAGTGTTGGCCAGCCCTTCCTTTAAACTCTGTCCTTCCCCATAAATTCATCCACCTATGAGCAGCTGATATTTGACAAAGGCCCAAATTCTGTTAATTGGGGAAAAGACAGTCTCTTTAACAAATGCTGCTGGCATGACTGGATATCCATCTGCAAAAAAACTGAAACAAGACCGCTACCTCACACCATGCACAAAAACTAACTCAAAATGGATCAAAGACCTAAATATAAAATCGAAAACGATAAAGGTCGTGGAAGAAAAAATACGGACAATGCTAGGAGCTCTAATACATGGCATAAACAGAATACGAACCATAAGTAACAATGCACAAACACCAGAAGAGAAACTAGATAACTGGGAGCTCCTAAAAATCAAACACTTATGCTCATCAGAAGACTTCACCAAAAGAGTAAAAAGACAACCTACAGACCGGGAAAAAATTTTTGGCTGCGACAAATCCGATCCACGTCTAATCTCTAAAATCTACAAGATACTGCAAAACCTCAACAACAAAAAGACAACCCAATTAAAAAAGGGGCAAATGATATGAACAAGCACATCGCCAAAGAAGACATTCAGGCAGCTAATAGACACATGAAGAAATGCTCACAATCATTAGCCATTAGAAAAATGCAAATCAAAACTACAATGAGATACCGTCTC
>NW_004443975.1:3255725-3288706 GCF_000243295.1 Trichechus manatus latirostris | reverse complement strand
TGTAAAATGGTACAACCACTTTGGAAATCGATTTGGCACTTCTTTAAAGAGCTAGAAATAGAAGCACCATATGATCCAGCAATCTCACTCCTTGGAATATATCCTAGAGAAATAAGAGCCATCACATGAATAGATATATGCACACCCATTTTCATTGCAGCACTGTTCATAATAGCAAAAAGATGGAAACAACCTAGGTGCCCATCAAAGGACGAATGGATAAAGAAATTATGGTATATTCACACAATGGAATACTATGCAACGATAAAGAACAACGATCAATCTGTGAAACATCTTATAACATGGAGGAATCTGGATGGCATTATGCCGAGTGAATTTAGTCAGTCACAGAAGGACAAATATTGTATAAAACCACTATTATAAGAATTCAAGAAAAGGTTTAAACACAGAAGAAAACATTCTTTGATGGTTACAAGGGTGGGGAGGGAGGGAGAGGGGTATTCACTAACTAGATAGTAGACAAGAATTATCTTAGGTGAAGGGAAGGACAACACACACTACAGGGTAGTCAACACAACTGGACTAAACCAAAGCTAAGAAGTTTTCTGAATACAACCAAACACTTTGAGGGACAGAGTAGCAGGGGTGGGGGTCTTGGGAGCATGCTTTCAGGGGACATCTAGGTCAATTGGCATACGAAAGTTTATTAAGAAAATGTTCTGCATTCTACTTTGGTGAGTGGTGTCTAGGGTCTTAAAAGCTAGCGAGTGGCCATCTAAGATGCATCAATTGGTTGCAACCCACCTGGAGCAAAGGAGAATGAAGCACACCAAAGACACAAGGAAAATATTAGCCCAAGAGACAGAAAGGTCCACATAAACCAGAGACTTCATCATCCTGAGACCAGAAGAACTAGATAGTGCCTGGCTACCACCAATGACCGCCCTGACAGGGAACACAACAGAGAGTCACTGATGGAGCAGGAGAAAAGTAGGGTGCAGAACTCAAATTCTAGTAAAATGACCAGACTTAATGGTCTGACTGAGACTGGAGGAGCCCCAGAAAGCATGGCCCCCGGACTCTCTGTCAACTGAGAACTAAAACCATTCTCAAGGCCAACTTTTCAGACAAAGATTAGACTGGACTATGGAACAGAAAATGGGACTTGTGAAGAGTGTGCTTCTTAGCTCAAGTAGATACGTGAGACTAAATGGGCAGCTCTTGCCTGTAGGTGAGATGAGAGAGTAGAGAGGGTCAGGAGCTGGTTGAATGGACACAGGAAATCAGGAGTGGAAAGGAGGTGTGTGCTGTCACAGTATAGGGAGAGCAATTAGGGTCACATAACAATGTATGTATGAATTTTTGTATGAAAGGCTAACTTGAATTGTAAACTTTCACTCAAAGTACAACAAAAAATAAAAATGAAAAAAAAAACTCTGTCCTTCCCTATCCCTGTGAGCTGTCTCTCCTGGTTCTCTTTCTCCTGTCCTTGTCCCCACTCATTCCCAGGCTCTTTCACTACCTCTTCTTGTTTCACCTGCTCCTTGAATGTCAGAGATTCCTTAGAGTTCTCTCCCTTCTCTCGTTCCCTATTC
Organism: Trichechus manatus latirostris; assembly: GCF_000243295.1. Taxonomy (NCBI): domain Eukaryota; kingdom Metazoa; phylum Chordata; class Mammalia; order Sirenia; family Trichechidae; genus Trichechus; species Trichechus manatus. The sequence goes on along the minus strand of NW_004443975.1, from coordinate 3,287,150 downwards.
CTCTTTTCTCTTTATTTTCTCCGTGAAATCATATCCATTGCCACAGCTTCAACTCCTTAAATATACATCTCCAGTTCCAGACGTGGAGACTGGTCAGACCTGGTTAAGGCTTACGTTGTAGCCTTGATATCTCCCAGTGCGTTATCACAAACACTGCAATCTCAATTTATTAGCTGAGATTGTCATCCATTGTCTTCCTCAACACCACCTCCAACCCCTAACACAGTCGGTTGTTCTGTACTTGGTGATAATGTAACACCTTTAGGTCTCTCTTTTATCACTTGATGTATTATAATTAGTTATTTATGCATCTGTTCCTTCTGTGGTTGATTAGCTATGAAAGAGCTTATTTTCCATGCTTATCATCTTTTCTTCCATTTTTAGCATAGTTCCTGGCCTAAAGTTAGGGCGCAGTAAATGTTTGTTAAATAAATAACTGAGACTGCAGATATACCTTTACAGACTCAGTTGAATCATTCTGCCACAAATCTGGAAGCACAATAATGAAACAAACTCACCTTTATCATTTAATTTTCTGTGATCCATACAGAGTAACCTAAATCATTGAGATAAAAGTATGGGCCATTTTTATCGAAGATTCTAAATGAGTCACTGCAGAACACTCCCCAGTAGTTGGCAGGAGTTAGTCTCTATATTTCATCCCAATTTAAAGAATTATATAATCTTAGCTTTGAATATGATGGCTTTAGAGCAAAGGCCACTAGAACACAGTGGAATGTTCTAACTCAGATCCATCATTTAGAGTCCAAGGGTCCAGGTGTCCTGACCACAAGGCTGCACTGGAGAAGCAGCTACTCCTGCTTTGCCATGTGTGCCACCTTCCTTTACTCTTCTCAAACCCTCAGTCCATTCTTATAATTACTCCCACTAGATTTGTCTCAATCTAAATGGCATCAGTCTGGTACACTAGAAAGCTCTTAAGGCTTTATTTCTTTATGACTCTACTTCTCAAATAAAAGTATAACAATATTAAAGAGATGTTTTTCTTAGTCCTAGACAGAATGAATTGGACAGGATGTGTTTGAGTAGGTATTTCTGCCTGCAGTCGATCCGTCAGCAAGCATTGATTAAACTCTTACAGTCAGCAAGACATTGTATTCAACAACAACAACAACAAAAAAAAAAAACAGTTGCCGTCAAGTTGATTCCGACTCATGGTGATGCCATGTGTGCAGAGTAGAACTGCTGCATAGGGTTTTCAAGGCTGTGACATTTCAGAAGCAGATCTCCAGGCCTTTCCTCTGAGGCACCTATGAATAGGTTCAGAACCCATAACCTTTCATTTAGTAGTTGAGTGTTTAACCTTTTGTACCACCCAGGATTCCTGTACTAACACAAACCAAAACCAAAACCGAAACCATTGCCATGGAGTTGATTCCAACTCATAGCAACCCTACTGGACAGAGTAGAACTGCCCCCTAGGGTTTCCAAGACTGTAATGTTTATAGAAGCAGACCAACGTGTCTTTCTTCCGTGGAGCAGCTAGTGTGTTCAAATCACCAATCTTTCGGTTGGCAGCCGAGCGCTTTAACCACTGAGCCACCAGGGCTCCTTACGTATTAAACACAGGGGGTAATAAAATGAAGAAAAAAAAGTGCTTCCTGCTTCTAAAGACGTCTGTATGCTGACTCATTCAGGAATCGATCACCAGTGTTATTTAACGACCTGAGTCAGTCTTACCAACTCAAACGTTGCATGTCACAGTCACCTTAAAAATAATAAAGATACCCCGGCCCCACATCAGTCATAGCTGAATCAGAACTTTTAGGGGATGGAGGCTGGGAATCTATATCGTATTTTAAAAAGTACTTGTTAGCTGATTCTAATGCTGCCAGTGGACTAGCTTTTGGGAAATCACTGGCCCAAATTTCAAGTAAGTAAAACCTCATTGAGAGCTCTGCATCTGGCAATAACTAAAAGAGCCATGCTAACTTATCTCTGCTTTTTTAGTGACAATTTTTAGAAATTCAGGCAAATTTGTAGTTTATAATTTTATAAAGTGAAGTTCAAAGAAAATAAAAATATAAGTGCATTTCTTTTATCCTAAAGGAAATGTCTGCCTTTTTTCCTTATGTAATTTATACACAATTTGTTCGTCATGCTGGAATGGTTCATGACTCAGCTTTGCAAATTAGTGCTAATAGGAAGAGCTTCTGGCATACTGGAATAGAATTAGTGCTGGCAATCATGAAATTCAAATCAAACAACAAATATTTATCAGGTGTCTAATATGTACCAGGCATAGTGTGCAAATCACCAAAAAATACTAAACATTTGAGTTTTTATTAAATAAAGTCAGACTATGGCAGAATAGTAAGTAACAGTGATTTATAAGTAGTATATATCAGCTAATATAAGCATAATATCGCTTCTAATCCCTCTGAGCCAGTCAAGGTCAAATTGAATTAAACTCTCTGAAGTGTTAGAAGCATGCCATTGATGTTGATGTTATTAATTTCATATCTTTAATATTGATCCAAAAATGGCTTTCAAACATCCTTTACTATTGCATATATTTGGCAGAGAACTTACTAGTTTCCAGTGTGCAAAAAGTCAATTAACTAATTGCTGAGGCAGCTAAGAGAATCTAGAGGGTGGAGTGGGAAAGGAATTAAAGGAGAGTGTGAGTAGTATCTTGATCCATGACAACTGGCCCAGAAGCAAAGATTAAATTACTCCTTTGACAGTGGATGGCCTATGGAGGAGGGCAGGAGATAAAAGAGTAGGAAATGAGGTGGGTATGGGATAGGAGAAGTCAGAGAAGGTGGGGAAGTGGGGAAAGTGTCCCTGGAGGAAGATGGAAGAAAATGATATTTGAAATCCTCAACGGCGTATTATAGTGATGTTCAAAAATCCAGGTACTCCCTGAAGTGGACAGGACCAAGGGACTAGAAAGGGATCAGACCAGTATCTGGTATTATAAGTATTTTTTAAGATATGAATGACCTTTCTTTACTTTTTAAAATAATATTTGATTGTGTTTTAGGTGAAAGTTTACATAGCAGATTAGGTTTCTCTTTAACAATTTTTATACAAATTCTTCTGTGGCATTGGTTACAATATTTGCAATGTGTCAGCATTCTCATTATTTCCATTCTGTTCGTTCTGTTTCCTTTGACCTAGCTTCCTTTCCCCTCCTTGCCTTCTCATCTTTGCTTTTGGGTAAATCTTGACCTTTTGGTCTTATATAGTTAAATTGTTTAAGGGAGCACATTATTCATGCGTGATATTGTTCATTTTGTAAGTCAATCTATTATTGGAGTGAAAGGTGACCTGAAAAAGTAGCTTCAATTCCAAGTTCAAAGGATATCTTAGAGCGATAGTCTCGGTGATGCCTCTGGTGTCTATTGATCCAGTAGGTCTGGCCTTTTTTAGATTTTGAGTTTTGTTCTACATTCTTCTGCCATTCTACCTGGGACCTTCTATTGTGTCCCTGGCCAGAATGGTCAGTAGTGGTAGCCAAGCACCAGCTAATTCTTCTGGTCTCAGGTTAGAAGAGGCTGTGGTTGATGTAAGCTATTAGTTCCGTGGACTAGTTTCTTTGAGCCTTTGATTTCCTTCATTCTCTTTTGCTCCAATAGAGTAGAGAACAATAATTGTATCTTAGATAGCTGCTCGAAAGCTTTTAAGACCCCAAATACTACTCACCAAACTAGGATGTAGAACATTATCTTTATGAACTGTGTTATGCCAATTGACTGAGTTGTTTCCCGAAACTATGGCATTGTCTTAGTCATCTAGTGCTGTTATAACAGAAATACCACCAGTGGATGGCTTTAACAAAGAGAAGTTTATTCTCTCACAGTCCAGTAGGCTACAAGTCCAAATTCAGGGCATCAGCACCAGGAGAAGGCTTTCTCTCTGTGTTGGCTCTGGAGGAAGGTCCTTGTAATGCATCAGTCTTTCCTTGGTCTGGGAGCATCTCAGCGCAGGAACCTCAGGTCTAAAGGATGCGCTCTGCTCCTGGCACTGCTTTCTTGGTGGTGTTAGGTTCCCATGTGTCTCTGCTTACTTCCTTCTTTTATATCTCAAAAGAGATTGGCTTAAGACACTATCTAATCTTGTATGCCTCATCAGTATAACTGCCGCTCATCCATCTTATTAGATCATAGTGATTGAATTTACAACACATAAGGAAATCACATCAGATTACAAAATGGTACGCAATTATACAATTACTGGGAATCATGACCCAGCCAAGCTGACAGATATTTTTTGGGGACGCAATTCAATCCATGATGGGTCCCAAGCCTTTTAATCCAGTAAACCAATCCCTCGAGTTGTTTGGATATGTCTAGGAAGCCTCTGTAACTGTGCCCCATATGTGGTTTGTTATATATGTGGATATATATGCAGCACACACAAACATGTATATACATACGCCTACAGATACACCTATACATGCATGTGCGTTTACTGGCATATGCCTTCCTATACATGTACAGTCATGTGCCGCATACTGTCCATTCGGGCAATGTCTGACTGCATATACATCTGTGGTCCCTTAAGGTTATAATGTTGTTATTAGGTGCCATTGAGTTGATTCCGACTCATAGGGACCCTATGTACAACAGAACAAAACACTGCCTGGTCCTGCTCCGTCCTCGCTATTGCTGTTATGCTTGAGCCCATTGTTACAGCCACTGTGTCAATCCATCTTGCTGCGGGTCTCCTCTTTTTGGCTGACCCTCTACTTTACCAAACATGATGTGCTTCCTTTTGCAGGGACTGATTCCTCCTGATAACAAGTCCAAAGTATGTGAGATGAAGTCTCGCCATCTTTGCTTCTAAGAAGCATTCTGGCTGTACTTCTTCCAAGACAAATTTGTTTGTTCTTTTGGCAGTCCATGGTATATTCAATATTCTTCATCAAAGATATCCTGATTGGAGAATGGGATGTGGCGGACGTAACCAGATGTAGAGAACACAACAGCTTCCCACAAGAAACATGTGTATCTCATGTCTCTTGTATACAAAGCAACAGCCTCCAGACTCACTGAACCCTACCTTAGTCCTGCAAGCTCCAACTGTGTTTAAGTACAGATTACATATATGTACTGTGGTGTTCACGCAATGTCCAAATCACATAACACCCTATTTCACAGAACGTATTGTGGATGTTAAGCGACACATGACTGTATATGCATCCGTGTTTACCTATGTAACCACACACATATTTTTTGGTTGTTTTTACTGTTGTTGCAAAATTGTATATGTTATAGCATTTCCTGAAATTGTCCCTTTTTCTCGTGTACTTCTTAATGTCTTTATTTACCTTGGTCAAGTTGTGCTGACTCCACCTATGTCTGAGATTGCCTTTCATCACCAAAAGTAACAAGTGTCTACTGTCTAGAAAGTGATTTCCCCCACCACCTATCCCTGGTAACTATCACATAACTTTGCTTTCTGTGTGTATATCTATTCTTGATTTTTTATAATAGTGGGATCATACAATATTTGTCTTGTTGGGATTGACTTATTTCACTCAGCATAATGTCCTCCAAATTCATCCATTTTATAAGATGTTTCACAGACTCGTCATTATTCTTTATAGTTTCATAGTAGTATTGCATTGTATGTGTGTACCACAATTTGTTTATCCATTCATCTGTTGATGGGCACTTAGGTTGTTTCCATATTTTTACCATTGTGAATAATACTGCAGTGAACATACGTGTATATATAAATGTCTTTTCACGTCACTGCTCTTATATCTCTAGGATATATACCTAGGAGTGAACTTGCTGGATCATAAGGTATTTCTAGCTTTTTGAGGAAGCACCATACTGTGTTCCACAGTGGTTGTACCATTTTACAATCCGACCAGCAACGTATAAGAGTTCCAATTCCCTCAAACCTCCCTAGCATTTGTTTTTTTCTGATCATTGCCATTTTTGCAGGGGTGAAATGGTATCTCATTGTAGTTTTGATCTGCAGTCAGAATCAACTTGAGGGCAGCGGGTTTGGTTTTTGTTGCTTTTTAATGGCTAATGATTGTGAGCGTCTTTTCATGTATTTGTTGGCCATCTAAATATCCTCTTTGGTGAAACGTCTGTTCATATCCTTTGCCATTTTTTTGATTGGATTGTTTGTCTTTTTGTTGTTGAGTTATTGAAGTTTTCTATATACTTTAGAGATTAGACCCTTATTAGATATGTTGGTGCCAAAGTTTTTTCCCAGTCTGTAGCTTCTCTTTTTACTTTCTTGGTAAAGTCTTTCAATGAGCATAACTATTTAATTTTTAGGAAGTTTCAGTTATTAGATTTATCTTCTGTCATTCTGTCATTTTTAGTTTTGTTTGATAGGTGATTTATGCCAAAAATTAGGTCCCTTAGTTTTGACCCTGTTATCTTCCAGGAACTTTGTAGTTTTAGCTTCAACATTCAGGTCTTTGATCCGTTTTGAGCTAGTTTTTGTGCATGGTGTGAGGTATGGATCCTGTTTCATTTTTCTGCATACAGATATCCAGTTTTCCAGCACTATTTGTTAAAGAGACTGTTTCTTCCCCCACTGAATGGACTTTGAGCTTTTGTCACAGATCAGCTGCCTATAGATGGATGGATTTACTTCTGAGTTCTCTCAATTCTATACCATTGGTCTATGTGTCAGTCATTGAATGAGTACCAGGCTGTTTTGATTACCGCGGCTGTATAGTAAGTTTTGAGATCAGGGAGTGTGAGGCCTCCTACTGTTCTTCTTCTTCAATATTGCTTTAACTATTTGGGGCCTCCTTCCTTTCCATATAAAATTGGAGATTAATTTTTCCATTTGATTAAAGTATATTGTTATTTGGTTTGGGATTGCATTATATCTATAAATTGCTTCTGGTAGTATTGACATTTTCACAATGTTAAGTCTTCCAATTCACGAGCATGGAATGTTTTTCAACTTATGTAGATCTCATTTAGTTTCTTGCAGTAGTGTTTTATAGTTTTCTTTTCATATGTTTTTTATATCCCTGGTTACATTTATTCCTAGGTATTTTATCCTTTTGGGGGCTATTGTAAATGGTATTGTTATCTTGATTTCCTTTCGGAGTCCTCCTTGTTAGTGTAGAGAGCCCAAATGATTTTTGAGCATTCATCTTGTACCCTGCCACTTTGCTGAATCCTTCTATTAGTTCCAGTAACTTTCTTGTGGAATCTCTGGGATTTTCTATGTATAGGATCATGTTGTCTGCGAATAGGGATAATTTTACTTCTTTTCCACTTTGTGTACCCATTATTTCCCTTTCTTGCCTTATTGCTCTAGGTAGGACTTCCAGTACAATACTGAATAAGAGTGGTGATAAAACGGCATTCTTGTCTCATTCTCATTCTCAAGGGGGTGTGCTCTCACTCTTTCTCCGCTGAGAATAATGTAGACTCTTGGTTTTGCATCTATGCTCTTAGTTATGTTGAAGAGTTTCCCTTCTATTCCTATTTTGCTGAGTGTTTTTATCAGGAAATGATATTAAATGTTATCAAATGACTTTTCTGTGTTGATTGAGATGATCATGTGATTCCTTTGCTTTATTTATGTGGTGAATTACACTGATTGATTTTCTAATGTTGAACCATCTCTGCATCCCTGGTCTGAATCCCACTTGATCATGATGTGTTATTTTTGTATGATAAGTATTTTGAAGGCAGATATAACTACCTGTCTCTTCAGCACCTATCAAAAGGCAGTTTTGAAATTTCAGTTGAAAAGAATTTAGAGGGTAAACAACTGTTCTTCCTACATTTCCAAAAGCAGATTAGCTGTAGGGTTAGCTTTTCAACATAGTAGCCTTAACTCTGAAAATTTGTATGTGATAGCAAATAAATCTAAAGGAATCTCTCACTTGTGAATATAATAAAGATATTTATTTAAGGATATTTTCTAATGGTGCATTTTTCTTATAGGCTTTCTAAATGGTCTAAGAGTAACATACTCTATGTCTATCACATATCTTTCAAAATGATTAAGGAGGATTGTACTAACAAAAAGAACACATTATCAGTTATGACAAATGTTATTTATTTTTTTTGCTTATCAAGGACTTAGTAATGAAAAAAGAGTAAGAGTTTTGAATTCTTACTCCCTTTGTCTTTACTCTGGTTGTCTATTTATGTTGAAAGGTCTAAGTGTTTATTTTCTACAACTCTGGATGTTTTATGAGTCTTATTTTATGAAGAGGTACTCTTACTTATGGAAACACTACCTGAATTTGGATTTTCAAATAGACTTTGCTTTATGAAAAATGGGGTCAGTTTTGAAAGAGAGGAAGTTATTACCACTAGAGGAACATTATAGGGATAGATCATTCTCTTTCATCATTTGTTAAAGAGAACTGGCAACTTGGCAGAAAAATTGAAAATAAATTTTGTGGGTTTTTTATTCTTTAGAGCCTGAACTACATCTGTATATGTATATATGTATATAATCCTCTGTCCATACTAGAACTTCTCCCACAAAATGGCTGAATTAATTTACAAAAATATATACAATACAAAAGGATAAAATAAATTGCCTGGATGATGTGGGCCAGAGGAATATTTGTGCAAGATTATAAAATCTAGTCATGTTCCAAAACAATTGCTGAGGGAAGGATACAGATTTGGCTCTAAACTTTCTAAGCCACCAGAGAAAAGAAGCAACAACTTCAAGGTTCAGGAATTATAGAGTCCAGAAGATCAAAGCAGATAAATTCTTTGCACAAAGCATAGCCTTTCCTAACCCTGGGACCTGAGACAAAGAGTTCTCTTGAATCTTTGTAGAGGACCCTGTGTCATCCAGGGATGATGCTGCCATTATGGTATCCCTGTCATAAAGACAACAACGTGTTCTCTTTGGCTATTTATTACAGTGCCCCTCAGCTTATGTCTTAGTTATCTAGTGCTGCTATAACAGAAATACAACAAGTGGATGATTTCAACAAACAGAAGTTTATTCTCTCATAGTCTAGTAGGCTAGAAGTCCAAATTCAGGGCATCATCTCCAGGGGAAGACCTTCTCTCTGCTGGCTCTGGAGGAAGGTCCTTGTCATCAGTCTTCCCCTGGTCTAGGAACTTCTCAGTCACAGGGACCCTGGGACCAAAGAAAGCCCTCTGCTCCTGGCACTGCGTTCTTGCTGGTATGAGGTCCCTATGTCTCTCTGCTTGCTTCTCTCTTTTATATCTCAAAAGAGTTTGGCTTAAGACACAATCTAATCTTGCAGATCTCATCAACATAACTGCTGCTAATCCATCTCATTAATATCATAGTGATAGGATTTACAACACATAGAAAAATCACATCAGATGACAAAGTGGTGGACAATCACACAATACTGGGAATCATGGCCTAGCCAAATTGATGCACATATTTTTAGTGGACACAATTCAGTTCATGACAACTTGGGTGCAACAAAGCCAATGTACAAGTCAGTAAAAGCACGTTAAGGAGTTACCAAACTGAGGCAACCCAAGCATGCAGCTTTCAGATAGAATGCTTTGATACCAGAGACAGAACATACTGAATTGCCTTTTACATATGCTGAATTGTTCTGTTAAGGGGTGAAGTGAGAAAAATCAAGTTAGAGTCAGAAGCTATATAGAAGAAGGACTAAAGAAGTAAAGGGAATAATTTCTTTTTTGCTGTACAAAATGATAGCTTTTTTTTAGTCCTCCTGCTGTTGGGATACTATATACTTTCCTAAGAGAAATTAGAAGCCATTGAGGAGATAATTTATACGGATGTCCTCCATAATAGGGAGCTAGCCATAGGCATCAAACTCAAAAACCCAATATAATACATTTTTCTTACGTGTTCTAATATTTACTAATCTACTTGGCTGCTAATAATATGGATTGTTCAAGGGGGACTGGTAGGCGTATTCAGTTTCTGCTCAGTCTAAGCAAGAGGAAACAGGTAGAGGACCTGAAGAGACGGCGAGTTCTGGGGACCTCATTATTAGTGGTGGCTATGCTGTGGAATGAAAATGGATGTCATTAGTAACTCACCTTGTCTCTCTGCTCCCCAATTTCCATAGCTTTTACTCACCATCAGTGCAGTAAGTGGGCCAATCTGTGAGGGACAAACAGTAGTTTCTTTTTCAGTTGGAATGTGATGGTTATTGGACCAAGTCATGAGATGGGTCAGCTCTTATGGAGAAACCACATCATGCCATGCACAATAAAAACAACACGTGGTATTGGTGCATTACTCTATAGTTTTAAGACACCTAGAGGCAAGCAGAGCAGGTTGCTGTTGTTGTTGTTGTTAATTGCCATCAAGTCATGGCAATCCCATGTATAACAGAATGAAATGTTGCCCGGTCCAAGCATGACAGGAAGCACCTCTATTTTTCAGAAAAGAAAATTGAGGTTCAGGAAGAGTAAGTGACTTATTTGATGTCACACAGCTTGGAAGCTGGCATAGGCTGAGCTCTTAACAGTGATCTACTAATTCCAAGCTCTATGCTTTCCCCACTACATCATGTATATAAAGCTGTCATTCAACAAATACTTACCTGCTGTGTTCCAGGCACTGCTCTAGACTCTGAGGACACAGTAAGTGATCCAAATGAAGTTCCTACTCTCAGGAAGTTTATATTCTAGAGAGAAGTGACAGATAATAAAGAATAAGCAAATAAGCTGGTGCTAAGTACTATAAAGAAAGGATACGGAGGATAGAGGAACAAGGGGCAGAGGTGAGGAGGCAGATAAGGAAGGTGCTATTTCAAATGGGGATGGTCAGAAAAGGACTCTTTTATAAGGTGACATTGAGTAGAGGAAGTGACCCTAGGGGAAAATTTTTTTCCATTTTGTATCAGATATTCTAGCTAATAGTACATTTGTGTGTTTTAAGCCACTAAATTTGTGGGAATTTGTTATCAGGAGGGATCAGTCCCTGGAGAAGGACATCATGCTTGGTAAAGTACAGGGTCAGCAAAAAAGAGGAAGACCCTCAATGAGATGGATTGACACAGTGGCTGCAACAACGGGCTAAAGCATATAACCTTGTTTTAGATATTTTGCTTGTACTGAAAGGATATGCTTAGGCCTATACCTTTCAGATTTTTTTTCCTTATGTAAAAATTGCCAGTGGTGATTATTATCACATTAGTAATTATTACAAAGTGTTCCCAGCTTGGTGGGAATAAAATCTCCCTGGACTAGAATAAATCTAATTATATCATCCTAACATGGTAAAATATGGCACAAAATATCTTGACCACACACAGAAGGGTGGGTGGACTTGGCCTCAAAACTAGGCTGAATTAAATAGCAGATAGGTTTTCAGGATATTATGGATTAAAGACAGCCAGAGTCTTATGGCCAAGATTATATCCTCCATTCAATTTAATCTAATAATTCAATTCAATTACATTTTTAAAGGTGTTCAAATTGCCCTCCTCTCAAAAAGTTATAATTTGGTTATGAACAACAACAAAAGAACAAAACATACAAAACACATGACATGTGAATGAATTAAATAATAAGAGCATGTTGCTGAGGCTGACCTCTGTGGGAATTAGTGGACTCTTGGACACTGCTTAAGTACCTGGGGTCTGGTTAACATTTCTCATTGTTCCCCAGTATCAAAGTGTTATAGTCCTCGTTCTGTAATCTTCAATTTCTCTGTTAGATAGAACCACTCAGTGATAACATGCAGTTCCTTTTGTATCAAAACATTTTACCTTCTCCTACACCCAGTTTAAGGAGACCTGGTGGCGTGCAATTGCTAAAGCATTCAGCTGCTAACCGAAAATTCGGCAGTTCGAATCCACCAGCTGTTCCATGGGAGAAAGGTGTGGTAATCGGCTTCTGTAAAGATTTACAGCCTTGGAAACACTATGGGCTGGCTATGGGTCGGAATTGACTCAACGGCAGTGGGTTTACACTCTAGTTTAGTACTTCTCAATCCTGGCGACAAGTAAGGAGACACCACCTGGCGAGATTAAAACAACAACAAGGCCTAGGCCTCACCGCGCTGAGATTCAAATTTAACTGGTTTGGGGTGCCCACTCATTAGTTTCCTATTGTTGCTATAAAAAATTACCACAAATTTAGTGGCTTAAAACAACACAAATGTATTATCTTACAGTCTTGGAGATCAGAAGTCTGAAATGAGTCTTATGAGACTCAAATCAACATGTTAACAGAACTTTATTCCTTCTGGAGGCTCCAATTCCTTACCTTTTCCATTTTCTAGAGGTAGCCTGCAACCCTCCATCTTCAAAGCACATCATTCCAACCTCTGCTTCCATCATCAAATCTCTTTTTTCTAACTTTGACCTTCTTGCCCCCTCTTATAAGGACCTTTGTGATTACATTGTGCCCACCTAGATAATCCAGGATTAATCTCCCCATCTCAAAATCCTAAACTTAAGCACAACTGCAAAGTCCCTTTTGTTTTGTAAGGTAACATATTCACAGGTTCTGGGGATTAGGACATAGGTATGTTTGAGAGGAATTATTCTGTTACCTCCTCATAGCAGTATTTTGGCAAAGTTCTCCTAGTGATTCCAATGTACAGTTATTTGAGAACCATTGCCCTAACCGACGTGCAGGATCTGTATTATTTTTGTTTTTCTAATCCAGTAAATATTGATGCAGGAGGACATAATAATAGCAACAACAATAACCATAAGAAGAAGAATTATCATAATAGCAAACATTTAAATATTGCTTTTCATGCGTGGGGCACTGATCATTTTCCATATATAAACTCACTTAATCCTCATAACAGTCCTATGAACTGACTACCACTCACATGCCAAGATAGGTGAAATGTCACATGAATTGGAGTCAACAGGGAGAAGACAAGGGTGTCCTTGGATGGTGTAAATGGATAAGTGCTCAACTACTAGCCAAACAGTGGGTGGTTCAAACCCACCTAGAGGTCCCTTGGAAGACAAGCCTGGAGATCTTCTTCTGAAAGATCACAGCTTTGAAAACCCTATGGAAGAGCTTTACTCTGCACACATGGAGTTGCCATGAGTTGGAATCAAATAGATGGCAACTAATAACAACAACTTTATCTTTACATGAAGGGCAGAGTTTACAGTGGCAAGGATTTCTTTCTTATTTTTAGGTCAACCTTCCTTAGAATTCTGGAACCAGTCTGTAGCCCAACTTAGTTTCTATGGTGTCCAGTTGGTCATCCTAAATCAGTAAAATCTTAGATTGTGCACATCAGATTAATTTTTATCTTTTTTTAAAAAGTTATCTCAAAAGGGTCTCGAAGGGCCGTAACTACTGAAAAGGAAATTTTGGCATTGCTATGAATCTATGCTTACATATAAAAATTGTGAGAAACACAAAGAGTTCATTGTTCAGCAAAGACAGAAGATATTTGTCTAGATTTTAAAAAATGGCTAGGATTTGGAAAATTGAAGAAAGCGGTAGAATTTGCTTCTGATTCAAGGGATAGATGAACAAATGTGAAACTGGTCCCCATTATCCTAATTTATGACTGCTGTCAACACTCCCTCTATCTAAATTTTGCAGAGGCAGGAGTCCAAGAAGGGCCACAATTTTTGCCTGCCCCCGAATTGATTCAGCTTAGCATACCACTAAGTAATTCGGTGTCAGCCATCACTGAAATGTCTCAATACCAGTATTTCAGCCAGAATCTTGAGACTAGTCAATACTCTTATTCCTATTGTCCTTCACCACCACCCAAAGCCCAAGCCTTAAAGGTCATCTGTCCTCATTTGTACTTTTATCCCGATTCTGTTCTGTGCTTTCTTTATCCTGACTTGTCCCTACACTCCTGTCCTATTTGCTAGTCCTTTCTAATGTAACTGCTGAAGCCTCCATTCCATTGCAAACTAATTACTTCATTCTCTTAGTACAACCCAAGGTGATATGGTGGCAAGAACAAATTCTAGGCTTGTTCGCCATTGTCCTTTCAAAAGTGTTACTCCTTTACCTTCATACAAAATGATCGCCTTTGAGGCTTATGTCTCCTCCTCATAGTGTCATTTACTAAGCTTCTGGCACTTGCTCGCATTTATTGTGAACTTCTGGCTCGTGGTGTTTTCATTCAAACTCAGTCCAACCATCTTCCTGGATATCTTTAATATATTATAGGTAATCCATTTAATCCATAACATTAGAGTTCCCTCCACTTTCATGAACTTCATCTCCACTTTCTCCCAGCAATCTCTTCATATGACATTTAACTATACTTTGTTATCACCTAGAATGGCTTACTTTGGACATGTCATCAGGAAAGACTGATTGCTAAAAAAGGACATCATGTTTGGTAGAGGGCCAATGAAAATGAGAGAAACCTCCAATGAGATGGATTGTCACAATGGCTGCAACAATGGACTCAAACATACCAATGATCATGAAAATGGCACAGGACTGGACAACATTTCATAGGTTGGCATGAGTCAGAGCCGACCGGACAGCAACTAACAACATAATGTTCCGATTCTATAATCTTAAATTTCACTGATCCACTCTGACTACAGTCTATTGCTAGCTCCATCACTCTTACAAATACCTTTGACAGTAGTAAGTGGTACGTGACAACTCACTTTTCTGCAGGTTATCAGTACTCTTCTAGCTTTGCCATCTTCTCTATCAAGCCTACATTTCATGGTCCACCATAATATCCCTGCCTTGCTGTTTCAGTGAATCACTTGTCCCTGTTGTCATTCCACTATCTCCGTTCTCCAAAATCCCAGGTTAGATCATGGATCGTGGAGCTTCTCATCTTTGCAAGAGCCACAGAGAAGATTCCATAACTCTGTAGATTGGAGCCATTATAAATTCATGTTTGTTTGTTTGTTTTTAAACTCGTCTGGACCTTAAATGCTACCTGGCAGTCTTTAGTATATCTAGACAGCTTTCTTCCATTCTTCAGAAATGAATATTTCTCAACTCTTTTCAACCACCTACCAACTCCCCATTATGAGTTTCACTGATGATTCTAATGTTGTGGTTAACAATGTGGGTTTGGGAATCAGATAGACTGGGTCTCCACTTCCTGAAGATGCGACTTTGGGGAAATTAAAAAACCCTTCTAACCCTCTATGTTCTCATATGTAACTGGAGATAATAATAGCATTGTGGTATAAAAATCCGATTAGAAAATCCATGTCTAGTGCTGAACCAAACCAGTCGCCATCCTGATAATTAATAAATAGTAAATACATTTTACTTATTTTTATTATTCATAGGGGAAACTGGGCAAATTGATATGAAGTACCTCAGTTTTCCTCCATGGCTACTACTGATTCATGTCTATCTATATCCATTCTCCTCTTATTCCTTCCGGCTATAGTGGAACATGAGAATGTCCTCTTATCTAAGGCAAATTCTTGCTCCACCAAATATCACAGAGATCTCCTGCATCTCAGTTTGTTGCCCTTTACTGTCTTGCGTCTCTTCTCATGGTCTTTACACATGTTTAAGCCTCTTTCAAGGAGCCTTGGTGGTGCAACAGTTAAGCACTCAGCTTAACTGAGTTAAGGTTAAAGGTTAAACCCACCCAGCGGCTCCATGGGAGAAAGACCTGGTGATCTGCTCCTATAAAGATTTCAGTCTAAAATACTCTTTAAGGCAATTCCAGTCTGTCACATGGGGTCCCTATAAGTCAAAGTTAACTTGACAACACCTAACAACAATAAGCCTCTCCCATCTTGAAGATACTTTCCTACCATTCTACATGTAGCTACCCTACTTTCACAGGAAAAAAGTATTGTTCTTGAAAGAGTAATATATGCTACATATCACAACTTCCTCAGAGCTATAAGGAAGTTAAGCTAAAATATCATGAACTAAAATGAAGACCTTACTGTCATTTTACTTGATCTCATTGCCAAATTTTACACCATCGATGATTTCTTCCTTGAAACTCCTGACCTCTGTAATACCAGATTTTCTTCTGCTTTTCCTCCTATGTCTTTTTTCTTCTCAGCTTCTTCTCTAAGAAAATCCTTCTTTCTTTGGCTCTTAATA
The DNA here is from genome assembly GCF_000243295.1 of Trichechus manatus latirostris. Classification (NCBI taxonomy): domain Eukaryota; kingdom Metazoa; phylum Chordata; class Mammalia; order Sirenia; family Trichechidae; genus Trichechus; species Trichechus manatus. The sequence goes on along the minus strand of NW_004443975.1, from coordinate 3,271,206 downwards.
CTGATATTTCTTGGGGTTCTGTCCTTAATTCTCTGCTCTTTCATTTGTATACTCTCCCTAGTTGATCTCATCCACACCCATTGATACACCTAACAGTTGCTGTTGTTGTTAGGTGCCTTTGAGTTGATTCCTAACACTAAAGCTTATGATTCCCAAATGTCTATCTCTAATCCAAAACTCGACCAAAATATAAAAATCTGGAATGACATAGAAGTACCCAAAATAACTGTAATCCAAAGTAGAATGTAGTAATAAATACTACAAAGGAGATTCAAGGGAAAAAAAATACTAAGGACGCCAGAAAAGAGGAATCCCACTTCTGATGGGATCAACCATAGGGAAAGATTTTGTGGAAGAGGTGAAACTACCCAAGTCTTGAAGTATGGTATTGTTCGATAATTGGAAATATTTGGCATATAGGGTTGCTATGAGTTGGAATGAACCTGACAGCAATGGGTTTAGGAGCATGAGAAAGGAAAATAAGGGTAAATTTAGGGACTATTAAGGAGTGGTGAGTAGCCTAGTATTAAATATCTGCAAGAAGAATACTGAAGATTTTGTTATTGTTGTTGTTAGGTGCCCCTGAATTGCTTCCAACTTATAGTGATCCTATGTACAACAGAACGAAACACTGCCTGGTCCTGTGCCATCCTCACAATCATTGCTATGTTTGAGCCCATTGTTGCAGCTACTGTGTCAATCCATCTTATTGAGGGTCTTCCTCTTTTTCGCTGACTGTCTATTTTACCAAGCATGATGTCCTTCCTCAAGGACTGGTCCCTCCTGAAAACATGTCCAAAATACATTCTCCCTTCTAATGAGCACTCTGGCTCTACTTCTTCCAAGACAGATTTGTTCTATCTTCTGGCAGTCATGTATGTTCAATATTCTTCGTCAACACCACAATTCAAAGACATCAGTTCTTCTTCGGGCTTCCTTATTCATTGTTCAGCTTTCACATGCGTATAAGGCAATTGAAAATACCATGGTTTGGGTCAGGCTTACCTTAGTCCTCAAAGTGACATCTCTGCTTTTTAACACTTTAAAGAGGTCTTTTGCAGCAGATTTTCTCAATGCAATACATCATTTGATTTCTCGACTGCTGCTTCCATGAGTGTGAATTGTGGATCCAAGTAAAATGAAATTCTTGACAAAGTTAATCTTTTCTCCTATTATCATGATGTTGCAAACTCGTTCAGTTTCTTTATTTTGAGGTGTAATCCATAATGAAGGCTATAGTATTTGATTTTCATCAGTAAATGCTTCAATTCTCTTCATTTTCAGCAAACAAGCTTGTGTCATCTGCATATCACGGGTTGTTAATGAGTCTTCCTCCATTCCTGATGCCGTGTTTTTCATATAGTTCAGCTTTTCAGATTATTAGTTCAGCATACAGATTGAATGAGTATAATGAAAGGATACAACCCTGACACTCAGCTTTCCTGGTTTTAAACCACATAGTATTCCCTTTTTCTGTTCAAACAACTGCCCTTTGGTCTATGTATAGATTCCAAATGAGCACAATTGTTTTGGAATTCACATTCTTCACAATGTTATCCGTAATTTGTTATGATCTAAATGGTCAAATGTGTTTGTATAATCAATAAAACACAGGTAAACATCTTTCTGGTATTCTCTGCTTTCAGCCAAGATCCATCTGACATCAGCAATTATATTCCTCGTTCCACATCCTCTTCTGAATTCAGCTTGAATTTCTGGCAATTCCCTGTCGACGTACTGCTGCAAACGTTTTTGATTGATCGTCCCCAAAACTTTACTTGCATGTGATATTAAAGATATTGTTGGATAAATTCTGCATTTGGTTGGATCATCTTTCTTTGGAATGGACATAAATACGGATCTCTTCCAGTTGGTTGGCCAGGTAGCTATCTTCCAGATTTCTTGGCATAGACAAGTGATTGCTGCCAGCGTTGCATCTGTTTGTTGAAACATCTCAATTGTTATTCTGTCAATTCCTGGAGCCTTGTTTTTTACCAATGCCTTCAGTACAGCTTGGACTTCTTTCTTCAATACCATTGTTTCTTGATCATATACTGCCTCCTGAAATGGTTGAACAGCAATCAATTCTTTTTGGTACAGTGACTGTGTATTCCTTCCATCTGCTTTTGATGTTTCCTGCATCGTTCAATATTTTACCCATAGAATCCTTCAAAATTGCAACTTGACACTTGAATTTTTTCTTCAGATCTTTCAACTTAAGAAATGCTGAGCATGTTTGTCCCCTTTGGTTTCTAACTCCAGGTCTTTGCACATTTCATTATAATATTTTACTTTGTCTCTTCGAGCTACCCTTTGGAATCTTCTGTTCAGTTCTTTTACTTCGTCATTTCTTCCATTCACTTTAGCTACTCTATATTCAACAGCAACTTTCAGAGTCTCTTCTGACATCCATTTCCTGTCTTTTTAATGACCTCTTGCTTTCTTCATGTATGAGGTCCTTAATGTCTTCCCACATGACTCATCTGGTCTTTGGTCATTAGTGTTCAACACATCAAATCTATTTTTGAGATGGTCTCTAATTTCAGGTGAGATATACTTAAGGTCATATTTTGGCTGTCATGGACTTGTTTTAATTTTCTTCAGCTACAACTTGCACTTGTGTATGAGTAATTGATGGTTTGTTCTGCAGTAGGCCACTAGCTTTGTCCTGACTGATGATATTGAGCTTTTCCATCGTCTCTTTCCACAGATGTAGTTGATTTGATTCCTGTGTTTTCCATCCTGTGAGGTCCACGTGTATAGTTGGTGTTTATGTTGTTGAAAAAAGGTATTTGCAGCGAAGAAGTCATTGGTCTTGCAAAATTCTATCATGCGATCTTCAGCATGGTTTCTATCACCAAGGCCATGTTTTCCAAATACTGATCCTTCTTCTTCATTTCTAACTTTCACATTCCAATCACCAGTAATTATCAATGCATCTTGATTGCATGTTTGATCAATTTCAGACTGTAGAAGGTGGTAAAAATCTTCAGTTTCCTCATCTTTGACATCAGTGGTTCGTACATAAATTTGAATAATGGTTGTATTGACTGGTCTTCCTTGTAGGCATACTATCACTGAGAGCGTTGTACTTCAGGATATATCTTGAAATGTTCTTTTTGACGATGAATGCAACGCCATTCCTCTTCAATTTGTCATTCCCGGCATAGTATACCACATGATTGTCTAATTCAAAATGGCCAATACCGGTCCATTTCAGCTCAATAATGCCTAGGATATCGATGTTTATGAGTTCCATTTCATTCTTGATGACTTCCAATTTTCCTAGATTCATACTTCATACATTCCACGTTCCAATTATTAATGGATATTTACAGCTATTTCTTTCCATTTTCAGTCATTCCACATCAGCAAATGAAGGTCTGGAAAGCTTGACTCCATCCACATCATTAAGGTCAACTCTCCTTTGAGAAGGCAGCTCTTCCTCTGCCATATTTTGAGTGCCTTCTAACCTGAGGGGCTCATCTTCTGGCACTGTATCAGACAATGTTCCGCTGCTGTTTATTAGGTTTTCACTGGCCAGTTTTTTAAGAAGTAGATCGCCAGGTCCCTCTTCCTAGTCTATGTTTGTCTGGAAGCTCTACTGAAGCCTGTTCACCATGGGTGACCCTGCTGGTATTTGAAATGCCAGTGGCATAGCTTCCAGCATCACTGCAATACAGTAAGCCGCTACCTTAGGATGAGCTGACAGACAAGTGGTGAGTAGCCTAGAATTTATCACGTGCAAAAATAGTACCGAAGATAAGACTGAGTATTTAGATTGGGGCTAGATCTTGTAGGGTAGTATTTCTCAATTGGTGGCTAATGAATGCCCTTGGTGTCTTTGGGGGTTTCTGTTGTTAAAGTTAGTAATACTATGTATTTAAGTTTCCTATTTTTTTAAAAATCAATGAATAAAATTCAATACTTTAAGCATTTCTCTACCTTAAAATGGGACCATTTAAGAGCTTCTGAGTATGTACAATGTGGACGTGTACAGTAATCAGTGGAGGTCAGATTAGTTATGTAAAAATCTCACTCAGCTTTTATTTTAATCATTTGTCATATTTTGTTTAATTTATACTCATCATGAACTCTTAATTGAAAGCAGGAATCAGAAAAAAAATGCTGTTGTTGAAATACAAAAAGGTAATGAAGATAATAAAATTTAATTTATTAAACTTCCTCAAGATCTTAACTAGATCCATATATTACATTTATTTGATCAAAATTCTTAAATAGCATTATCAATCTGTCTCTAGCATTCCAAAATAGAGTTAAAGAAGAAAAAATTTAATGATGGTTAGAATTAATTTGGCTTTTCACTTGCTAGAAATAAGACTATACACATCTACAATGTGTGATTTTCAGAGAGGAACCTGTAATTAGCAGCCGGAAACCTTCTGTCATAATGCATTATCAGAAATAAAACACAAAATTTACTTTTAAAAAACTTAGCTTATTTTTTTAAGGTACAAAATATAATAATTCTAAACATCAGGTCATGATAGCAGCCTTGATCTATTTTTGGATGTCATAACATGTATTTTAGGATTTTAAAAATTTTGAAAATTGGTCAAAACATAGATGTATAGCTCAATTTACTATCACAAAGTGAACACCAGTGTGACTTCCACTCAGGCCAAGAAATAGAATGTTTCCAGCACCCAAGAAGGCCCTCTCATGATACTTGTGTATCAGTCAGGGTTCCATCAGCAAAAACAAAGAGGACTGCTATGGAGTGTGGGGTTTTGGAAGCTGGGTGAACATTATATGTACACGTGTTGTGTCTTGTGCTGGTTCTGAAGTCAGAAGGGCAGGCAGCCTGGCCCAGGAAGGAGTTGGAGAAGCTGAAGAAGGAGCTGCGGGAAGCTGTGGGGAGCTGTAGGGAGCTGCAGGATCTGCAACAAGGTGAGCCAAAAGATAAAGGACAATGTGCCTGCAATGCAACCGCAGCTGGTGCCCTCAACCGAGCTTTTCCACACAAAAAGATATGGCTGCTGCTTCATTCCTGCCTTCTATATTGTGTCCAAATTTGGCTGGCTTATGATACTTGGAATTATGTGGAAGAGAATTCTGGTAAAAGTAGTTACAGTTAAGCTAAATTGACAATACAAATCTATCATCCCCTCCCAATTACTACACTTCCCCTCTGCCCAAAAGTTAACCACTATCCTGATTCTTATAGCAACAACTTCCTTGCTTTGATTATACAACTGATAAGGAGCCATGGTGGCACAGTGGTTAAAGTGCTCAACTGCTAACTGAAAGGTCAGTGGTTCAACGGCAGTGGGATTTTTTTTTTTGTTTTTATACAACTGATAATGAATTCTTAAATACTATAGTTTAATTTTCTGTTTTTTTTCTTTCTTAATTTATGTAAGTGGAATCCTATAGTTTGTATTATTTTGTGTCCTGCTTCTTCTATTCAACATTATGTTTGTGAGATCCATCCATGTTTTTGTGCATAGCTGTTGTTTATTAATTTTTATTGTATTCTATCATATGACTATACCAAAATTTATTTATCCATTCTACTATTGGTAGTCATTTGGGTTGTTACCTGTTTGGGGCTATTAAAAATAATGTGGCTATGAACATTTTTTTACATGTGTTTTGGGTCACATGCGCACATATTTCTATCAGGTATACAGACTTAAAGGAGCCCTGGTGGTGCACTGGTTAAGTGCTCAGCTGGTAACCGAAAGGTTGGTGGTTCGAATTCACCAGCCTCTCCGCGGGACAAAGATGTGGCAGTCTGCTTCCTAAAGATTACACCTTGGAAACCCTATGGGGCAGTTCTACTCTGTCCTATAAGGTCGCTATGAGTTGGAGTCAACCAGCAATAGGTGAGTGGCAGTGGATACAAACTTAAGAGTGGAATTGCTGAGTCATGGAATGTGCATTTGAGCAACTTTGCAGATAACGCCAAATTATTTTCCAAAGTAATTGAACCAATTTATACTTCTACTAGAGGTGTATGACAGTTCCTGTTAGTCTACATCTTTGTCAACAGTGGACATTATTAGACTTTTAATTTTAGCCATTTTGGTGTTTATGTGGTGGTGTCTAATTGTGGTTTTGATCAGTGTAACCTTGATTGCTAAAGAGATTGAGCATTTTTTCGCACTTGTGTTGGCTAGTTGGATATCCTCTTTTGTGAAGGATCAGTTTGTCTCTTATTTACTCTACTGGGTTGTCTTTTTTTCTGTTGATTTGTTGGAATTCTTCGTGTGTTCTGGATATGAGTCCTTTCTTGTTATGTGTGGTGCAAACATCTTTTGCCACCCCGTGCCTTGCTTTTTTACTTTCTTAATAGTGCCTTTGGTGAGCAGGAATTTTTAACTTTAATATAGTTCACTTTATCAATATTTTCATTTGTGTTCAGTGCTTTTTGTATACTGTTTAATAATCCTTTTTCCTGCCCCTAGCTCATGGAGATCTTTTCCTTTGTTTTGTTCTAAAATTACTTTATATTTTGCCTTTGACATTTAGAATTACAATTGCATGGAACTGATTTCCGTGCACAGTGTGAGCTAGCAGTCAATTTCCTGTGTGAGCTAGGGGTCAATTTCTCTATTTTTCCAATATAGGTACCTAATTCTCACAGTACCATTTATTGAAAAGATGTATTTTATACTGTGCTGGAGTACTGCCTATGCCATAAATCAAATGTCTAATAGGTGAGGGTCCTTTTTGTACTCTCTATTTCATTCCATCAGTGTACTTATTCTATTCTTGTGCCAATACCACATAGTAATTACTGTAGCTTTATAATACATCTTGATATGTAGTCAAACAAGTCTATCTTCCTTTGTTCTTCAAGAGTATCCTGTTTATTCTTGGCCTTTTAAAATATTCTTCAATAATTTTTGAATCAGCTTGTCAAGTTAAATTTGAAAAGTGTTGAGATTTTGGTTGGGATTGCATTGAATTTAAAGATCAATTTGGGGAGTGTGATAGATCACACACACAGGAAAATAACCACAAATTTCTCCCATTTTTGCGTGTTAGACCCTTTACAGTATGCCTATTTCTCCATCGTCTTGGAGTTTGCTTTGTGACTTAATTTGCTGATACAATGCAGCAGAAATGACATAGTAGGAGCCTCACCTGTGGCTTCCAGAGGTCTTGTAGCTTCTGTTCTCAACCCCTTGAAACCCTGAGACCACCATTAGCTTTATCACATATCCATTTATCAATCCATTCCTCTATCCATTAATCTGTCTTATTTTTTGGATACATTTTAAACTAATTTGAATATTCAGAAAGCCCTGGGCTATCCTCTTTGGGGTTGAAAACCACATGGAGAGAGAGGTCCAACGGACAGCCAGCACCAAACAGAAGATATGTGAGGGAGGCCATCTTAGATCATCCAGGCACTCACTGCAACTGCGGGAGTGAGCCCAGGTGAGATCATAAGTCTGTCAAGAAGATAATTTTTTTTTTTTCACCTTCTGGTTGCTTTCTATAATTTTCTATTTTATTTTCAGTGATTTTACTATAATTGCGTAGATTTGCATTTCTTTTTATTAATATTTACTTTGCCTAAAGCTCTTCTTGACTCAATTGGTATATTGCTGCTACGCTATTCTTTTCCTTCTTCTGGGATTCCAGTGATTTTTTTCTTACTCTCTCAACTCGGTCTTCTACTCTCTTCTCTGTTTTTTCATTGTTTTGTCTCTCCATGTTTCATTATAGATAATTCCCTCAAATCTATCTTTTTGTTTACTAATTTTCCCATTAGTTGGCCTGCTCTGCTGTTAGGTTCTTTGACTGAATTTTTGATTATTGTATTTTCCAGGTCTAGAACTTCCATTTGATTCTTATAAATAATTTCTACTTCTCTGTTGAAATTCTACATCTTGTGTTTTCTCTCCTCCAATATAATGAGCACAAATATTTTAAAGTCTGTATCTGAGAACTCCAATATCTGGAGCTCCTGTATGTCTATTTCTATTACCTCTTTTTATCTGTCAGGTGTCATTCTTGTTATCTTGTCTCCTCGTGTATTTGGTCATTGTTTATGTGTGTGTCATATATATATATATATATATGCCTGTATATATTTGTGTCAGGCATATATTTGGAATAGTAAAGTCATAATTTAAGGCCTAGGATGATGCCATCTTTCTCCAGAGTATTTACCTTTGCTTCTGCAGGCTCCTGGGGCTCTAGCAATTCATGATTTCGTTAATCCAATTTCACGGATTGAAATGATTGAAAACTGAACTGCATTCCCCAGTGAAGATCTGTCTACTTTTGTGTCACTCATATTTGTAAGATATAGCCCCAACCCAAAGTGAAAGGGGTTCACGCCTTGATGAGGCCTAGATTCCACTCCCTTTTCCCTTAGCCCTAATTACCCTTCAGCTTCTTAGCCTCTTAATACTCCCTTCTGGAATCAGAAAATAGTTGCATAAGAAAATTGGCTTTAAAAGTTGGGATCTCCTACCTTAGGTTCATCCTCTACCAGATTTTGTAATGTTCATGCTTCATCATCTTATTGGCCCCCAGATTTCTTTAAAGCAGAGGAGCCCTGGTGGCACAATGGTTAAGGGCTCAGCTGCTAAATGAAAGGTCGGTGGTTTAAACCCACCAATGCAAGAAAGACATGGCAGTTGGCTTCTGTAAAGATTACAGCCTTGGAAACTCTATGGAACAGTTCTACTTTGCCCTGTAGGGTTGCTATGAGTCGGAATCAACTCAACGGCAATGGGTTTTTCTTCAAAGCAATGTTTTCTGTATTTTCTTGAATGTCATATCAAAGGGATTGAGTACAAAGAAGGGTGTTCAACATTGTCTTGTTTTAGGAAATCTATTGACTATAAAAGGATCCCTGGGTGGTGCAATTGTTAAGTGCTTGGCTGTTAACTAAAAGGTCAGCAGTTCGAACTCACTAGCGGCTCCGCAGGAGAAAAGACCTGGTGATCTGCTCTCATAAAGATTAGAGCCTAGAAACCCCTATGGGGCAGTTCTACTCTGTTCTATAGGGTCACTATGAGTCAGACTCGATTTTTTCACACACAACAACAATGCCTAGGGATGAAATGGACTTCTTCGTACAACTGAGATTGAAAGGTGGGAAATGGAATCATTTTATAAACTCCTTGGAAGTGTTCTTTTCCTTTTTAAAATTTTGTTTCTAAAGAATCTCCTGACTTACGTAGGTGATGATAGGTGGCTGATGTTCCATAACTATACTACTTTTTCTAGAGTCCCGTCTTCTTTCATGTGAGTAAATTGTACATATCATTAAAAAAAAAAACCATAATGATCAATATTTTATCTTGAACTTTAGTGTAATTAAGATATACAGAGAAAAAGAAAAGTAGTAGGAAAAATTATCACATTCCTGTTAGCAACAAAAATTAGTGCATGCCTAGGAATAAATATAACAAGAAATGTATTCGATATAAAGTTTATGTGAATAAAAAATCTCCTTAGTTTTCCTATCATGACATGGGCCAATAATATATACTATATAGGGTTTATGACTCATAGAGTTTCTATGAGTTAAAATCAACTCGACAACAATAGGTTTATTTTTGTTTTTTGATACAGGGTTTGTGAAAAGATCACAAATGTATACATTTTCCACTTTTCACTCTAGTCTTGTGATAATGTTGAATATTACCTGAAACCTGTGATACTGGAAAACAGTGATGTTTTAAAAAATCCCCTTATACTTTGTGTTCAGGAAAACGGATAACTGGAAATAACCACCCTTCCCATATGACTTAGATAAGACTCACGGATGCCCCCTTACTTACCTGTGACACAGACCCTCCATATTCCCATTCCTTTCCTCCTAAACGAGTAACTGAATTGCTTATCCCCACTGACCAGGGACGGATTACCCAAAAAGCAAGGCACGCACAGGTTTATTTACTAATCTGTAGTCCGCAATTTCACCTGTTTTTCGCTACATCAAAGATGTGGTGAAACGTATGTGAAACTGTGCACTACAGGTTAGTAAATAAACACAAGTAAGCCCGAGCGTACCTTGCTTATTTAATGCAAACCCGTGTGTACCTTGCTTACTGGTTAATCCACCTCTGCCACTGACCAATCAGAAACAGAGTGCTTGTTAACCAGTCTTTGTTTAAGCTTCTCTCCTTCCCCCAAATTCCTTTATTTTGGCCCATCCTCAGCCTGACCTTGGAAACGCTGGTGGTATAATGGTTAAGTGCTATGACTGCGCAGTTCAATTCCACCAGATGCTGCTTGGAAACTGTATGGGGCAGTTCTACTCTGTCCTATTGACTCCACGGCAATGGGTTCTTTTGGTTTTCGGCCTGAGCCAACATGCTCCCTTCTTTGAGACCCCCTGCCGGAGAACAGGCTGACCTCAGTGTAAAACATTCTAATTTACTATCCAGCCATGTCACCCTTTCATCCTACTTCCCCACACCTGCGTTTTTTTCTAGGCTTGTTTACTCCCAGTCTCTATAAAAGAAAAAAACACTTCTTCCCTAACTCTGAGATGCTTGCAGATCTTATGGTCTGGGTGTTCTCCCCTCCCCGACTACCACAATCATCGTTTTCTCTTTCCCCCTTTCCTTTCTGAATAAAGCGTCTCCCTATCAGATCCTGGATTTGTTTTTACTTGACACTTGCTAAAAATGAGTTATTATTCTGACCATAAGTCTTCACAGATTTTCAAAGGTGTTGGGATTTTAAAAATTATAACACCCTACACAGAATAGAAACGTAGAATCAGATTCTACTAAAGGACCACAACTACTTCTTACCAAGTGGCCTGGTGCTTTGGAGAAAGTAGACTAACCCTTGACATGGAAACACTTTTATTATTCAAAGCTTAGAATCATTCCAGAAGAGGGCCAGGTCAGCCAGTCTTCACGCTTCAATTCTAATACTTTCCTCATGCCTTTTGACTTATTTAAAGTCTAATTAATTATTGATCAACTTTAGCTGCTTTCATCTTTTATGTGAGTACACATTGGTGAAATTAATGATTTGGCCATAATACCAAGATCAATTATTTAAAGAATAAAAGATGAACCTCTGAAAGTTCATATAACCATTCAAGTTCTACTTATCTAGAGTCATTTCTAGACCAAATATAATAATTTCTGAGTTTTTCTAAGAAGCTAAACATTTTTTTCCAGATAACATATCCCCCAATGAAGAAGCCAAATAGCTAGAGACCCAACTGGTTCATTTTTCTTTTTAATAATAATTCTGTTTGTACACCACATAGCATGACACAAGTAATTTGCCTCTTAATGCATGTTTTCTATTAACAATTCTCAGAATAGGGTGAGCAGTGAGGGAAGGTAATCACTGATAACTCATATTATTTAAATCTATTTATGCTACTGCTTTCATTTTTGTCCTTATTGTCATTTTGCTGACAGTGAACAAGAAACACTACTTATTCATTGAGTGGATTTCAGTAAATGAAAGAAGTTGGCAAACTGGCTGCTTGCTGCTTGCTTGGCATTGGGGGCTGAGGCCATCAGTGCTCCCTGAGCAATCTCCTTCCTCAATAGGATGGCCTGAGAATACGGTGAGGGCTGACAGTATCTGGCGGAAGCTCATTCCCATCCTGTAATAAAGCCCGAGGTATCACCCAGCCCTTGACATCCTATGTGCAGACCAGGCCACAGCAGCATTTTCTCATTTTCCTCTCTTTACTTGGGAATGGATGGGAAGAAGGAAGAAGCCAGATTTATTTGTGGGACAAAATTTCTTTTCAGACTTCTTCTCCTCCCTTGTAACTGTAAAATAAAGGGTATGTCTGTTAGTAACTAGCATTATAAACATAATTTTCCAGAATTAAGTTGCACCACTAATTTATTTAGCAATTTTAATCCTCCTAGAAAGAAAGTGTGGAGTCCCTGGGTGGTGCAAATGGTTAAATGCTTGACCATGAATCGAAAGGTTTGTGGTTCAAACCCACCCAGAGTTACCTCATAAGAAAGGCCTGGCAATATGCTCTTGAACAGTCATCATCATGAAAGCCCTATGGAGCTCAGTTCTATTATGCAATAGATGGGGTTGCCATGAGTGAGAATCTACTCAATGACAACTGGTTTGGTTTTTGGTTAGAAAGAAAGCATAGTTACTTACTTGACAACCCCGTGTGCCTCAAGGGTAAAGTATATTGGAAGTAGGAGATGGGTTCCAGAAACATGTGGTAGGAAGAACAGACACTTTAGAGCTATTTAACAGGGCAGGCATCCATTCTGGGACTTAATTTCCTAATCTGTAAAGATCTGGCTTAAAAAAGCAAAACAATGAAGCTTGCTAGGTTGTTATAAGATTTAGAAATACTATATATTTATGTCATCAGATTCCATGGACTCAGAGAAAAAAAAGCCATCAATTCATGATCACAAAAATAAGAAACAAAAATTGGATTTTTTTGAAGAAATATGTTTAAAAAGTTAAACTCATTTAGTTTTAAAATTCAGATGAAGAAGTGTCCAATTTTGTCAACAATATTCAGCCAAATAATTACAAATACACCTCAATTTGATGTTATGGTCTATTATGAGGAAGGGAAGGAGCCCTGGTGGTATAACAATTAAGTGCTCGGCTGCTAACTGAAAGGTTGACAGTTCGAATCCATCCAGCTGCTCAGAGGGAGAAAGACCTGGTAATCTGCTCCAGTAAAGATCACAGCCTAGAAAACCCTATGGAGCAGTTGTACTCCGTCACATGGAGTCACTATGAGTCCAGGATCAACTAGAGGGCACCTAACGACAACAACTTGGGCAAGGGGAGAGAAAGAAGGAAAAGGGAAGAGTAGATGTGGAGACTTATAAGGCAAAGAAACAGAAGAAGGCAGAGTGAGCTCCCAAGGTGAAGATTCAACTGCCTACAGATTCTATGGGCATGGACTAGTGACTAGAGGGCATATGACTGCTCCTTTTCAGCCCTTAGGTGAGGCTGGAGGCTTCGTTCCTAGATCTGTTACACCCTATCTGAGGGAACTTCCCATGCTGTACAGGTCTTTCCTTCCTTTATTCTCTATTCTTCTTCTTCTTTTTTATTTTAACTTATCCATTCTTTCATTCAAGGAGCCCTGTTGCGCAGTGGTTAAGTGCTTGGCTGTTAATCGAAAGGTTGGCGGTTTGAACCCACCAGCCACTCTGAGGGAGAAAGATGGGCCAGTCTGCTTTCATAAAGATTACAGCCTTGGAAACCCTGTGGACAGTTCTACTCTGTCCTAGAGGGTCGCTATGAGTCAGCATTGACTCGACAGCAACAGATATTCTTTCATTCAGCAAATGGTTTTTTGAGTGTCTCATGCATCAGTCTATTCTAGATACTGGAGTTCCAACAGAGAATAAGTCAGACCAAGTTCTTCTCTTCATGAATCTTACATTCCAGTGGGTTAGAAGCAATAAAAATAAATTCTTATATAATGTAAATGTCGGGTAGTGATCAGAGCTATGAAGACAAATAAGGTAAGGGGATAAGGAGAGATTCTTAAATATTTGTTCTTTGTAAATTCTCACGTGGTCTAGACCCAACAGTTTATCTGAAGGAAAAATAACTTTCTGAATTACATTGCATTGTATTTAAATGTCCAGGCTCTGAAGCTGGGTTTGAATCCTGGCTCTATTACTTGCTTCTTTGGGGAACTTAGACAAATTGCTTATCCTCTGTGCCTCAGTTTCCTCAGTTGTAAAACTACCTCAAGCTGCAGAGGTTGTTGTAAAGATTAAGTGAAAGCATACATATCAATACTCAGTGTCATGCCTGCCACACTAATTTTTAAAATAAATGTTAGCCATTATCATTAGCAATATTACTGAGTTGTAGTTTCTATACTCTTTTCCCATAAAATTGTGAGAGTTTTTCTATCATTCTATCATTTTCCAAATATTCTTTGGAAAAACTATACAGTATGCTATCAGATATACTATCTGTTATTTAGCCATTTTTCCATTATTGGCTATGTCTCCATAACTTTGAAAATGGGTTACACTCCACAGAGCCCACGTTCTCCCCCTTCCTTCCGACATTAAAACTGGGGAGGAGCTATAAACTTACAGTCCGATTGGTTTTCTTGCACTATGGTTAATGTTATGTTTTCTATTCTAAAGAGATTTACAAACCATTTAAAGACATTAATACTTGGCATCAGCATTTCTATCATTTAAAACTGGTGAGTCAAAGACATTAAGACACCTGTTCATATTAAGACGCCTGTTCATGTTTTCTCTTTGCTCATAGGCTCAGTCTATACTGGGAGCTGCTTGATCTATGAAAGGATTCTCAGTGCCTGGCACAGTTTATGACATATGGTGATATTTCCAGGTATTCCGTTAATGTTGGTTTCACTGAATTAAAATTTGAACCCTAAGCTTTCTGAGATCATTATATGCCCGCCTTCCCGGAAGTACTTTTTTATGAAAATAGGTATTTGGTTCATATTTATTGATTTGATTTCATCCACCGTTTTCCAACTTAGGCTGTTTGGATTCCTAAGGTTGCAGACAATCAACATAGTGGTGCTTTAATCTATCCAGCTTTCAGATTTTATTGTCATCTTGCTAACTGCGCAATTTCCTGGAAGAGGGCTTACTTTTATTTTGCAAACTAATTCCAACTCCCTGTCTACCCTTATCTCTTTTCTTCATCAAATCAGAAAAGATTTTTAATCATGGTCTTGTGGCCCGTTTTCCGTTAGCAAATGGAGATATCTGCTCCATTCACCTCTCTTGTGTGATCAATGACCTACCAGAGGGCTAAGAGAAAATGTAAAATCCTTTGAGTTTGGACAAATAAGTTATCACTCTTCATAATCTCTGATAAAGTTAATTATAGTAGTCTCAACTTCTGATTATCTGAGTGTGGATTGTACATTATGTAGATTAACCAATTCTTAATTCTGTATTTTCTTCCCACTGGTGCTTAAGACAGAGCACAGTAGTTAATCAAAAGGTTGGCTGCTTGGAAACGCTATGAGGCAGTGCTACTCTGTCCTATAGGGTCGCTATGAGTCGGAATCGACTTGACAGCGTTGGGTTTTTTTTTTTTTTTTTTTGATGCTTAAGACACATTTGGCATACAAAAGGTGTTTTTTCTGTACCTTAGTGTTTACTTAGAGAATGCAAAGTATATTTAATATTGGACCAGGCAAAACTTAAAGAAAAATGCAAATATGGTGCATAAGATATATGAATTATAAAACTGAATACAAATACTTATTGTGGTAGAATATATATAACAAAACATTTGCCATTTCAACCATTTTTACATGAACGATTCATTGATATTAATTATGTTCGTCATGGTGTGCAACCACCACCTCTGTAAGTTTCCAAATTTTTTTTTATCACCCTTAACAGAAGGTCAGTGCTCCTTGGGCAACAGCTCCTCCTTCCCCCCTCCCACTTGCACTAATAAATTTTAGTCTCTTTGCAGTGACCTATTCTAGATATTTCACACGAGATCATATCATTTTGTGTCTGACTTACTTCACTCGGCATAATGTTTTCAA
>NW_004443975.1:3253823-3255008 GCF_000243295.1 Trichechus manatus latirostris | reverse complement strand
ACCACCTCCTGTCTGTTTTTTATCTGACTTCATGGAAAGAAGGCTTATAAAATTCCATCTACTAAATTTCCCTCTTAATGTCTAATCTATGTTTATGGTGGGGAAATGGCCACAGGTTAAGTTAGACCCATGTAGGCTTCCTAGAACTAGTGGAAGAGTAATAGGTTCAAGTTTCTTGATACATCTGTGGTGTATTAGAAAGAGTATAAAATTTTGAGTCAGATTTAGATCTTAGCTTATCACTTAATTCTTATGTCACCTTTGGCTTTAGGCTCATTTTTTTCCAAGTCTAAAATGGGTATAACATTTTCTTTTTAATTATTGTGAAAATCAGATGAATCCTTTATAAAAGCATTTTGTAAACTGTCAAGTGTATGTTAGTTACTACTATTAATACATGGAAAAAATTTCCTTTGATTTTATTGGTGAGCAGAAATTTATTGGTGTTATGGTTCCCTCCTGTAGGTATAAGAAGAGTACGAGGCAAGGATGAGTTACACAGTCCTCAGCCATGTTATGTCAACTTGCCTGACTTCTAAAGCAAGTCCATGAATTCAAGCCTTAAAGGTCTAGGAAAGCTTCACTGGTTAGTCTCAGCGTTCCTATTTGTTTTTCATGATTTCCATTTAACTGAGCTAAAATACACACATCCTGTAATATTCGTAAAAAGAGTATGAACTGAGATAACTTTAGGCCCATACTGTTTCTGGGAACAGAGTAACAACAAACCAAACAGAAGTGGACTATACTATGGAATTCTAAGTACTAACTCACTTTTTCATGTTGAACATGACCTCCCTTCTTCTTTCCTGAGAGGAGATCTAAAGAGTCTCTTTGAGCTTCTAAACCAATGAGTGGCAGGAATCTTAGACTAGTGGGGCTTGGCACCTGGAAGCCATAAATAAAGAGTCCATCAGACATACTTAAAATGATTACTTCTCTGATGTGAATTTGGGGTATAGGAGGGCTTGAGAAGGCCCACCTGTTTCAAAATACACTCCTCACACACATGGTTGCCCACAAATTAATCTTGATAATTCACTCTTGGCACTCCTTTCATCTGCTGGCTTAAGTGTTTGATACCTATTACAATTAACATGTTCTTGGGAAGAATAAGCAACACTTTAAGATACAACAAGTGAGGATTAAGTTGAAATATTGTATCTAATAGCTTATCATTTCTTT
>NW_004443975.1:3250752-3252373 GCF_000243295.1 Trichechus manatus latirostris | reverse complement strand
GAACCACCAATCTTTCAGTTAGCAGCCGAGCTCTTAACTACTGTGCCACCAGGGTGCCTTTCAATTTTTTCAAAGACTCTATAAACCTTTCTAAAGATTTCCCCAAATTTATTTAATGTTTCAGTTAAATTACTTTAAAAAAGTTATTTCTTATCTCTAAATCAGAAGAAGATATTAAAGTTGGATACCAGTCTTTATTTCTAGATTGTGCTATTTCAATCCTATTCAACAAAGTTGAGTATTTATTACAAGCTAGGCACATATCTTTGCCCACAAGAAAAACAAAAAATGTGTTGTTATCAAGTCAATTCTGACACTGCTCCATAGGGTTTTCTTGACTGTAATCTTTATGGAAGCAGATCACCAGGTCTTTCTTCCAAGAACCTGCTGGATAGGTTCGAACTGCCAACCTTTAGTTTAGTAGTCGAATACAAACCATTTGTGCCACTCAGGGACAAAAAAGCTTATGATTTAGAGGGGGAGGTGGGAAGTAGAGGTAAGTATACAAATAATTCTAATTCAGTGTAGACTTGGTAAGTGAAATTGATATGAGGCAGGAAGCAGGAAGAGATTGGGGCTGTTGGGGGAAGTGGAACTAACATTTATTATCTAAAATGTGCCTGGTATATTTTTCTCATTTAATCCTCACAACCACCCTTTAAGTAATATACAGATAAGGAAACAGATAAAATAACTTATCTAAGATTAAGCCTAAGTCTGTCGGACTCCAAATTCAGTGCTTCCGCCTGTCTCTTTGTCTTCAGGGAGAAGATGCTATCTGAGTTCTATTTGGACAGAAAGGTAGGCTTTTTGAAAAGTTTCATTTGAAAATTGTTAATTATTAAGAAATAAACTATCAAACACAACTACAAATGCATGAACAACAGAAGACAAAGTAGATAACTGGTACCTCATGAAAATTAAGTGCTTGTGTTTATCAAAAGACTTTATCAAAAGAGAAACTACAGACTAGGAAAAAATCTTGGCAATGACGTATCTGATAAGGATATAATCTCTAAAATATATAGAAAAATTCAGTAACTCAACAACAAAAAGACAAACGATCCAATCAAAAAATGGGCAAAGGACATGAACAGACACATCACCAAAGAGGACATTCAGGCAGCCAACAAATACATGAAAAGATGCTCATGAATCAAAACTACAATGAGGTACCATCTCACTTCTCTGCAAAAATGGCACTGATGAAAAAAACTGAAAACAGCAAACACTGGTGGAGTTGCTGGTGGGACTGTAAAATGGTGCAGCCACTGTGGAAAATGGTATGATGCTTCTTCAAAAAGCTAGAAATAGAAACACGTTATGATCCAGCAATCCCACTCCTAGGTATATAACCCAGAGAGCTAATAGCAGTGACTCAAATAGACTTATGCACACCTATGTTCATTGCAGCATTACTCACAATGTCAAAAAGATGAAAACAACCTAAGTGCCCATCAGCGGGTAAATGGATAAACAAATTGTGGTACATACATACAATGGAATACTCTGCAGTTATAAAGATTAATGGTGAGTTCTCAAAACATCTTATAACATAGATGAAACTGGAGGACATTATGCTGAGTGAAATAAGTCAAACACAAAGGGATAAATATTGCAT
>NW_004443975.1:3228254-3249995 GCF_000243295.1 Trichechus manatus latirostris | reverse complement strand
GCCTACACAAATCATGGCCTCATCTATCCTGAAACCAGAAGAACTAGATGGTGCCTGGCTACCACTACCAACTGTTCTGACAGTGGACCCAATAGATGATACTGGATAGAATGGGAGAAAAATGTAGAACAAAAGTCGAATTCTTAAAAAAGGCTAGACTTACTGGACTGGTAGAGACTAGAGGAACCCCCGAGACTACTGCCCTGAAATAACCTTTAAACTTGGGGCTGAAACCATTCCTGGAGGTCACCTTACAGCTAAATAACATTATTGGCCCATAAAATAAACAATATTTCCTTCGAGTATTGTGCTTCTTTAAAAAATAACCTGTATGAGACTAAATGGTCAACATTTACCTTAAAGCAAAGATGAGAAGGTAAGGTGGTGGTGGTGGTTGGAGGGGGGGACGAGGAAGCTAGACTAATGGAAACAGAACAAACAGAATGGAAATAATAAGAATGCTGACACATTGTGAAAAATGTAACCAATGTCACTGAACAATATGTCTAGAAATTATCAAATGGGAACCTAATCTGCTGTGTAAACTTTTACTAAAAACATAATAAAAATATTACAAAAAAGAAGAAAACATTAAATAGATAAGAAAAGATTTACAAAATATGTATACTGTAAAAGAATAAGGATATAATGAACATTCAGAAACCCACTGTCCTGTTTTGAAAACAGGGAACAATACCCCTCACCTTGACGCTCTCAGTGTGTCTCAGTCCCTTCCATCTCCTCTCAGACTTAACCACTATCCTGAATTTTGTGTTTATAATTCTCTTCCCTTTATTTATATAACATTCCTTATATGTTTTTTGCCTTAACAATATTTTGTTTAGTTTTGCCTATTCTTGTCTTGACCTTTATATAAATGAAATCATTACGTGTGTGCTTTCTTGCAAAGCTTTTCTCATTCAATAGAATTCATTTATTTTCACTGCTCTATAGTATCCTGTGGTGTTACTGATTTGCATTTCCTTGATTACTGATGAGGCTGAACATCTTTTTATGGGTTTATTGGCAATTTTTTTTCTTTTGTGAAGTATCTATTCAAGTTTTTGACCATTTTTTAATTGAATTGTCTATTTTTCTTATTGATTTTTAGAAGTTATTGACATGTATGTATTCAGGATCCTTTGTCAGTTGTATGTGTTACAAGGTAGCGTGGACTTGGATAGATGGAGATGGGTTATGGATATGGCTAGGTATCCCAGGTAAACTGAATAGCACAAATCAAAATCATAGGGGCAGAATACTAGCGGAATGCTCAGGTAGACAACAAGAAGTCTGTAGTCTGTTTAGTAGAGAGTAGGGTAACTGCAGATTAGTAATGGGGGATAAGTTCAGCGAGGTATCTCTGGTTTATTTTGTGGAGGATCTTGAGGAAATTAATTTTGATTAATGTCAGAACTTAGCCTAAAGGCTCGTATCTGGTTTCTAAAAGTGTTAAAAATGGAAGTAGAATGAATAACCATATACTTTTTTTCTCTTAATTTTGCACTAAAGAAAAGTGTGTCTATCCGTGATAGGGACGATAATGGCCCCCAAAGATGTTCACATCCTAATCCCTGAAATCTGTGAATATGTTACCTCCCTCGGCAAAAGGGACTTTGCAGATGTGATTAAGATTAAAGACTTTGAGATGGGGAGACTAGCCTGGATTATCCAGGTGAACCCAACCTAATCATATGACTCCTTAATGGTGGAGAATCTTTCCCAGCTGGGTTAGAGGGAGTTATAACAATGGAAGAAGGGTCAGAAAGATGCAACATTGCTGGCTTTGAAGATGGAAGAAAGAGACCATAAGCCAAGCAATGTGAGTGGCCTCTAGAAGCTGGAAAAGGCAGGGAAACATATTCTCCCTTAAAGTCTCCAGAAAGGAACACAACAATGCTGACACTTTGATTTTAGCCCCATGAGACCCTTGTTGAACTTCTGACCTACAGAGCTGTAAGATAATTAACTTATATTATTTCAGGTGCCAAGTGTGTGGTAATTTGTTAGAACGGCAGTAGAGAACAAATACTCAGTATTACTGGACATACTTGAATTCAGGAAAGCAAAAGCAAAGGGTTTTTCATTTGTTTAAGATACCTTGGGTGAGGAAAGAGACTCGAAAAACTTAAAATTCTGTTCCACTTCAAAGGGTTTGGGAGGTGTACGCTTGAAAAGCAAAGACATTGAGCTCATTTTTCTCCATCTGCATATAAAGATATAAGAAAAATATTATGTATCTACTTGTCCTTCCTTTTCTGGTTCTCAAATTCCCTGATTCCCGTGGCATCAAGCCCCAAGCATGCTATCTCTGCCCTTAATTCTTATTCCACCTGGCTTCTCACATTTTCCTTGAAGAAACCAAAGAGAATTCTAGTAAGCCTAAACATTCCCTGTAGTTAAATTCATCAATAGCCATTGGAAGAAAACTGTGTAGTAGGGATGGAGAAACATGTATTACAAAACCAATATTTGCCTTTCATGTGACTCAGGGCAGCTTCCCCTATTGTTAAAATCTACTTATGTCCATATTTAGGAAATCATAACTAAGCATTAAAAATGTTTTTTAAAGACAATAAGTTAAAGCGTTCTAAGATAAGTCATCCTATAGAAGGCTGTCTCACTACAGACAAGTCATAATTACTTACTAATAACAAGTAATTGCTCTGAATACATATCCTAAACACAAATCCTACATTCAAGCTATACCAAACATGTCATACTGTTTCTTACTTCTGAATCTACCATTTACATCTATTTCCTCTTCTTGCAATATTCTCCATTAATAATTCTTTTATTCATTTCATAAATATCCTTGAGTGCCTACTGTGTGCAAGGCACTGTGCTGAGAACTGAGGATACAGATATATATATATAAGACATGGTCCCGGTCCTCAAGAAACTCACAGTGTAGTGAAGAAGGCACGTTAACAAATACTAAGATATATGGATGTTCAAGGCTCAGCAATTACCCAAAGGTGGAATTGATCAACTTGCTTGGTGAACTTTACCACATCTTGATGAGACTTGGCTCTACTATACCACCTCCTACCTTTTATCCAGTTCTCTTCTCCATTGCTCCTTACTGTTCAACCAAGGCAAGCTGAGAAGACTCCAGCGGGGTTTTGGCAGTCCCCTGGAACCTTTCTTGATTGTTTACAAATTGTTCTTCTTTGATCCTAATTCTGTGTAGCTTCAGACTTTTGGCCTCAATTCCTGTCTATAACCCTTCTACCATCCTTTGGATTAGATGATGGCATTAAGTCTCCCCAACTTTGGCTCAGTCATAGATTTCCCAAAAGGAAATCTTAGACATCTCCCTCTGATTCTTCTCACTTTGGGCTTACCTTAGTCAGCTTCTTAATACCTAACCCCTAATTCTGGTCTGCTGAATATCATTAGCCTAGGCAGGTCTGGTCCCCTGAGGCTAGAGATTTAGACATCTACCACCTAGGACTGAGCTTTGCTGATATTGAAAGCTTAGATGAGTACCAATCTCTTCCATTATGACAAAGGCTCAGCCATAACCCAAACCAGGACTGAACTTTGCAAAAGCACAAAATAGCTTTTCACCAACATTCTGCTCTCCATTAAATAGCTATCTATTCACCCCTAAGCCCTTATGCATGGTCAGGTCTCCCCCCTAAACAAGCAAACCCACAAAACAAACTATCTTTTCTCCAATCCTAGGAATGTCTGTTTTCCTTAAAAAGTAATCTGTACTGTCTTCACCTCATTATCTCCTATTTCTTTCTTAGCCATTGTGATGTGATTTTTTTACCCATTACTCCATTGAAATTACCTTCTCTAGTGTCATCAATGACTTTTCAGATGACAAATGTGCCAAGTCCAATGTTTACTTTTCTATTATCATATCTGACCTCTCTGCCATGTTCTACAAAATGTGTCCTCTCTACCACTCTACTTGCAACTTTCTCCTCCCTTGATTGACATCATACCACTCTTTTATGGCTTCCTTTCAACAACCTGGCTCTTCCTTCTCAACATTTTTCACTGATTTCTCTTCCTCAACCTGATCTTTAAAGGATATTGCTTCTTGACATCCTCTTTAGTCTTCTGCTTTTCTCACTTTATGCACATGATCTGACTGACTTATCTACAGTGAAAATACTACTATGCTGATGACTCCAAGATCTTTATCTATGGCCCTGACCTCTTGTCAGAGTTTCCGACAGGAAATGTCAGTGTTCATTAAATACCTTTACTTGGATGTTTCACAAAAACCTCAGACTCAAACCCGTCCAAAACTAAACTTACTATCTTTTTCTTCAGACCTGCTTTTCTTCTTGTGTATCCTATCATAGGGAATCCTATAAAGTTTAAAATTCTTTTGTTGGTGCATAAAAATCCCATTGTGATTTGACTCCTTTAGAATTTTCTTGCTTTATCTCCTATCATATCCTCTCTACTTACCCCTGGACCCCAAGACTCAAAATACTATATCATATATTCAGTGTTTCATATGTTCACAGTCTTTGCTGAGGCAATTGCCTCTTTGGTCGTTTTTGTTTGGCTAAATATTATTCCCCCTTCTGTGATTATCTAAAGAATTAAATGTTTCCAGCAGCATTACTGTACTGAATGATAGTCTTTTGTTTACATATTTCTCCCTTCCAATAGACTTAAAAATTATTGAAAAGTTCTGGGTTTTTCCCCCTTTGGATTTTCCATGCCCAGCACAGTGTCGCAGTATCAATATAGTTTAATTTTTGCCTTCCCATCTAAATAAAAGCTAATGGTCTTACTTTTTCCGGTCAAATATCAGAGGATATTCATATTTTTGCTTCTTCTCTGTGAACTTACTTTCTTCTTTTATTTCTATGGGATATTCATTAACATCACAAGGTAAAATGAAATCAATTGCCTCTGATAATTCAAAGATCCTTCGCTGTCCAAAATATCCACAGTAATGACCATTGACGGCCTGCCAGACCCTAAGGGAAGGCAAAGGTAGGGAGAAGAAAGTAGTTGGGGAATTCAGTGAAAGTTATTCTGTTCATTGGGTCACTTTATATAGATTTTCATTGGTCCACCAGGGGTTTCAAACATGAGTCCAGGACTCTTCCTATCAAATACTGTATAGATCTAGTCATACTGGAGCCCTGGTGGTGTAGTGATTAAGAGCTTGGCTGCTAACCAAAAGGTTGGCAGTTCAAATCCACCAGCCGCTGCTTGAAAACCCTATGGGGCAGTTCTACTTTTTTCTATAAGGTCGCTATGAGTCAGAACCGACTTGAGGGCACCTAACAACAACAGTCATACAGTAAATGTTTTTATAAATTAGAGCTCTAGTCCAAAACAATTTGGGGAAATGTCAATGTTTGAATTTGGACTTATAATACCCATTTATCAAAACGAGAAAACGGGACATATTTTTCCTAAAATAACACTGCCCATTCAAGCTAATCAGAACCCACATTGACAGTGTATTAGTTGAATTAGGTGTTAGAATGGGCTACGTCTCAGCTGTACCAGCATCAGCAGAACTTGTAGGAGGAGACACCTAGTGATGCTTTTACTGTTATTATAGCCCTCCTGACCTCCATCCACAAGTCCTACTATTGTGGAAACACCATCCAAATTTTTACCGTTGAGTTCTGAAATAGAATGGCAAAATACTGCATATCCGTATGTGTTATTTCAACATTAAGTTGCTCCAAGAGGTCCTTCTAAAGAGCCCACATGGTTTAAAGCAATAGTGTATCATTAGCAGAAGTCTAAGCCCTATGTCTTATGGAAAGATAAAATAGTATTTGGGATCTTCCTTTTATTTCTTAATTTCAACCTCAGGGTAGCAAATGATGCAATGACACAGGAGAGGAAAACAAGCTAAAGGAACTAGGAGCAGATTCCATGAAGTCCAAGTAGTGTCCCAGCTCCAAGAGGTAGATTATGAGATATCCAATTGGGATTTCTCACACCTGACAGTGTCCTGTGAAATTAACATGACATCTTATATCCCTAACATATTTGATTTCCCTAAACCAAACCAAACCCAACCCATTGCCATCGAGTCAATTCTACTCATAGCAACCCTGTAGGGCAGAATAGAACTGCCCCATAGGGTTTCTAAGGAGTGGCTGGTGGATTCAAACTGCAGACCTCTTGGTTAGCAGCCTGAGCTCTTAACCACTGTGCCCTAGCACCACATAAATGTCATGGCCTTGCCAGACAGAGTCTTTACCGAAGTGAGATGGACCAGCCCTTTAAACATTACAGATTCCAAAAGTTAGAAGGGTGAGGGACTAACTTAAAACAATTCTAAATGCATTTAGCTTCAGACCAGGACTGAAGAAACCTCTAGTCTCCTTGTTTCGTGGTGTTTCCTGCTCCATGTGGAGCTCTCCCTGATGACTTACCCTGCCTTTCAGCCTCATTTCCTGTTCCTCACATTTGGATCCTTAGCCACCCTGAATCTCACTTTGCTTCCCTGAGATTTTGTCTTCAGAGTGACCTATCCTTTGCCACAGAGCTAAACCTTAATTAGCTGAAGGATGTTGCTTAGTTGTGAATAGAGCTCTATTCTGAGACAGCTATTAACAGAGGTAGGCTCTTTGAACTGAGTATCCATGGAGATCTTCACTGGCAGGAATCGTAATTTCTCCATGCCAACGATAACTGGTTTGAGCAGGAAACGCTTAAAACAACAAAGGTGCTGGCACACATGGTGTGTGTGTGTGTGTGTTGTTCCCCAATTAACACTTCTGCCATCAGGAAGGTGAAAATAAGCTGAAGCAGAGACCCAAGGGACCAAATTGTGAATCTTTTTAACGATGAAATTTTATGTTCTTAACCTTTCTACAGATAAAACAACCAGATCTTGTTTCTGAGAGAGAAAGTAGCTCTAACTATTCCCCTGCTAATAGGACCTTACCCCACAGACTCACCTTGAATTCAACGTTCCTAAAAGTGCTCTCCCATTCTTCCACATTCTGAAATTTCTCCTCTTTTAGTGCTTTCTACCTTAATGGATGACACCAACTTTCACCTAGTTGTATATGCCAGAAATCTGGGTGGCAGTCTTGACATCCTTTATCACTTATCTCCCCTTTCCAGTTAACGTTCACATCTTATTGATTTTACTGCCTAGTTAGCTCTCAAGTCCAAACCACCTATTTTCATCACTGTTGTCTCTACCTAGTCTGAGCCACTGTATTCAAAGACTTCTAGCTGGTTTTCCTGCTTCCACTTTTGCTGCTCTGTGATCCATTCCCCCACACATTCTCTTCAAGATGTAAATCAGATCATGTAACTCCCTGCTTAAAATCTTTCCTATTTCTTACAAGATAAAGACTCACATCCTTAACAATGCCTACTAGTCGCGGCATGACCCGGCCCCTGCCTAACTTACTAGCCTCAAGCTTACGCAGCTAATTAATTACTAGAGCCAATATTAGAACCAGGGACTGTTGTATTCTAGTCCAGTGTCTTTTATGCAATATAAAATACTGCTTTCTTTTCAATTTCATTATGTTTAAACTGTCAAATATACTTTGAAGCCTCTCTACTTCTCTTGATCTTACCTGACTTCATTCTTTTAAGAGGATAATTCATTACTATAATTTTAGGACATTTTAATATGCAGTAATTTTTTTTCCTCAGGAAATGTCATGACATTTCCTTTCCTTACTCTCTCTGTATGTGTGAGTTTTTTGTATTTTGTATATATGTGTTTATCATTAATTAAAAACAAGTAGGACTTGTAAAATCAATCACATTGCCAATGAAATAATTATGTTATGGATTGAATTGTATCCTCCCAAAATGTGTGTCAACTTGGCTAGGCCATGATTCCCAGTATTGTGTGATTGTCCACAATTTTGTCATCTGATGTAATTTTCCTATGTGTTGTAAATCCTGTCTCTATGATGATGAGGCAGGATCCGGGCAGTTATGTTAATGAGGCAGGGCTCAATCTGCAAGATTAGATTGTATCTTGAGTCAATCTCTTTTGAGATATAAAAGAAAGAAGCAAGCAGAGAGAAAGGGGATCGCATGACACCAAGAAGAAGAAGAACCAGGAGAGCAGTGCGTCCTTTGGACCTGGGATCCTTGTACTGAGAAGCATCTAGACTGGGGGAAGATTGATGACAAGAACTTTCCCCCAGAGCCGACAGAGAGAGAGAGCCTTCCCCTGGAACTGGCACCCTGAATTCAGACTTCTAGCCTCCTAGACTGTGAGAGAATAAATTTCTGTTTGTTAAAGCCATCCACTTGTGGTATTTCTGTTACAGCAGCACTGGAGAACCAAGACAAATTAGCTCAGTTTTACTTTTCTCAGGATTACTTGTTCTTTTCTGTGACTTTTCCACAACTTCTTACCCCATATCTCCTTCTGTGGCCTTCCCTGGATTTGGGTCTATGTCTCTGAGCTCACTCTCTTTTTTAATTTTTAAAAATAATTATACAAAAACCACTTTTCTTAAAAGCATTCATTATACTTTCTAACACAGATGAGGGTGAATATTAGGTGCCACCTTTGGGCATGGAAGAGAATTCCAAATCTATGGCTATATTCTCAAAGCCCTTTTGAGCCACCACCTACCCCCCTCAGTTTTTTCTTAAAATCAGCTTACCAAGATTGCATTCAGGCTGCATACCTAAACTTTAGCTAAAATCCTTTACCTCTCATACTCAAACCCTGCGTTCACAGGATGAAGGTTCATACCTTACTGAGCCATCGATGGAGGCAGTAAGCACCACTTGTTTGTCTTCTACGTAGACTAGTTGAACAATTTCTAAAGCATGAGCACGCCAGGAAAGCAGCTGCTTGAATTTCTAAATAACAACAATAAAGCATATCCCTTGGAATAAGTATGTACTAATCAAAATTCAATCTTGAGCAAAATTATCATTATAGAGCCAAACTCAGAGTGCATGGTGTAGCCATCTGCACCAGATCAGTAAGTTTGATTAAGTCCCTACCCTCGATCAGCTCTCATCTTGCTTTTTTAGTTATCTAAAATTCCATTTTTAGAGATTTATTAATCTATACATATCCATGGGAGAGGAAATATCTATGTCTTTAGCAACTTATCATTTAATTGACAACTATTAATTCATTTAGTTGAGGGTTAATTGATGGCTAGATGAGAGAGAAGCCACAAGAGAAGGGTTGTCATGAGACTGAGTGTGAAATCATCAGGCATGGGAGGAAGAAGAGCTGAAAGACAAAGGCCAGAAGGGAGGTTGGCAAGAAGACTTTTCCTGTTTTCCATGTTATCCAGAGATAGCCCTGGCTTTTTTTTTTGTGGGAGGGAGGGAGGCAAGTTTCCATGAGAAGCTATATACCACAAGGAATTAGAAGAAATGGGCCCAGCTCATTCTTTTTCAAAGGCATCAAGAGTCTTGACTGGTATGTTCCTTCAAGATGTGGTTTATCCTTAAAATAACTGGGCCTCAGAAGACATTTCTAAATTGTGTGGACAAGAGGGGTCCACTGGGGAGCTTCTTTTGTTGTAACATCCCCCGAGAGTATGTTCCTTCTCCATCATGGATGACCCCAGACTCAGGCTTTAGTTCTTTCTGCGTCATTTACCTAGGAGCATTTACGTGGCTAGAGTTCTGGCAGCTGGGAGTTCTCCCATGAATCTTCTATTCATTTAGACTTTAACAAAAGTTAGACATAATTCCGCCTAAATTTCTTAGCCTTCTGACTCAATTCCCTCTAGTTGTTCTTAGAAAGCCGTGTAACAGTATCTTTTGCAATCTCCTTAATGAAAGTCCCAGGGTATACAATCTATTTGTGCTTGGCTGGTAACCAAAAGGTTGGCAGTTCAAATCCACCCAGCAGCACCACAGAATAAAAGTCCTGGTGATCTACTTCCTTAAAGATTACAGCCAAGAAAACCCTATGGAGTAGTTCTACTCTGTAACCCGTGGGGTTGCCATGAGTCAGAATTGACTCGATGACAAAGGACAACAATAACAACAACTTTTTATTGTCTCAAAGCTACTCAAGAACATCTGGTCATCCAAAAATGAATACCATATGTTTACGCAAGTAACGTGCGCCTTCTACCTTTGTTTGCCAACTGCACCTTCCCCCCATGAAGTATTTTTGTAAGTGCATTATGCTGATTTTTTTACAGCAACATGTAAAAAAAATGGTGCGTATGAAAATATCTCATGGGGGGAGGGCACAGTTGGCAAACAAATGTAGAAGGCACATGTTATCTGTGTAAAAATAGAGTACATACAAGGTTTCTTTCTCTGCTTTGCAATAGGATTCTCTAAGGCCAGTGTTTCTCAAACATAGACCATATCTATAGTAAGAAATATATTTTATTTCATGACTTAGTAGACCCATACACACATCTGCACATGTATCTGAAACAAGTTCTACAAAAGAATACTTCACCTTACTATGTGCAATGCACACTGACATTTTCTACCATCCTATTCCATTCCATTCTTACAAAAATACTGGTTGCCACTCATTAAATTTATTTCATGATCCCCTAGTAGATTAAAATTCCCAACTTAGAAAACATTGTTCTTAGACTGTCTTTTCTGCATGCATGTATGTAATCATATATGTGATTTCTCTTTCTGCGGGGAGGTTTTGATGGTCCTATCTCTCAGATTATCTGTCATGGAGCTTTTTAAAACAGTAATGTGAGAGGGCCAGCCTAACCTCTGACTGACTTGTTAGGCTTTCATTGCAGTTGTAATATATAACTGGATCTGATTTAATCTGTGTCATGTGTTGTTACCCATTATCTCTTGCTGTCAAGTTGATTCTGACTCATATCGATCCTATAGGATAGAGTAGAACTGCACCATAGGGTTTCCAAGGCTGTAATCTTTATGGAAGCAGACTGCCACATCTTTCTCCTGCAGAGAGGCTGGTGGGTTCAACTTTTTGATTAGCAGCTGAACACTTAAACACTGTGCCACCAGAGGCATTTTGTAACCAGAATCTGTGGTATATTTATAAATAGGCAGCCATGAACAAACTGGATAATCATGTTGTCCTAGTATAGAAAAGGTTGAAATGAGGTTGAATATGGGAGAATTTAAAATAAGTTATTAAAAGATTAGTGTTTTTAAAATGGTGAAAATGATTTAAAATAAACTCCACAACTTAATTCAATATTTTAAAAATAACTTTGTCTGTTTTAAAGATTTCTCTGAATTTTGAAAGGTCTTGGTTACCAGGTTTATAGAAAGTCTACTTGCAAAAACATAGGCTTTGAATCATAGTTTTATCTGTCAAAATTAATAATAGAATATTGATAAACATCACTGATGGGCAAGAACAATTAGGTAACCATCCATCTATACATGGACTAAGTATATGATTAACTTTTTGTTGTTGTCCAGCTCCCAGCATGCCTTGATTACAGGCCATTTATAGTTATTTTTAAATGAAGCTTTGTGCTTCCCAAGTTGTTTGAACTCAACTGTTTTCCATTTGATACCAGGAAGTGTGATGTATGGAAAGAGCACTGGATTAGAGAACAAGAACACTGTGCTGACCCTGACTTCATGATTGACTCTTTGTGATCCTAGGCAAGCCACTTCCCGTTTTCCCGTCTGCAAACTGGAGATAATTTATGACTACCTGACCCTTATAAATACTCTAACCAGGTCTTTGAAACAAAAAAGAAAAGTCCATGGATCAAATGAAACAATAACCATTCTAAGACACCCTGCAAGGATTCCCATCTTAATCTACATATTCATATGTTAGTACCTATGATCCAAAAATAAAATATTACTATATAAAGTAACATTAAGCTTTTGGATTTGAAGGATTAATTTAAAGGGTAATAAGCCTATTTAAAGTAGTCCTTCCTTGCTACAGTCTTTAACTGTTGTTGTGTGTTTATGTATAATATATGTGTAGATACACTTGTATATCCACATACACATAAGTGCATATTTAAATGGTTACAAAATGAAGATGATTACATTTACATTGTGTTAACACTGAAAACAGAATAAAATGTGCTTGCATTATAAGGATAGTTTGGACTAGATTGAAGAAGACTTTCTTGAAAGTAGTAACGGTTGACTACTGGGTTAGACTTGCAAGGGAAGGTTATGCAATCTCCTTCTATGATGATGTATAAGATAAAGACACTGGAGAACTATATGACCTCTGAACCTTTTTAAGCTCTAGATTTCTCCCTAGATTCTCACAGATAATTCAAAACATGAAGAAGATGCAAAGTGCCCAGTGGCTGGCTCACTCACTCTCTCACTCACTCACCCTCCTTTTTTCACCAGCAGAACACTGTTATTTGCCATACAGCTGAAGTTTCACTAGCATTATACCTGCCTTGAGAGTGGGAAGTCTTGTCTATCTTTCTATCTTTTGTGGTGTCTAGCACAGAGAAATGTTCAATAAGCATGTGCTGAGCCATTAATTAAAGTGGAAAACTAATGTTCTTACCTTTTCATCATGAGGTGGATCCAGGAAGGAACTGATACTGCAAAGGATAACGTGTCCTTCTGTATAAAATTTAAACATTTAACAACTTGGAACCTTTAATTAGACTTCCCGTTATCTAAATAAATACTACCCAGCTGCCAAGTAGTTTTGATTCAGGCATTTAAAATGGTAAATAAAATAGACTATGAGGAACCAGAAATGAAAGAAGAAAGTTCATATCAACTTCTTTGTGTAGCAATTCTTTTTTATTTCAGGCTTAATAAGCCATAATGAGGTTGCTTTATCCACTAACAGTCAAGTTTCTTCTACAGATCAGGCTAGATGAAAACAGAAATGCACAGACCACTACCAAATGGAGTCCAAAAAGTTACAGAGATATTCATCCTACAATCCAAATGACTCTTACAAAAACAAACCCATTGCCATCAAGTTGATTCCAACTCATAGTAACCCTATAGGACAGAGTAGAACTGCCTCATAGGGTTTCCAAAGAGTGGCTAGTGGATTTGAACTGTTGACCTTTTGGCTAGCAGCCAAGCTCTTTAACCACTATGCCATGAGGGCTCTTATGAAAACTAGATGTAAAAAAAAGCAACAACTAATGGTGTCTGAAGTTGTTTTAAAATAGAGACCGGATGGTCTCGCAGAAGTTCTTTTAACATCTGTTGAGGTAGAGACAAAAGGAAGCCTACAGCCAGAATCTAGGAGGACCAAACCAAAGAACCAAACTCACTGCTGTCAAGTCAATTCTGACTCATAGCAACCCTCTAGGACAGAGCTGAACTGCCCCGTAGGGTTTCCTAGGCTGTAATCTTTATGGGAGCAGACTGCCACATCTTTCTCTCATAGAGAGGCTGGTGGGTTCCAACCACCAACCTTTCAGTTAGCAGCTGAGCACTTAACCACTGAGCCATGAGGGCTCTCCTTTAATTATAATGTGGACAAGGCTGGATTGAATTCCAAGCCCTCCCTCCGTCTATTTTTCCAGATGACGAGCAAAAACTACAAATCTCAAGAAGTAGATGGATTACGTGGTACTAAAACATTCTGGGCAGAGAACAGGAATCACCTGGGAAAGAGAGGAATCAGCCTAAGAAAGGTGCATTCTGAGACTTCTATAGATAATTTCAAACTTGTAGTTCTATGTATTTTCTGAGGAAAGGCTTACCATATAGTAGGCAAAGTTAATGCAAAAACATGCAGGCTATTTAAAACAGGAACATTTGCCTGATCTCAGATTTCTCTAGTATTCTGCTGTAAACGGACATAATCTATAGAAATTACAGAAACTGACATGAATAAAAATGAGTCAAGAACAAGAAAATTAAAGTATTACGGGACTGGTATCAACACTGAAACCAGGTAAAATGAAGATAAATTTAAATAAACGTAAATCTACTGATAATACTTAATGTAAATATAAACAATTATTTTCAATAATGTCCAGAAGACCAAAATAATTGATGGTACAAATGATTTGTTGTGACTTTTGTAGAATAAATTTGAAATGAGGAAAATGTTCTGGAAAGAGAAGATGTAAAATGTAAAACCTTAAGGTAATAGCATTGTGGATGCAAATCTGAATATTACATTATCAAACAGCAGTAAGTCAAGGAGTGAGTGTTGAGAAAGGAGAAAGGTAAAGTCAGCTAAGCCTTCTTAACTGAAAAGATGCTGTTTCACTTTAAATTCTAAGAAATTAATTAATGCTTTCAAAATACTTAAAGGTAAACTCTAGTAAAATGAAAAACTCTACTTACGCATGTGTGTGTACGCACACGCACACACATATAATCTTTCAAAGAATAAGAGGATAAAAACAAAGAAAATTTAGGCCTTAATTCAAAAGATAAAAGAAAGGATATAGAAAGGAAGCATTAAAAAACAAACAAACAAACAAAAAAAAAACAAGAATAGTATTAAAGAATTAAGACACAACTAGTTGGAATCAACTTGACGGCAACAGGTTTGGTTTTGGTTTGGAACTAGCTGAAAGGTTGTTGGTTTGAACCCACCCAAGGGGCCTTGGAAAACAGGCCTGGTAATCTGCTTCTGAAAGGTCACAGCCTTGAAAACCCTATGGAGCAGTTCTACTCTGCGAATGTGAGGTCATCATGAATTGGAATTGACTCGACGGCAACCAACAACCACAACACGATAGTTATAACAATAAATATTAAAGAAAGTCCCTGGAAGGAGCCCTGGTGGTGCACTGGTTAAGCGCTTGGCTGCTAACCAAAAGGTTGATGGTTCGAACTCACCAGCTGCTGTGTAGGAGGAAGATGTGGCGGTCTGCTTCTGTAAAGATTATAGCCTAGGAAGCCCTATGGGGTAGTTCTACTCTGTCCCATTGGCTGGCTGTGAGTAGGAATCGACTTGGCCACAGTGAGCCTTGGTTTACTGAGAACAAATAACCCATTTTCCTCTCTAATTCATGTCACTGCTACCTTTAATAATAAAGATTAATGCAACATAACCCTTTCAAGATTAAAAATATTAAAAACTTTTCATTCTTCTCCATCAGGTAGGGTAAGGGGATGGGTAGTAATATACTCAATTAAACATGGGAGAGATAGAATGCCTTCTCTAAGGAAAGAGCTAAGAATGAAATAGGAAATGAAATAGATTTATTCTTCTGTTTGTTCAGCAAGCTATCCGTCACACTCTATCTTTCATGCTTGAGTTTGCCTCTTACTCTGTCTTTTGTTTCAATAAATGTCATGTATTTCTCCTATAATCATTTTTTACATCGTGTAAGTTAAGATATCTGTGACTGAATTCATAAGACTAATGACTTACCAACATTTCCAGCCAATAGTATCCTAGTACATGAATCTGTATACAGCGATGTCAGAGAAATGGCAGAACGTTTTGTGAAAGGCAGCATATCTTTCAGGAGTCTCCCCTGAATAAAGAATAATGTAAATAAGTTTTTTTAAGATAATAAATTGTACAGAATCTTAAAACTGAAGATGTTTCTCTATAAATACATTTGAAGAATTATCTCTAATATGGAAACATGATTCTCTTCCTTGTAATAAAAATAATTGGAAACTATCTGTAGGGATTTATCACCCTGAGATTTTCATAAAGGTATAAACTCTGTTGCCATTGAGTCAATTCCAGCTCATGGTGACCCCATGTGTTATAGAGTAGAACTGCTCTATAAAGTTTTCTTGGCTGTAATCTTTACAGAAGCAGGTCATCAGGTCTTTCTTCTGTGGTGCTGCTGGGGAGGGAAGTTCAAACTGCCAACCTTTAGGTTAGTAGCCAAGAGCCAATGGTTTGCGCCACCCAGGGACCTATTCATCAAGGTATAGACAACTATTAATTATAAGCATCTAGACTCTGATTATTAGCAATGATCTCCATACTTAATGATTGTGTACTTCCCATGACCCCATTCAGGCGAATTCTTCAGACCTCATTTCCCATCACATATTCCCCTTTTAAACAAGTATTGTTTTCAGGTTTAAGTATATCTCAATCGATTTAAATAGAAATATTATATATGTCTTTTCATTAATATCTATTTTTTAATATTGTGCAAGATAAAGGATTGTAAAAGATTCAAATTCAGCAGATTTTTTTCAGCACTTAGTATAAGCCAAGCACTAGGAAGAATGTTCACATATATTATCTCACTTAGAGAATAAACATCAAAGCTTGAGAAGAACGTATTTGAACCTGCTGTGAGTTTCCTGGGACTTTATTTGGAAATTATATTTTCTCCTCTTAGTTCAATTACTCTTTAATTTTTCTGACGGGGGAAAAAAAAGGCATTGCTCCAATACCGAGACCATCTCAGGGAAAGGTGTTCTTACAGTATTTGAATTTTCAAACCAGGAGTTTCTAACTAATAAGCTAGGATCTACTGATAAACCTTGACGTTTTATCTGGCAGACAGCCTTGTTGTTGTTTCCCAATATGTGCCTTACAACACTGTTGCTCTTTTCTGGGTTTCCCTGCAGGAAGGAGTCTGATCCCAAGTGGTACCACCTCCCTGTCTCTCTAAGGTTTCTTGTCATCATCATCAGGTGTTTCAGTTACCTAGTGCTGCTGTAACAGAAATACCACAAGTGAAAGGCTTTAACAAACAGAAATTTAGGCTGAACTCAGGGTGCCAGCTCCACGGGAAGTCTTTCTCTTTCTGTTGGCTCTGGAGGAAGGCCTTTGTCATCAATCTTCCCTTGGGTCTAGGAGCTTCTCAGCACTGGGACCCCATGTCAAAAGGACACATTCCACTCCTAATTCTTTTTTCTTGGTAGTATGAGGCCCCTCTCCTCTCTGCTCGATTCTCTTTTGTATCTCAAAAGAGATTGACTCAAGATACAACCTAATCCTGTAGATTGAGTCCTGCCTCATTAATATAACTGCCTCTAATCCTGCCTCATAGAGGTTAGGATTTACAACTCATAGGGTAATGACATCAGAATACAAAATGGTAGACAACTACACAATACTGGGAATCATGGCCTAGCGAAATTGACACACATTTTTAGGGGACACAATTTAAACCATAAAATCAGGCTACTCAAGATCCTTCCTTTCATCACCTTCTGTTCTCCCAGTTCTAGCCTCTCCCATGTTCTACCCTAAATCCTTGAAAATTTTCTGGTAAATAAATGTTATTTTGTCTTTATAAAATATTTAAGATCAATCATTACAATATAATAACTTCCAATATGTTTGTGTCAATATAGTTTGGGTAACCATATATATCTAATAGTTTTGATAACCAAAAATGGTTTGGTTCACACTTTAGTTTCCTTATATTCTTTTAAATAGTATATCATTTGTATCCTTGAAATATCCAGTAACATATTTAGTGGCATGTACACATACCTCAATCTTAAGAAAAAGTAGAAAGGAGCTAAGATATTTTACCACCACCTGTCTGTCAGTTTGTCTCTGTGGTAGCTTGCATTTTGCTGGAAGCTATGCCACTGGTATTTCAAATACCAGCAGGGTCACCCATGGTGGACAGGTTTCAGTGGAGCTTTCAGATTAAGACAGACTAGGAAGAAAGGCTTAGTGATCTACTTCAGAAAATAAGCCAATGTACCATATTCTTAATGCAGATAACACACACCTTCTACGTTTGTTTGCCAACTGCGCCCTGCCCCCGCAAGGTATTTTCATAAATTCTGCTAGGCCAATTTTCTTTACATGTTGCTGTAAAAAAAATTAGCATAGCGCGCTTAGGAAAATACCTTGTGGGGGGAGGACACAGTTGGCAAACAAATGTAGAAGTGAATGTTATTTGTGTAAATATACAGTAAACCTCATTAATCACAACAGACTATTCATTGTCCAGCTTCCTTGTTTTGGACATGTCATTAGGAGGGATCAATCACTGTAGGAGGACATCATGTTTGGTGAAGTATAGGGCCAGCATGTACAAGGAGACCCTCAGTGAGATGGATTGGCACAATGGCGGCCAGTGATGTGAGGATGATGCTGGATTGGGCAATATTTATTCTGTCGTACATAAGGTTGCCATGAGTTGGAGTTGACTCGATGGCAGCTATCTATTTTATTATTTACACATACTGAAGCAATAACAGGAGATACTTATTTTTCTTGACTCATTTTAATCACACTTTCTTCTTTTAGTTCTTATTTTACTAATACAAATCTTTTGAATGGTGGAGGGGAGGAAGAATTGTGGGGCAAGATTAGGATTGAAGGTGGAGAGTGGAGATTGTAGAAAAACAAGCAGGAGAATCTCTGGACTCTATACAAGGGCTTCTTCAC
Source organism: Trichechus manatus latirostris (assembly GCF_000243295.1). Taxonomy (NCBI): domain Eukaryota; kingdom Metazoa; phylum Chordata; class Mammalia; order Sirenia; family Trichechidae; genus Trichechus; species Trichechus manatus. The sequence continues at coordinate 3,231,817 of NW_004443975.1, read as the reverse complement.
AATGGAGAAAGGCATTTCGTATATAAGATGAATGCTGCCTTGTTAAAATTGTATTTCAATTGTTATCTTTCATCTTCTTTATTTTATTTTATTTTTTTGGAGAGGGGTCCCAACTGACTGTGAGACTTGAGGTTACTGTTAGAAGAGTGGATTAAGAAAGGTCCAAAATTTTGCTGCCATAGACTTGCAGTTATGGAGCTCATTCATTCATTCAAATATGTATTGAGTGATTGCCATGTTCCCAGCATTGTTTTCAGTATTTTAGGGACTATAGAGAGATACACAAGATAGTCTAGGTCCCTGCTCTCATGATCCTTACTTTGCGGGGGAGGGGTGGGCAGAAATGTATGAAACAAATAAACTAGAAAACACAAAATGTCTGATAACTGCTATACAGTAAATCAAAACAGACTAATGTGATAGCACATGAGTAGTGACTACTCTTGTTTGAGGTGGTGACACTAAACTTTGTACCTGAATAACAAGAAGGAACCAGCCATGAGAAGATCTGGGGCAGAGCATTCTACCAGACTGAACAGGAGGTTAAAAGGTCCTGTGATGTAAATGACTTTGGTTGGTTGGTTTGTTGAGAAATCTAAAGGTGGCCAGTGTGGCTGGGATGTTGGGGCAAGGAGGAGAGTGGTAGAAAGTAAGGCCAAAGAGATGGGCATGGGCCAGGCTATGTAGGACTTTATAAGCCAGTACGAGGAGACTGGGTTTTATTCTCGGTGCAACGGGAAGATATAGGAGAGTTTTATGCAGGGGGAATATTATCATCTGATTTAATTTTAAGAAGATCACTATGGACTTCCATTGCCTGCAATATGGCAGAAAAGAATCCGTGAACAACCTTTGTGCTCAAAATGATTTTAAAAAAAAATCTTGGATAAAATATTTAAAAGATCTCTTAAATTAACTGCTGAGCTGGCAAAAAGTAAGGAATTCTCAAAGGCCAACTCTGAAGTGAAAGTGCCATCTAGAAAAGTGAGATAGCTCTCAGGCAAGCTTTGGCTTGAGGCAGCTACCAAACATTGGTGACACAGGACTTCCTTTCTGACAGACTCACAGAAGAAGGGGTCAGGAGATAAATGTGGTACCTGCCCAAGATAGGAAGTCTAATAGGAGACCACTGGATAAAACTGGTAACCAAGGGTGTAGGCTTTCAGGGTGATCGTGAACTAAACATCAACCCACTCTACAGAAGGGGATAGCAAAGAGCCTTGCCTTATCAACCTTGCAAAGAAAAGCTCCCATCCTTGGTAAGTACTTAAGTACTGTGTTGATGAATGTCACTGTGGTCGTATAATTATCCCAGCTTGCCCCAGCTAATGCTTGTTGTTGTTGTCCCGTTGTTCCAACTCCTAGGGACCCTATGTACCACAGAAGGAAACACTGCCTGGTCCTGCGCCATGCTCACAATCATTGTTATGCTTGAGCTCATTGTTGCAGCCACTGTGCCAATCCATCTCATTGAGCGTCTTCTTTTTCGCTGACCCTCTACTTTACCAAGCATGATGTCCTTCTTCAGGGACTGATCCCTTCTGACAACACGTCCAAAGTATGTAAGACGTAGTCTCGCCATTCTTGCTTCTAAGGAGCATTCTAGTTGTACTTCTTCCAAGACAGATTTGTTTGTTCTTTTGGCACTCCATGGCATGTTCAATATTCTTCGCCAACACCACAATTTAAAGGCATCAATTCTTCTTCAGTCTTCCTTATTCATTGTCCAGCTTTCGCATGCATATGATGCAGTTGAAAATACCATGGCTTGGGTTAGGCGCACCTTAGTCTTCAAGGTGACGTCTTTGCTTTTCAGCACTTTAAAGAGGTCTTTTGCAGCAGACTTGTCCAGTACAATGCGTCTTTTCATTTCTTGACTGCTGCTTCCATGGGTATTGATTGTGGATCCAAGTAAAATGAAATCCTTGACAACTTCAATCTTTTCTCCGTTTATCATGATGTTGCTTATTGGTTCAGTTGTGAGGATGTTTGTTTTCTTTATGTTGTGGTGTAATCCATACTAAAGACTGTGGTCTTTGATCTTCATCAGTAAGTGCTTCAAGTCCTCTTCACTTTCAGCAAGCAAAGTTGTGTCATCTGCATAATGCAGGTTGTTAATTTTTTTCAGCTACTGCTAGTCATAGAATATTCCTTAGTTCTTGAAAATTTTTACTATGCGGGCAATCTTAATTGATTTGAATCAGTCAGCAAATCCCTTGCATAGGAGCCGGGAAGCCCAGGTGGCACAGTGGTTAAGCACTCCATTGCTAACCAAAATGTTGGCAGTTGGAGCCCACCCAGCTGCTCTGAAGGAGAAAGGCCTGGTGATCTGCTCCCATAAAGATTACAACATAGAAAACTCTATGGGGCAGTTCTACATGGGGTTGCTATGAGTCGAAAATTGACTCTATGGCACCTAACAACAACTCTGCTAAATTGCCCTCCTCTGAGCTCCAACGTTAAGGCACCCTGATGGCCCAGTTTTAAGTGCTGGGCTGCTAACCGAAAGATCAATGGTTAGAACTCACCAGCGGCTCCAAGAGAGAAAAGACCTGATGATCTGCTCCCATGAGGATTACAGTCTAGGAAACCCTGTGGGGCAGTTGTTGTCTGCCGTATAGGGTCACTATGAGTCAGAATCAACTTAACGTCACACAACAACAACAAGCACAAGCAGCCACATCTTCTTTGTATTTTTATCCCGGGAATTACAGTGAGTGCATGGAAAATATAAACATTCAGTAAATGTTTATGGAGTAAAGTATTTACATGATTATATTTCTAATAGACTAGATTTGAAATAGGTAAGTTAGCAGTTTTTTTTTAAACTTTAGTTTTTTGATTTTTTTAATGTACTTTAGATGAAAGTTTACAGAGCAAACTAGCTTCTCATTAAACAATTAATACATATATTAACTTTGTGACATTGATTGCCAACCCCATGACATGTCAACACTCTCCCCTTCTCGACCTTAGGTTCCCCATGACCAGCTTTCCTGTCCCCTCCTGCCTTCTCATCTTTGCCCCTGGGCTGGCGTGCCCATTTAATCTCATTTTGTTTTACGGGATAAGTTAGCAGTTTTGTTGATTTGATCCCTAGAGTTACAAAACTGCCATGTAGGGTTTGAATAGCATTATCAGTGAGCAGGTTACAAATCCAGCAATTTGGATAGAAGGTTGAAAAATACTAAAATTGGAAGCCACATGGAAGAATGCTAAGGTTCATTTAACAGTCTGTTTTATCTTCTCCATTTTTTCCTCTTCTAAGCACATAGTGGGTCTGTTACCTCCAGAGTCCACAACCGAAGGTGCCCGTCCTCATGTGCAGTGACGAGGATAGGTGGTTGAGCTTCTGCTGAACTGGAGCCTCCGGATTGTTTTTGGTCTGCTGGCTGCTGCTCTCCCACCGTACCATCTGTGTTCTCACCTGTTGAAGAAATCAATGAACTACCGTGGTGCTTGCAACAGTTGGAATTCTGAATTTTATAGAACGTAAAAGAGGCAGCAGGTGGGAAAATAGCAAAATCAATACTTTCTTTTTCCTAGATTTTTTTTTTTTTTTA